>NW_027192310.1:1517676-1966078 GCF_041956625.1 Thermomyces dupontii | reverse complement strand
TTTTTTTTTTTTTTTTTTTTTTTTTTTTTTTTCTTTTTAGGTGTGAGAATGGAAGTTATATGTGCATTTCATTAGCATTACCTAAAAGCCACTCATCTAGTCATACACAAATAAAGTTACGTGGTTCCTCGAACCATGTAGGCATTGATGCCTTCCCCGAGGCCCTCGGGACTCGGCTTGTCCGCGCACACATGAGCATCAAAGCCATATTTATCCCGGAGATAATCTCTCGTCGTAGGACCGATCGTAGCAACTCGGACTTCCTTCCCGGAGCCTCCTCTCCCGGTAAAAGCTCGCACCGTCCGAACCAGAGCATCACACCCCGCGGGGGAAAAGACGGCAATCCAAACCATCCTCCTCTCTAACTCAGACAGCCTTTCCAGAGTCCTTTTCAGGTCCGGCTCAAACGACGCCTTCTCCGACGTCTCATACACGGTGATCTCCTCGTGTGGGATCTTCTCTTTGGCGAGGGTCTGCGGGATAACGTCCCTTCGTTGCTCGCCGGCGAGGAATAGTAGCGCGGGCTTGTCCGTCTCCGTAGAGGCAGGAGGATATCGTTCATTGTAATCCTTGAGGATAATCCTAACCAGTACATCGCCCGTCCCGGCCTCTGCGCCGATGATTGGGGGAAGTTTCGTCCCCGTCTCCGTCTCCTTGTTGTTGTTGATGTTGTTGAGGGAGTCGGAAAGCATCCGTTGGAGAAGGACCTTTGTCGCGGGACCGACGACGTAAAAGACCAGATTTGACAGATCCAGAGCATGGCTTTCTTCTTTCTCTTCGTTGGGGGTTAGCCTTCAATTTCTTCTCAATTGATTTTCATTTCCATTTTCTTTGCCATAAAGGAAGGGTTGGGGGGGGGGGGGGGGAAATTGTGAAATGGTACCGTTAAGAATTGTTGCAAACCCTTCCACAGCCCGCTGGGAGGTGAAAATTACCCCGCCGTATTTCTTCTTCTTCTTCTTCCCTTGCCTATTGTTGTCGTCGTCGTTGTTGTTGTTGTTGTTATTTTGCAAGAGAAGGTCTCGAACTCGAGCGAGGTTCTCGGCTCGCAGGCGGTGCTCTAACACGGGGATGAAGATGGGTTCATAGTCCCCCTTCGTCCGGAAAAATTCGTCATAGCCGTCGCGCGGGGTTGTTTGGTTCTTGAGGAGGAGGATGGGGGTTTTCTCGGTTTTGTTTTCTGTTGGTGGTGCATTGTCGTTTGGGGGCATGGTTGGATTGAATTCAATGTCAATTGGGGGTTGTTGGGAGATGATGATACTATCTATGTATGGTACCTATGTCTTTGCGGGTGGATGGTGGTACCTAGGTACCTAGGTTACCTAGTACTCTTTAAGTGCCGCTTATTTCGTCATCTTATCAAATGAACTTAGCTAGGATCCATTCATCGCGGTTTTGTTAATGTGGAGGTTATCATCTCGCAAGAGTTGGAAGAACTCTAATTGCTACATTTAAAACGCAAGGAAACGCAGTCCAAGGCCAGTCTAGTAGTATTTACACTTTCCCGATCCCACTTGCTCACTGGTCGTCCAGCACGTGCAGGTACTTCTTCTCCTCCCGACGCTCCCGCTCCGTTGCCGGGGGCAGGTCGTAGTACTGCGAGGGTCGGTATCCTTGCTTTACAATTGTCAGTACCCTGTCGGATACTCTGGGGATCATCACCTACCAAGTAGTGGAATGTCAGAGTGCTAATGTCCACAGGTTCAATGCCGAGATCCTTGAACGTCTTCGCCGACGGGTCAATCCGCTGGTCGATGAACTCACGCTCGACCTGGTCCGCCGACAGCGTCGGCCACCACAGGAGCTTGTTCAGGTAGTACGCCGCAGGCTTCAGGAGGAACTTGGGCACGTTGATGCTCCGGCGCTTCCGCACAATCTCCCGGTTGACCAGCTCGGCGATCTCGGCCGTCGAGTACTGCTTCGGCCCGTAGAGCTCAAAGGTCTGCGAGGCGGTGTTGTCGTCGTAGAGCATCCGCTCCAGAGCCATGCCGACGTCAATGACCTGAGAAATAGAATCAGTATGAATTCATTCCTTTTGTGTTGAGATAGGATACATACATGCACCGGCCAGTACTTCTCCTGCATGTGGTTCGACGTAATATTGGTCCCTCCCGCCAGTCTGTGCAAGAGACGGTCCTCAAATCCAAACATTGGAGCCGGACGCACAATGGTCGTCTCGGGGAAGATGCTGCGCACCACTCGCTCGCCCCAACCCTATCCCGGTTAGCTAAACCCTTTTTGATTGACTCTTGCTCCTTACCTTGGTCCGGAAAAACTCGGACGGCGAGTCCTCGGACGCGTTGTAGGACGACACATGGATGAATCGATCCACGTCGTATTTTGCAACAGCCTCCGCAATCCGCTCCGCGCCGTCGACGTGGACATCCTCGAACGAGAAGTTCCTAGAATGATCAGACCAATGATCCCACAGACGTGGCCTCTTCGGGGTGCATACTTTGTAGGATAATCCCGCCCGACAAGGTTGTAGACGACGTCGGAATGGCGCACACTCTCCTCGATCGATTGAGTGTTTCGCAGGTCGTATTCCTATCGTCGTCAGCCGAGTCTTGCTACCCTGTTGAATGCTATCCATACAAGGAAAACGATCCGGCCGAGATCACCCGTCGGCTTGAGATGTCGCTTCGTCATTTCCTCCCGGTACGGAACCACAACCGTACACCCGGACCGCGCTATATCTCATGTCAACTCTGCACCCCGATAACCCACGCGCGAGCTCACTAACCGAGTCTGTTCACGATATAACGACCGAGGAAGCCGGTGGCACCGAACACGGTAGCAGTGTGACCTAGTCATATAATTGAGCTTACAGTCGACATACGAGCCGTCGCGGACACTCCGTACCTCCGAGAGATGATCTGTTCAAGGGTGGAAATCATCAGCAGCGTTTCCCCAGTCATTGGCACCACACGGCGCTCTTACCGTCCACCCTGCACCTTCAAAATCGGCTTCCCCGTTCGCGTAATGTGCACGTCCTGGATATTCCGTTGCTGCATATGCAATCGCACTCGCGCGCTCGCAGGGGCGGGGGCCAGCGCCCTCGCGCCCATTGCGCTGTGGAACGCTCTGCACTTTTGCATTGCGGGTAGAATTGGTCCACTATCTGTGAAGCGGGCGTCTCTCACAAGACGGTGAGCCACCCAAGTCTCCAGGGACCGCGGCTTGGGTAATTGTGAGAAGGTGGTGGTAGAATTGAGATGCGCTGATGTCTCTACAGAGGTAGGCCTATTACTCTCCGAGATCGTGAACTTCAACTGCGCTAAACCTGTTTCGGAAACAAGTACTTCATACGAGTACATACATACAGCCCTCGGCCTTGTACTTGCTTTCTCGAATCGCATTCACTAGGTCTTCAGATTGATCTTTGAATACGGCGAGAGATTGAAGTTTTGAAAAGTCCAACTCAATTCATCTATTCCAAACTGAATCATTCACCTAATCATCCACTACAGCTTCGCACCCCGGGCAAGGAAGATGGTGCGGGTAATCTTCTGCCCATTCAGCTTCATCTCAAACGGCCTCTCAACAACCGAGAATGAAAATCCATCTCCCAGGCCGGCATTCTCAAACAGCTCCCGCATCTCCTCCTCGGTGAAGCCGGACTTGTGGACCGTCGCGGCAGTTTCCGGATGAAGCCTTTTATGCTCCTCTGCTAGACCAGGGGCGTAGACATTGTCCAGCACGCACAGCGCGCCTCCCTTGCGCAGCCGTTCCGCCAGGCGGTTGACGGCCAGCTGCGGATCTTCAAAGTGATGCAGGGCGCCAATGACGATGGCGACGTCAAAATCGTACAACTCAGGGTCCTTCAGGTCCTCCGGGATAGGGTTCGCGAGGAGGTTGCCGACTCGGGCGGACAATTTTTCGGCGGAGATGCCGGCCTCGCGAGCCTGTCGATTGTATTCGGCGACCATGTTGGGGGCGAGATCGATGCCAATGGCTTTCGTGATGTACGGCTCGAGGTACTACATTATGCGTTAGATAGCTGAACATACACGCAGCATTTTCCCAAGGGGCCGGACGAACCCTTGAGATGGCGCCATATCCGCAGGCATAGTCAAGCAGTTTCACTTCCTGGTCCTTGCCAGCATCCGTGTCGGTCCACTTGGGGGAGATCCAGTGGCGGCGACGACCCGTCTCTTCCAGTAGCATTTCGAAGGCTCCTTCGAGGCCATGCTGGGCAGGGTCTTTGGCGATCTTGCTGTTTCCCCTGTCAGTCAAGAAGCATCCAGGGTCTTATGAGAGCCATAAAGTCTTACTGGAAAACCTCGCGGTTCTTGTCAGCCAGCGAGTGTTCGACGGCGGCAGACATCTTGACTAGTTTCTGCGACTGTGCGATTGTTCGAACAGAATGATACAACCACCTTGAGTTTGTAGATAGTTTGCGATTGCGATGTACGAGTGACAGCGCAACCGAGTATGGTACCGCCCTATTTATGCCTCGCATGGCCGGAGACTTCCGCCGTAGAAATCAGATGCATCGTGCTCAAAGTCTCCATTTGGAATCTCCTGCAGATAAATGTTTCCGTTGTTGAATGTCTCCGAATGTCTCCGTGATATTCATCACTGTAGCACCCGGGCCTGTTGATCAAGCGGAACTATGCGATTGGCAATCCTTGCTCTGCTCGAAACTCGGATACGGCAGTACATAGCTAGGGAGTGGGCGGAAGGTTGTCAGACAAACAGCGCGGATACCATCAACTCCGCAATATCGCCTGATGCAATATGATCCCGACTAGCTCAAAGCCAACCATGGATCCAAGAACGTGTTGGGTACAAGCTATGATCGACCAGCAAGGTACATTTAGATCCTCCACATCGTCTGCATGTAAGGTCTGTTGGCCATTCGGAGACTTCGGAGACTTCCGAGGTGTCTCACGGCAATGCAAGCTATTTCAGAGTCTACGGATCGACGGGGAAGTTTCCAAAGTCGCTGATTCAAGTCAGACATCGCTAAGCGTGACATAAATACTGACAGAATGCAAACCCTAAGGACAACTCTTCATTGCGATATCAAACCAGCGCTCGAAAGATGATGCCTAAGCAAATTGGAAATTGCCAGTAGTAGAGGTTCACGGCTTGAATTGTTCATGTTGCAAATTGTTTGCTTCATCCCTGCATGATTGAACTACCAAATCCTAAAGGAATAGAAAACAAAGAGCAAAACGATGTGTCATTTTTCTTGATTGTAGAGGTACTCTGAGTATCATGGAGAGGTGGACAAGGTGCTCTCGATATGTAAACGGCCAAGGGCGAAACTTGGAGAGGATTGAGTCCTGAGGCATCAACAGATCGAATTGGAAAGTTTCCGCTACGCTAATTACCTAAGCCAGGTATCAACTGCATGCATCATCAGGAAGCTCATATCGAGACGAAGCATTGAAATCGTGATCGATACGCACACCCTAACCTTAGCTACTTGACAGTTCCCCGCGAACCGCTCCATTCCGCCCATCTGTCGCCTTCCCGCGGTCGCGCCATCCCCATTGCCTCCTCACTATGGAGGCCGACAAGATCCCAGAGTTCCTCGCGGAGCAGCGCGAGCAAGCTCCGGCGGAGGCCCAGGCGCTGTTCCTCAACTTCGAAGACTTTTGGGAGCGTAAGCTATGGCACCAGCTGACGAATGCGCTGGTCGAATACTTTCAGATGCCCGAGAGTGCGCCGCAACGACTACCCATCTTCAAGTCGTTCATTCTCAGCTTTGCGGACCGGATCAATCAGCTCAAGTTTGTGTCGTTGGGGTTGATGGCGTCGGCACACTGTGAGAGTACGTCCTTTTTTTTTTTTGTTCGCTGTTATTGTGTTTGGTGCATTTACTGACTTGGGATGGTAGATGACCAAGAACGACTCGCGTTCCTCACGTCGCTGGCGGACCGTGTCAACAAGCCGGATTCTCAAGACGCCTACGTTTATGCCTTGGCCGACGTGGCCGGCGTTAAGCTTCGGTTACAAGATGCAGAGGGGGCCCGCAAGGACCTGGATCAGAGTCAAGCGATCTTGGACGGGTTCGATTCGGTGGAGACAATAGTACATGCGGCGTTTTACAAGGTGAACGCCGACTACTACCATGTGGGTGTCCAGGTGCTCCCCTGACACAAGCGACGGAAAATATGCTGATCAATCTCAGTCCAAGCAAGAGTTTGCGTCATATTACCGAAACGCCCTCCTCTATCTATCATGCATTAATCTCAACGACGTTCCGCAAGAGGAGCGCGTCAGGCGCGCCTACGATCTCAGCGTCGCAGCCCTGGTCTCGGACTCAATCTACAACTTCGGCGAGCTGCTATTGCATCCGGTCCTGGACTCGCTGGTTGAGACGCCGCATGCCTGGCTGCGCGATCTCCTCTTCGCGTTCAACCGTGGCGACCTGACCGCCTACGACATGCTGGCGGGCAACATCTCCAAGAACCAGCTCCTCGAGCAGCACCGCCAGTTCCTCTACGTTAAGATCTCGCTCTCTGCGCTGGCGGAGAGTGTTTTCCGCCGCCCCCCGCACGACCGCACTCTGTCCTTCGCTACCATCGCGGCGGAGACTAAGGTTCGCCCGGATGAGATTGAGCACTTGATCATGAAGGCCCTCTCGCTCGGCTTGCTCAAGGGCTCCATCGACCAGGTCGCCCAGGTGGCGCGCATCAACTGGGTCCAGCCGAAGGTGCTGGACATGAAGCAAATCGAGGGGATGCGTCAGCGGCTCAAGGAGTGGGATGCGGGTGTTAATGCACTGGGGCATTGGATCGAAAGCGTGGGCAAGGATGTATGGGCTGCTTAGAATCTCTTAGATATCATGAAATCATGGGAAAGTAAAAGAAAAAGAAAACTGTGTAACGAGACTCAATTCTTTGCCTCCGTAACTCTGTCGCTGTAAGATGTGTACATCGTACATGCATGATTCATGGCTATCGACTAGCCCTCGGTTCATAATTGCCTAAGGGGGTCGAAATACTATCTACAAAAGCATAGCCATCATCGTCATCAAACCATTGAGCCAGAAAGCAACGATAATAACCTCCAGATCCTCGATTTTCAATCCATTCCTAGTCAAATCATCGCCAATGATGTACAATACAACAAAGAGAAAGATAAAAAAACTATAACACTACCACAGGGGGATCCAGAATCAATCGACATCACCTGGAAGCAAACAACGACGCAGCAACCAACAATCCACCCGCCAACCAAGCCGGCCACCAAACACACCAGACAACCACCGGTGTCCAGACCCCCCACACATCCCACCCAAAGGCAAACTCCGTCAGCAGCGCCGTCACAGACACATTTTTGACCGCGCAGGCGATCAAGATCACGACGGGCGGCGAGAGGAGGTTCAACAGTGCCAGGACGGCCAGCGGTCGTTTTAGCGCCGTCCGCTGGGTGTCCGTCGCGGGGATTCGGCTGACGAAGCTCAGAGGGGAGCAGAGAAGCCCCGTGACGAAGGAGAGGGAGAAATTCAATGTCGCGAGGACGGAGAGGAAGAGACCTAGAAGCAGTAGGGAGAAGGATTTGAGGAGGAGGTAATGCTGAACGGACGGTGACGCCAGCCGGGTGATCAGAAAGGCCAGGAGGATGGGGAGAACAGCACTGATCCCGGCGAGGGTGTAGATTGCTGGTGCGAAATACTTTGTTCCGGTTAGGTTTCCTGTGGAGAAGTTTGCGACAAAAGTGTAGCTTACCTGAGTCGACACATTGTTCAGAATGTACAGCGGGATGGCACCGACAAAGTGCAGCACAGCTACCACGCTCAGAGGAAGCGACAGCGGTCGTTCAAGCACCCCGTTCACTCCGTTGCCGTTCTCTTCCTTTTCTTTCTTCATTGGGGTTTCCGGTTGAATGGCATTCCTCGAGCCGCTGCGCACCCACAGGGCGACCGCCATGATGGTGAAGTTTGCGGCAATCAGCATCGCGCTCGGCATATAGGTTCCGATGCTGACGAATCGCCGCGTCTGCATCAACAAGTAGAAGAAGAAGCTCTGATGCAGATGCTCCAGGAGGTTGTTCAGGCTGCGGCATATGCCTTCCACTGTCCGACCGAAAGCCATCTCATCGTGCCAGCCCTCGCCCCTGGTTTGCAGCGTGATGGCGTCGATGTGGTACGGAATAAAACTGCTATGAGCCCCGGCAGCTAGCCCCAATCCTTGCCTCGCCATCCCACGAAGCATCGTCTGGAGTCTCTTTCCGTAGCTGTCATCATGCTCCCACATCTCTTGCAGACTCGCTTTGATGCCCATTTGATTGTTAGAGACAATAATGGCAGTATTGAACAGATCCAGATTTGGGAGCTGGCCATTCACACCGTCGTATACGATATGCAGAGACTCAAAGCGGTGGTCGAACGGATACTCGATCACCACGCCACCCTGCAACGCTCCGCTCTTCAGGGGCAGCGGTTGCACTGACGGTGGATGCATGTCATGATACGCGTCAATCCATGCCTGCGTTCCGGATTTAATGTCTGGCGTGATTAGAAAGATGATATCTTTGGACCACAACGACCATCCTGCGAGATGCTCAGCAACCCTCCATCAAGGGAAACTCTCCCAGGCAGTGGACGAACTTTTGAAATACCGCGCCAATGTCAGCGCCAGACTGACTCCGTTAAGATTCAGCTTCCCGTCAATGGTCCTCCAAGCGGCCACCAACACAATGGCCTCGGTGGCATCTCCACGAGGGGCCTGAATAATGCCATAGACATTCTGTCCCTTGTGCGTCCCATCAGCCGAGTGATATTCATAGTCCTGCGTAGCGACTTTGAGTCGAGCAGCGCGCAAGATCGACTGAATCTTCTCCGATACACTGCCGGATGATCCCCCTCTCCGTCAGTTCACACCAACATCCTCCGATCATTGACTATCAGCGCAATAATGATACATACTCAGGCTCCGCCTCGCCGTATTTTCCGACCGCGTCTCCGCCGTCCTTCAACAGCCCCTCTAGTTCCCGCTTGTACCCTCGAAAGATGTTCTGCTCGCTCCCGGTGAAATACGTATGAACCTGGGCCGGTAGGAGCGCATTTTCCGAGATATACGTCTTGCGCGAGTACTCGTCCAGAGGCAGCAAGAGAAGGGTCACGACGCCGACGATGATGCAGAGGAGCGAGATATAGGGCGGTAATCGCGTGAACGCGAGGTAGGGGTCATTGCGCAATCTGCGGGCTAGTGCAGAAGCTGTCTGCAGTCAGGACCTGGTCTGATAAAGGTATTAAACGATTAACTCAGCTTGAGAACGCACTTAGGAGCCCCATTGGTGTTTGCGTTGTTGCTCTGAGATTCAGAGACGTGGTCTTTGGAAGCTCCAACGTTGACAATATGACTTCGGCCTGATAATTAAGGCATCGATTATGCTTCATACAACACAGGCCTTCAGCATCAGTAACTGCTTCTATGCAACAAGAGTCATATATACACTGAAAAGTAGGTCATTACAACATCTATATCCGATTCACATGACGCATTATGATTTTCATGCAACCGTCATGGGCCCAATCGCTGCGAGGATCCTACGTAGGTACTCATCGCGATTCCCGAATTCGCCGATGATGGCAATACTCCGTATCGGCCGTATGTTTTCTGGTCAACGGACACATAACGAGGAATACGACCAAGCAAGTTCAGCTTGCTTTCGACAAATCGAAGAATCCTCTCCGGAGGCATGAGAAGTTTAAGATAACCCAGGCCGACTGTACTCATTGTCAGACAGATCACACACAGCCGCCAAAACAGATCTTACAGAGATAGCCAACGCCGAGCGCACAGAGATGGCCGAGAAAGCTCGTGTTTGGGAGAAATATGAAGACGAGAACCGACACGAATAAGGGGGAAGTCCATGTCGGAACCCTGATATCGCCGACTCTACAGGACTTGTTAGCCTACAAGATTCTGACATCCCTGGATCAAACGCACAAGAGGTACGGGTTAGCGCGATAAGTTCGAATGGCTTCGATGCCCAGCAGAAGAAACACCCAAACGCTGTCGTCAAGTCAGCGACCTTAGACACATGGATGAACCTCATAATCGGACCTTGCGCCAACCACGGGAGTGTTCCTTCGCAGAATGAACTTCTCGAAAAAGATATATAAACCTGCGGGAAATGTCGAGAACGCTGGAGAACAGTTAGAACCAGCCGTTAACTGTCGGGGCAACCAACATACGGCCAGTAAAGAGTGCCACGGAGGTTAAGGTGCCGTGTTCCGCCTCGAACCTCTCCAACAGCGGCGCTAGAGCGAGAACGTTTACGAAAGCATGGAAGAGCCCCGTATGAATGAGTGGGTAGGTGTTCAGACGGTACACTAAAGGAATTGAAGTTGAGTCAGTTCCAATGGATCACCGACACAACAAGCGCATGCTCACGTACACCCTCCTGGGAAAATCTCATCGGGAGTCAAAGCGCCCCAGTCGGTTACAGTCCAAGCTGATTGTAGGCCCAATATCCAGAATACGACAATGGCAAGAACGACGACGCGCGTGAAGAAAGGAAGTCGGAGGACGTAGGAGCGAAGACGCGACGGATTGAAAGGCAAGGCAGGTAATGCGGTGGGAGAAGCAGATGCCATAATAACCGTATGCGCGTCAATAGTAGTACTATGCTGGCAGGTTGACTCGTTTTGGTTTTCCCGTCAAACCCCTCGAGAGATTGGGATTGCGTCAGAGCAGAGGCACCAAGTTGGTGCTGGTTTTGAAGGCCGTGTTCGACCGCCCGTTGGCGGCCAGTGACAGCTCACAACTGACAAAAAGCTCTGCAGGGGATGCAACCGATGGAGCTCAGACTACTCAGTACTTGGCTGTCTATAGTTCTCACAATTGAAAACATTTAAATAAATAAATCCCTCAATTATAGGAGAATGATTCGGCCCTCAGGACATACCGAACAGCTGAAATCCGTTGGGACTTTCGAAAGCAGGAATGATACAGTAGTTTGATCTTGTAAGTCCTACGTATCGCCTGAACGTTACTTGTACGTATCAACTTGGTACCAGGTACACAATACTCCCTACTCGTACGAGTACATACGGAGTACAGAAGTCGGAAAGGCGGACTCAATACACGAACTGCACTCACGAGACACGACGAGTTAACTAGGTACGGTAATATGTACAGAGTACTGTACCTACGGCAACTTGGGCTAGACCTGAATCGCAATCGCTAACAAGGACCTCGCTATATCTTACTCGTACGGAGTACACTTACAGAGTACTCCGTACAGGAGCTGCTTTGTGGATCCGTAGCTGGACACCACTCATGGCTCAGAGCCTCAGGCTTCGATGATAGTGAGGTTCTAGGTTATTGTGTCTTCTGCAGGTTAACCTCAGTACCGTTCCCTATGGAGCATTCGTGCTCCTTGAAGCCCGAAGTTTCAAACGCACCAACACAGCGTATCCGTGGCTTACCGCTCCACAGTCCACATATACCTACACCAACCCCGGGAAGATGAAGTTAGGCAAGTACTGCGGCAGTTACAGAGCACACCGCTGATCCGCTCACCATTGAGTTTTCATACCCACGGAGGTTGGTGACGGTTGACACCTGATACTATTTTAGAATTTTTCTATGGACTCGAAAAGTGTGCTTCATGTGTTTAAGCTAAAAGGCACGCTGCTGTTCTGATGGTCGCTTTGTCCAGTACATATATATCCAGGTACTTACAACTCTACTCCTGGACTACCTCTACTTCGAACAAGACACTACCCAGCTGTTAATGGTACTTCTGAGTCTTCCCTGTACTCGTGCGGAGCACAAAGTACCTCTACGGAGTGTGATTTTGACCACATTAGCTGCGTCACTGTGCTTTCCCAGAGGTGCTGTTGAATCTGCTACGTCAGATCAACTCCATACCTACGAGTGCTCTGTACTGCATTCCGATTTCTCTCGCCGTCATGGAGGAGCCTATCAGGGAAATCCCAGTGGGCGATCTCTGCTGCCTCCGTGGACATTTTGTCATCACCTCGCAGCCCTCTGACCCGCAAGCTGAAAAGCAGAAGTTCAGTGGCGTTATCCATATCATATCAGATTTCGACTATCTCCTGGGTGTCCCTCGTGAGCAGGAGCTGCCAGTACAAGTTGCCTACCATAATCCGGCCTCTCAAACTTTCCTGCAAGGCGCTTTTGTGAATGTATCAGGACTGCTGCTCGTCGATTATGACAGTGAGGGGAAGCCTCACCTCACTCTGGCACCCGATGAACTCAGACCCCAGCCCGGAGATCCGTCGACCAGGGAGTATGTTGAGCAATCACTCCGATCATTTCCAATGTTGAACCCTTCCGTCGTCCTCAGTGGGATAGTCACGGCAATCCCTTTGGACAAACCCGAGTGTCGAGTCTACACCCTCCACGTGCACGTTCCTCATGAAGATGGTAGTACCGGCTTGGGCTGGGACGGTACCTATTCGGATTATGAGGTGCACTGCGCGATCCCCATGACTGTGCGCTGGGGCAACCAGCCTCTTCCCCAAGTCAACGACCTATGCTTTGTGACGGGGGAGCTTTCCGGCTTATATCGAGTTGGTGATCGCCAGTCACCACTGGTTTATGCGATGCGAATGGGTATTATAAACCGTCCGCCCCTGGAAGGAGACCTCGCTTCGATTGATAATAATGCGTAGAAGAAAAGTTCTGGAGACTCAGAGTAAGTCGCTCACGCCTTCATAGCATGGAGGGGCTAAACAATGATTGTTCTTCAAGGAAAACTAGCGATGAATTATCGCGACAACTGTTGTTCTTACCCTTTCAGTATCCGTTACATTGAAACCAAGGCTACTATGGATTCAATTCTGGACACTCGTCATTTTCGTTCCGGACCGCGGGTACCAATTTCTCCTCGATGTTGTTCGAGCGTTGGATATCGATTCAAGAATCAGACATAGACGGAGGTAGTTGTACCGCTTAGACGGTCTCAGGCTCTGGCGATGGTCCTACAAGGGCGTATCGTTGTTTTCGGTTTGGGTAGTTGGTTCACCTCGTCAACGATTTGATTCCTTCGGTCAACTTGTTTACGGAGTACATGGACGACGAGTAAGCCAACTTACTATATCTGATTGGTAAGATCCTATCAAGTAACTATCGGACACCGCGACTATTAAGTAAAGTACCTACGAGTACAGGTAACTACCTCTAGAGAGGTTGTTGAGGTCCAGATTACCCCGTATTGACGACAACCAGAACTGGGATATGTTGTTTGCATGAGGCTAGTCAAGTATGTCAAAATGGAGCATAGAATGTTCAACATCTCATGACAATACTTTGTATCACTGCTTTGGTGATATTCCAGCTCCATGAGTACTGTACAGAGGTGCTTTGTGTGCATGGCTCCTCATACATGTACTGCAAGCTACCAACGCCTGCCTGTGCGCTAGGGCCTCTCATGTCTCCACAATGACATAACCAAGACACCGCTTTACACCGTTTCATTGTCTCTCGCTTTTTTATACATCGCATTTCTCCTAGAGGACTGCCGATTCAACTCTCGATGCATTCATAGTTTCTTGGACACCATGAATGAACCTATTGGGCAAATTCCAGAGGGAAATCTTTGCAATGTTATCGGACAGATAACTGTCCTCTCCCAACTTCCAGACCCCCAGACGGAAACGTTGCTCTTCGACGGTGTGATAGATATCGAATCCAATCTGGATTATCTTTTGGACGTTCCCCGCGAACAGCAATTGTTGGTGAAGGTCGCCACCGTTAATCGGCCGATCCACGGCGTTCTCCCGGCGTTTTTGCAAGGCGCCTATGTGAGAGCGACCGGGTTGCTGCTCATCGACTACGACGGTGAGGGGAAGCCTCACCTCTATTTAGCCGCTGATC
This sequence comes from Thermomyces dupontii, assembly GCF_041956625.1. NCBI lineage: Eukaryota > Fungi > Ascomycota > Eurotiomycetes > Eurotiales > Trichocomaceae > Thermomyces > Thermomyces dupontii. Next base: position 1,952,267 of record NW_027192310.1, on the reverse strand, counting down.
GTGTCGTGCCTCAGCCGGGGGATCCATGGTCCCAACAGTACGTGGAGAGAGGGTTTGCCAAGTCCAATCCCGATATCACCTTCACGGGCGTTGTGACAAGAATTCCCGTGGACAGGCCTGATTGTCAAGTCTATACCTTCAGCCTGCGCGTGCCTAGGGAAGATGGGACTACTGACTTGGGTTGGGACGGTACCTATTCTGTTTATGACATTCACTGCGCTATACCCATGACCGCGCGGTGGGCCAATTCACCTCACTGGATCGGGAGTCCTCTTCCTCAAATCGGCGATGTATGCCAAGTTATGGGTGAGCTTTCCGGTCTGTACCGGGTTGGCGATCGATATTCGCCGTTAGTCCGTATGAGCCATTTTCATGTCCTACAGCTTCTGCCGCCACCGGAGGAGGAGGATGATGAGATGGGCGAGGGCGAGGACGAGGACGATGTCGCCTCGGCAAATGACGATGCTGAAGACGGTTCCGGCAACTTGGAGTAAGCTCTTTGCGTCCTTCATGCTGCTGCAGAGATCGGCTAATCAACCTTCCAGGGAAAATTCATGATATCGTGCGTCATTGACTTGTTCTCTCGACTCTAGGATTTTCTAGTTTTCGGGCAAGTTCAATAGGATCTCGACGCTTCTCTTGATCCCCTTACAATGGTCACGCATGTGGAGTCTGTCTTTGCAAATAATGATCGTTATCTCGTTACGGAGTGCTTGAAGGATTGCTTTGAGGATTGCCTTCGACTCAGCGAGATTTTACGTCCACCATAGACTCCGGCCAAGTGCGAACGCTGCATACGGCTCAAGTTCTGAGAACGAAATCGTGGCGGGATTGCTGACATTGCGGACAGTTTGGACCTTGTCAGCTTCAATCTGCACAGCAACACTCGGTAACAGCTATTTTCTCGACGAGCGTACATTTGGCGATTGGGAATCTCGACAACAAGTTAATGCTACTAGTTATGTCAAACGCGTCGAACGATGAAGTACTAATTAAGGTTCATCCTGTGCATATGAGTAACTACAAGAGTATTCAGAGGGTCTAATTCCAATGCAGTCCAATGACTTTGAAATCATGATCTACAATCGCGCAGAAGGGTTGATCCCATGTCGTCACCTATCGTCCACGAAATGAATACTCATGTTCCTTGATAAGATAGGATCGGCTGGTTCAGATCCCTCTTTCCGTAGGCACATACGGTATTACGATGACGTATCATGTGTGGACCATGCTTCCATACGGTACATGAACAGGTACCTAGAGATGGGTACCTCTCTCTTGGTAGGTTATGTCGGGAGTACCCGTTTGGCGCACGTTTGTTACAAACTAGGTACGGAATATGTACTGACGAACTTTGGTTTCCGATTGGAAATGATCTTGACCCAGGGCAGAGCCTTTGCCAAATACAGTTAGTTGGATGCTTTCGTTACATGATCTCAACGTGTCTCATACGCGCCGACGCGTTTTCCTGTCCAGTAGTGGCATGCTCGGAGAGCTGAATTCTGAACGATAGTACATTAGTAGCTCTACCACTAGTCTCAAATATTTTTTTTTCTCTCGATTCTTTTCAAAACAAGCAGAACCCAGCCTCTGGCCTCGCTATATTTACTTATGATTCCCAGCTCAAGAGTGTCCGACTTCCCGAAAGGGCCCGCCGAAATACTTGTCACATCACTACTTTCGTCAACTTCCTAGGTACTATGGATAACCTATGGCAAATCCTCGAGGGCAAGTTCTGTAATGTTTCCGGGCCCTTGGTCATCATCTCGGAGCCGTCCGACCCTCGAGCGGAGAAGGTCGAGTTTACCGGCCTCTTCGCTACCGTTTCTGATCTGGATTATCTTTTGAATGTTTCCCGCGAACAGGAGTTGCCAGTGCAAGTCACCTACCATAACGTTTCACGCCAACCTTTGTTACAAGGCGCATTTGCGCGCGTGACGGGGCCGTTGCACGTCGACTACGACGGAAATGGCAAGCCTCAGCTCTCTTTGGCTGCAGTGCAAGTCGAGCCAGAGCCAGGGGATCCGTCGACCAGGGAGTATATAGAGAGATCACTTCCAATGTGGAATCCTTTTATCGCCTTCACTGGGTTTGTCAGGCGCATCCCCGTCGACAAACCTGAGTGTCGAGTTTGCACTCTCTCCCTGCGCGTGCCTCGTGAGGATTGTACATGTGCCCCTCGCGGTGTGTGCTGGATTGGTTTGCTGCACTACTCAATGTACGAGGTGCACTGCGCTACTCCCATGACTGTACGGCGGGCCAACCGTCGCCACCCCCAGCTCGGTGACACATGCTTCGTGGTCGGGGAGCTTGTCGGTCTATATCATGGTCGTGATCTAGCGCCGTTGGTTCGGGTGATCGAAATATCCGTTTTGCCATCTCTGCGAGCAGAGACTCCCACCTCGGATGAGTATGATGAAGAGGTGAATATCACCTCGAGCAGCTCAGAGGATTACGATGGTTATTATGATGATTATGATGATTATGATGATGGTGAGGATGACAATCCTACCTCGGATGACTTTGAAGAGGAGGACGACAGTGAGGAATTGGAAGATGGAGACGAGTCTGATGAAGACGGAGACGATTATGATGATCATGATACTGAAGACGACGATGATGCCACCGAAGACCATTTCGGAATATCGGAGTGAAGTTACACGCCCCTTTGATGCTGCTGGATTTGATCGATCGTACCAATCGCTCGTTCGAAAAACCTGAAATATTGCGTCAAAAGAACTCATCTCACTCCTAATAACGTACTGGTCAAGAGCAGCAGGGCTGCTCAGAATTCAGTCTTCCTGATTTGGTCCGCGTTTCCTCGGCCGTTTCCCGACGCCGCTCCTGTGTCGGAGATACCCTGGCAATTCTTGTTCGCGGATATTTGCTCTTTGATTTGTTCCAGGAACTGCGTTGGTCATCGACTCTAGTAGCTCAGTGCGAGATCCAGGTTAAAAAGCAGATTCCAAGCAACGATTCATGGTAAGACAGGTCGAGATTTGTGTCTCGGTCATGTCGGCTCCAGCTGATTTTCACTACGGAGGATTGGTTCCTACACGAATATCTGACGGGAAACCTGAGGCCAGACGAATCCTCATTCTTAATGAATTTTGGATATGATGATTGTGCTCCAGTACCGAGGGAATTCTGGTTGCCATCCTTGGTACTCAGACACAAATAGGTACTATGTATCTACCTGGAGGTAGGTACGTCAGATAGTGATTTGCTGCAATCGATGCGGAGCTGTGGGCAATTAAAGTATTGGCATCGGCTTTTCTGACAAGATGATTCATGCCGACATACATGAGCCGCAGGTATCATAATATAGTATGTGTATATGATACACCCCTGAGGTATGGCCGTAACTACCGTCATGGATGAGTTTGAAAAGGACCAAGTACGGAGTATCCGTAGGTTACATGACTTACCCGTATTGCCACTGTCATGACGGAGCGCATACTTAACCTACGGAGTACATACAGTATATGCAAGTAGTGTATCGCTGTGGGCCGTTTTGAAAGGATCGTTTCCAATATTGCCAAATACAGTTAGGTGTAACTCCGTATCAGGTCAACGCGTCGACGCGTTTCCACCCTCAGCGCTTGAACAACTGGGCTGCAGCAATAACATGTATTGTCGCTTCCACAGGTCTTGAAGATCAAGACAGACAGAAGACAATCTCCTCTCCTGGCTCAATTCATTGACACTCAGTTCTCGTTTACCCAAGTCCGACGAACCAAGGGGGAAGAATGAAATACGTGACAAGTAACCATTAGTTACATGGTTCGGAGCGTCGACGCGTTTTTTTTTTTTTTTTTCCTTCTTCTTGGTACAGAGGAACGGAGGCAGCAGAACTGTAGCGGCATCGTCTCTTTCAATGTCCTACAGATAACGCTCTCTTCTGTTTGTACATATTCACGATTCAGCTTTGTTTACCCATTTCTCCTCCAAAGTCCCGACGATTTATGGTTGAAGTACTCCGTACAGAGTACTAGAACTCCGTACCACGAGAGAATTACTTTTGTTTCGCAAGCATCATGAATGCCTCTGAGCACCAATCCAGCGAAGACGACCTCCTCTGTCGCACACGAGCGTTAGTCGTCATCACCTCACAACCATCCGACCCTCTGGCCGAAAAGGTCCAATTTACTGGCTTTATCCCCATTGTCTCCAATTTCGATTATCTTCTGGGTGTCCCTCGCGAGCAGGAGCTCCCGATACAAGTCACCTACCCTAATCCAATGCTCCAACCTTTAGTCGACGGCAGTGACGAGCCACGCCCCTCTTTGTTACAAGACACATGTGTCCAGGTGTCCGGGTACCTTCATATCGACTACGACCACGAGGGCAAGCCTCATCTCTCTCTGGCCGCAACATCAGTCCGGCCCGCACTCGAAGATTCGACGTCGATCACGGAGTCCGTTGGGGAACCTTGCATCGACTGCTTGGTTGGGGTTGTGGTCGGGATTCCCGTGGAGAGACCCGAGTGTCGAGTCTACACCCTGCGCGTGTTTGCTGGTCATTGTTCATGTAGTGATTGTGTCCGTACGTGCTGGAAAGGCATGACGCACCACCGTTGGTACGACGTGTATTGCGTTGCTTTCAAGAGTGCGCGACTGGCCAACCGTCGTTGGCCGCAGATCAATGACGCATGCGCCTTGATCGGGTTTATTGTCGGTTTATACAAGGTGGGCGATTCTGTAGCGCCGTTGATCGAGTTGGCTGCCATGAACGCCCGACCATCTCAGGAACGAGGGTAGGGCCGTGTCCCGGGATATATGACGGAAGACGATGACGACCATGGATCATGGAGAAGACGATCACGATGCAGTCGAGGATGATTTTGAATAATCCGGAATCTTTCCGTCGCCTACCCGTCCCCAATCCTAACAAGTTGGACACCACTCGGTCTGCTGAAGGAGCGCCGAAGGATGATCCATCCTTCTCCTTGCCTATCATCCTTTTCTGGACCGAGACCGACGGCACTGCCCAACCACCTAGGGTTTTCCCTTTTCTGGTCCGCAGACCTTCGATTCTTGCCGAGGCCGCTCCTGTGCCTGATGGGCGGCACAGGAGGAATACAAATGGAGATGATCTCGGCAAATTTCATAGTCGCGAATCCTTTTTTGCTTCCATTTTTGCTCGGCAACTGAAGCACACAGCAGGGGCCTATATATGCTCATGCAATCAATTTGGATCAATGGTCAATAGAACAAAAGAACTGCGGTGAATTCTGTCCTGTACATAGTTACTAGTACATATGTTGAGAGTGCCTTGGTCAGGTTTCTGTCAGGAAGTCAGGACAACGTACTTTTTGTACATGTCCGATACTATCAATCCACGAAGACTGTCGTTACCTATCGCAGAACGAACAGGGCTATCTGCGTGTTCAAGCCCTTTGTCCAGGGGCAGGCAGCACCAGTAGGCCTACGGGGCCCTGGCCGGGTTGGCCAGCACAGTCTCCTCTCCTGGCTACTCATTGTTCCAATGTTCAGTTCATTTCTACCTACTACTTATATATATGCTGGCATGGCCCACCATAAATGATACAACGTGTATTGTGTTTCTCGCAAGACTCCGTGGCCAACCAAACAGAATTGTGCTGCCAGTAGATGGCGAATGCGCTGTGATCGGGCTTACTGCCGGTTTACACAAGGGTGGCGATTCTCCAGCGCCCGTGTGATCGAGGCGGCCGCCATGAGCTCCCGGCAATTTCGGCGACAGGCCGGGGGGGGGAGGGGGGGGGGAATCCGCTCCGAACGATGATGAGGATGACGATTCATGGCCAAGACGATGATGATGCTGCGGTCCAGGCCGAATTTTGAAGGTCGAAGCATCGACTCCCTCACCTCTCTCCTACCGCTGGACTTCAGGTGTTACCAAAGTCTCGAGCAAAAACCCGCGACGCTCCTTTGAAGATCCATGTGCTCCGCGTCTCTTTGTTGATCGATCCTCGCGCTATGGCCCAGTTTCCCGGCCGCGTGCAAGTGCCCAAGGAAGCAAACTCCTGGAAGTGACGCTCCATCTTGGCTTGTCAGCTCCAATGCCAACAGTCGACGACTATGCAGTATCAAACCCTAATGATGAATGTTTTGAAAAATATATGGTGTGAATGTCTTGGTTTATTCCTCTGCTCAGCAGACAGCGAGATACTGTAGAAAGATATCCGTATAGATAAGGTATCCTTCGGACTGGCCCATCCGTTCCCTTTCCCCCCTTTAACTTCCCACCATAGCTGGTCATGGACATAGGGCATTAAAATCATAACTGTTTTCACATCATTATCAGTCGAGTATGTGCTGCAATAGAATCACCTCCCGCCCGCTGTCCACCTTATTAACATGCATACCAATCATGCAGGTTGACATATTGAACATGAAACAAGACATCACAACCCAAATGTATCGGGGTATAAAGCTGAAATCAACGTAACAAATCAAACAGATACCATGATTAAAAGAAAACAGGGATGAGGGAGACGAGGGAACAGACGAATCGAATTAGCTGGCAGTTTCTCGGCTCATGGCGCGGACCATGCGCGCGCGTGGCGGCGGGTTGATTCTCTCTTCTCGGCCCATGCCTTGATGGCAATAACGACAATTTCCCAAGCCATGATGAACGCGCTGAGGCCGACGGCGATGTTGAAGGTGAACATGGCGTTGAGTTCGTACCAAACCATGACATCCATGATGTCGGAAGCCTGTTGCTTTGTTAGACCGAGCAGTATTCAATCGAGGAGTTGCGGCAACATACGCTAAACATGAAGATCATACCGCCCGAGATGAGGCAGAATGCACCAACCAGCTCCGACGGCGGCCGGGAAGGCAGGCACGAAGTCGGTGGCTTGAGGTAGGTCAGAATATAAGTGAAACCGCGGGCCATCGCTGCGCCAGCAAGCAGACTGCCCCATTGTTGATGCACCATGGTGGAAACCATTTGCTTTTGTTTATGGCCTCCCATCATGATTCCGAGGAGGAAGATGATTAGAGCTGGCATCGGATTGAAAGACACATTGTTTGACTCGTCTTCCTCCGATCGGTAGCTCCTTGACGAGCCCAGGATGTTCCGGTTGAACCAGTCGCGCACGCGCTTGGATTCGACCAGCATGCCGCACTGATGAACGTTAGTGTTGTTGCGTGGTGGGGAATACCGTATGACTGTGGAGATACGTACCAGACCAGCACCAAAGAACATAACCGCAATGGAAACGTGTTCCAGATCCTGAGCAGTCCACTCTTTTCCCCATCCGCCCAGGTGCTCAAGGAAGACATTCGTAGCGCCGTAGGTGAAGATGGCGGCGGACTCGAGAAACTCACCCGTTGGAGCGCGTGACTTGACCGGCTTCAGGTTCCAAGCCCATCCATACTTGGCAAAGCAGCCCATGTAGCGGGCCAGCACAACCAGGCCGTACCAGAAGAAGATGCCGCCCTTGATAAAATGAGCCAAGCCGCTGAAGATGCCGCTTCCTTTCTACAAAAAGGGCGTCCCCCGTTAGCTCAAACCAGCCAAGTTGTGGGATATGAGAACATACAAAGACTCCTCCGTAGGTGACTCCGCCCGTCGTAAGAGCAATGAAGCCAAAGGGCAGGATGATCCAATCAATGACATTATACACGATACGCAGGGTACGGAGCACAGACGAGGAGACCATTCCCGGGATCCGCTTGGCAAAGAACCGGTCCAGGGTCTTGCTTCGCAGGAACCCGCGGGCCAGCGGAGTCTGCTCCTCGGACCGGTCATCGACCTCTTCCAAATCGTCCTCGGGCTTGACGAACCGCTCCTGCTCGTGATCCGGGGTGGTCGGAGTAGTCGGACGGCTGGCGCCATGGCCGCTGTCGCCAGACCAGCGGTACTGGTGCACGGCGCCAGAGGGATACGATTCCTCATGGTCTCTCATATTCTGGGACGAAACGGGAAGGAACGAAGCCCGCTCGTACTGAGCACTGCTACTGTCACGTGGTTTGGAGTAGACATAGATCAGGCCGATGATGACCTGGGCGACGACCACCGAGCTGACAATCCATCCGATCTTGTGGTGGGCATTGTTCTCGTACAGGTCCGGCGTGGACGCGTTGTAGATGAAACCGAAAAACATGCCGACTCCGTTGATGATGAGGAACAAGAATTGCGTGGGAATCGTGTACCGCGAATGGGCCACACTGAACATGACCGCTACAGCCCAGCCATTGTTAACGCAACCTCCTCCGGCGTGTGGACGAGGTTCCGGCACTTACCGACGGGGAGCACAAAACACCAAGCTACCGTCTCGAGAATGATGTGCGCCATAATTGTACCCGTGTGTTGTCCCGCCGCGAAGTAGCTCAGTTCCCATTCCTCCTCCGGTTTGGACATGGTGTCCTTGTGGTCGTGGTCCATGTCCGTGTCTCCGTGGTCATCTCCATGGGCATTGACCCGCAGCGCCAGCAGCAAGGCCGCTGCGAGCAATGCTTGAGCGCTGTATTGTCGCATGACAGCGTTATATATATATGTGTGTACGATGTTATATACGTCCTAGATGGACGCGCTCTGCGCTACAGAGGAGCGGCAATCCAATCCGGAGCAGATCCGGTTTGCGTTGTGGTGGGAAGTAAATTCAGATGATAGATGATGTCACTACTAGAGCTCTATCCTCCTTTAGCGGCGGGAAGCTCTAGTAGCTCTGGCGAGTATGCGAATAGGGCACGACAATCAAGTTGGGGGAAGACAGAGGAGATGACAGGGGAAAGAGAAGACTGGGAGAAGGACGATGAAGAAGTCCCTTGCGATCCCTGGTCGGAGAATTCTCAGTCTGGTTCTCCCTGCGATCGTATGAGGCATCTGATTTTCCTCTTTTTTTTACCTATCGCTTAGTCACCATCTCACTCAACTAACAAGTCTCAGAGCCTGTGGGAAAACTGGAAATCGCATTCAACCAATCACCAGCGTCCGATTGCACGGTTTTTTCGGGTTTCTCGTAAATTACTAATGCGGTTCGCCGGCACTTCCGGCAAGCCTCTCCCTCTTTTGAGGGTTCTACTTGTAGTCTTCCCTGCATGTCGTCATGTTGATTCCTTTTTTTACTCCGGACAATAACTATGTTTTACAGTCGTACGACGGTTGCTGACGATTCCCAGCTGTTGAGGAACGCATGCGAGTCCAAAGGACGACCAAGAGGACATGGAAACCCGAACCACTCGGCACTCCAGCATTTGGACGAATCTGACCACAAGAAACTTCTCAAGCTTCGCCAACATGACGATAGTGCATGAGGACGGAGTCAGGCTTCTCCGAAAAAAAAAAAAAAAAAAAAAAAAAAAGGACCTGCCCTAGCCTCGGTTAGGCTTAGGCACAATTGACTCCTCATCCTTTGAATGTTCTTAGCGCCCTCTCTTCGCCCCGCTTACTGATCGCCAAGAACTGGTGGACCTTCCTCTCCCCGTCCGGCACCCTTTGGCGACGCTCGCGGACTTGCCGGCGTGGGCTGGATGTGAGCATAATCCCGCCGTTGGGCCCGTGACTCCCGAAGGCTTCTAGGCTTCCACAAGGCACTCGGAAACCGATCTTCGTTTTAGTCCAGGGTTGGCTGTCGGATGGGTTTTTGCCGTGTTTCCGACCTGAGCCCTCACCCCACAAGCCATCATAGAAACATTACATAGGTACGGACTACGGAGTAGTTAACTAATGGTTACTTTTGATCATGCCGATGATGCCGATCGACTCCATTCTCTGTAACAAAGTCCGCAGGATTGACGTATTTTTTGTACCCCCAACTTGCAGTCAATTCCTGTTTAAATGAACGACTGTTCTGCCTGAGGAACCCCCCTGAACGAACGTATATTGTCGAACTCGAGCGAAGCAGGCAGAACCCAACTCATCCAAAGCTCTTGGCTTCTTGCCGAGTCGTTCTTACTTAGCGGCTCACCCTTAATTAACTGCCCTAACCTAAATTGGCCTAGGAGAATGTGGGAGGAATTGGTACGGTGCTTTGGTTCGGCTAGGCCGGGTAGACCACTCCGTACGGAGTATACAACGGAAAGATACCGACGGCCTAGGGCTAGGGCTATGCTTCAGGTAACCTTTGAGCCTCCTTCTTACTGCAGAACAGCAATAGCTTAGAGGAGTCTGGACTGCCTGGAGACAAAACAGCTGGCAATTCCTTGTGCAGGGCCAGACTCCATTCCTGACAGCTGCTCGATGAAGCTTACATACTCTGTACGGCCAGCCTCATTGCGGCATTATCTTGCACCGACCATGTACCAAGCAGGCAACACTCAAACTCTCGAAGCGGGGGATTGCTGAGCAAAACCTTGACGGTCGAGGCTTTTGAGGACGATGAGATTGGCGCAGCCACCGGAGTACTCCGTACATCGAATCATTATCTGGCTTTGTAAAAGGCATTGCCCTTCAGAGTTCAGACCGCAGTGATGCCACGTCCCGGAGAAATCAATCCCGGAGCAACATCTCGTGATCTTGCTCGGTCCTCGGTCCTGGCGGTGCTTTTTCGGGTTCCGGGCTCCAGCGAGCTCTGTGCTGCTAGAAGGAACAATTTCCGGGTTTCGTTTCCCACCGATTCTCATAGCTATGGGGCATTTAATTGAGTCTTCAATATTTCTCACTTGAACTACAGGACACCAACTACACTACCTTCGTTGCAACAGGCGAGCATGGCCAAATGGAATGTCAGATGCTGTACCAGGTACTGCATGCTTCTTTCCGAACGGAGTATGCATTGACAGGTCGTTGCTGAACTGCTAATCCGAAATGGCTACTATATCTATCAGTGTATTGCTGTATAAAGGACCGAATACTCCTTCCATATCGTCGTCTCGTCATTCTTTCCCTGTCGCCAGCGACCGCAAAGTGTAGAACAAAAGATATGCATCTGCGTTCAACACCTCCGCCTCCGAGGCTGCCGTGACCTGGTCATCGTTGAAGAGGAACCACTGCCCATCAGTCAGCACCAACCGTCGAGACCGTGCAAACGGAACATGGAGGATCCCACCTGATCACCCTGCCGGCAGTAGGCGTAGTAGTGCCCTGCATCCAGTTTTCCCTTGTGTACCACCGCGGATGCCAGGTCGTACACGTATTTCGACGGATTGACGTTCTTCTGATGTGCCTTGGTCGTATAGGGCAGCATGTTGATCGAAAGGGGAAAGTCAATGCGCCCTTCGACTTTTTCCGACACAGCCAGCGTATGTTCGAAGCGCTAAACGAACCGGGCAGTTAATGGAACGTAGCGCAGAAACCGTGCAGGAGCAAAGTTATACACATACCTTCAATTGCATGCACAGAATAGCTGGGAGCTTTTTGATGCGGAGTTGTTTCGTCGCTCGGTGCGCGCTCTCGCCGCATATGCCGCAGTTGTATTGATCCGCCACCAGCCGCTCCGGAGCCGTGAAACTCTCCAGACACCCGCTCAGTGTAGTCGGCTTGGACAAGAATGTCCCGTTTTCCCGTCCGCCCAGCAGACGCTTCTTGCCTTGCACGTGCACATCCAGGCTGAGGTCCATCATCGGATCCTCCGTTACTGTCACATTCCCGCATCGGTCGCAGGTCACGCTGCTGCGGATCTTGCCGTAGAATGCCTTGTGGAAGAAGCATCCACATTTCTTATCCGGCACCGCTTCGTGTCCCTCGGCGCTGAGATGGAGCCGGTCGACGAGAAACTGGTAAAACTCATGCGCGTCTTGTTGTTGATACCCAGCCAGCATCTCCAACCATCATCAATATGCGACTGTCCCATCAGAGTCGGCAAATACCTACCGGACTAGATTTCCAGGTTGCTAGGAGCAGGTTTAAAGCCGCAAAGCCCTCCGCCTTGTCCCCGCTGTTGAAATCCGCAAACGCCTCTGACATGGCGCACAGAATGCAGTCCGATGCTGTACATTCATGTGGATGATGGCCACTTCCGAGGAAGTAGATGCTTAGCAGCGGGTCATGCAGCAATGACTGCAGCACTACGTTCAGGTAGCATGTTTGCCCCAAGTTAAACAGGCCCCTCACGCCTTCTTTTGTGCAGGCCCGTTTGATTGCATTGCTTCTGACATATGCTTCATCGGCCGAGCTCTCACTGAATGTACGCTTTTTCACTGCCACGCAGTCAGATTCTGCGCGGACATTTTCAGGGACACAATGTAACGGACCTGGAGGTGGATTCGCAAAGCCTGTACTCCGTACCCTTTCCAGTTTGTGATCGTACACGAGGTCCCGACAATCCCAGCAGTACAGGGACCCGGTACGGGAGTCAACAACTTGACGAGGATTAGCCCAAGCCATCAATCAGACCTCGGTCCTACGACGAGTCTTACAGAAATTATGCTTGGATTGCTCTGCATGGGCATCACGGTCCTCCCTGGTATATCTCTCAGAGCAATCTAGACAAGTATATGCCGGCCTAAGACCAGACGACGGTGCTTTGTTGAGCCCGTTCGCTGTGGCTATGCCAGAAGTCAGCCGCTCCCGGGCTAATTGGGCATTCAGGAATGCTTCCCGAAATCTTTGACCGCGCTCATGATCAGCAAAATGGACAGCCAGGTGTTCTACAATACAGTTAGCGGTCTAGAGAAACTACCCATCTGGGTCCCGCCATACCGCAGCCGTATTCGGCCTCCGAAATGGCCGAGATATTCGTAGTGGTCGCCATGAGGGGGGGACTGTCAAGGATGCTCGGGAAACGCCACCCAGGATCAAAACTTGCAGGGGCAACCGATGCGCAGTTTTTCAATCCATTGATACGTCTTCGACGAACGATCGGGAGTAGAAGATCTCTTTCTTGAGGGCGGTTTTGAGAAGATCTTCAGACGAGACCTGAACCTTGGTCCCCAGCCCCCGGACCGAGCCAATAGCAAGGGCCGCCACCGATCAATCAATAACAACAATGAGCATTCACGAAGACGAAACAATAGAACTTTCTTCAAATAAGAGGATTATCCAACGATTAGCTGTGTTGGGGTTGTTGCGCGAGGAGAAAATTAAGTACTACTATTGTAGAGTTCATTGTATTGTCCCTCCGGGGGCTTCGGCTGAGGAGCTCTCAGGAGCTGAGCTTCACGACCCAACTCCATCTCGGCCATCTACCTATGTAGAACCACAAGCTTAAAAGCATGAACATAACGATAATTTTTCTTGACTTGGAGTTTCTAATTCATCTCTAGTCCGAGCATGGAGCTCTAATTTATTTCTCATGGGCATGGTCGTTGATGCCCCAGGCATTCTAACCATTGAAACGGAGGACATACAGCACCTCACGGCCGAGACCGAGCTATAATTGCCAGCATGCATGGCCCATTCCGCATGTTATGCTCATCTGTATCCCCGACCCCGCGGCAACGCACTCGGTCTACTTCGTGCAGTGGCTCCTCGCGTAGAGTATCGACTGTAGGTTGCGCCTCGTATGGTCGTTCCACGGCTGCCACGTGCGGCAGTAGCAGGTCGAGAGGTGGTGGTTTTAGAGGAAACTGTCGGCGGGTTCTCGATGAACGTGGTGTCGGTGGTCCTATATGGGCCCTGGGTTAACATACTGTTCTCTTCTGGACCAAAGGGAAGATTCTCACATGAAGGTAGTCTCTGCATCGTTTTCCTTGGTAGACTCTGCAGTCTCTACAGCGCCCATCAGCCCTCAATGCTTGTAGAGCGACACCAGAAAAGAGAAGAATACCTTGTTGTGTTTGCCTTTGTTTAGCCCGCTGGAAAGACTCGGTGATCGGGGCCTGCCAACTTCAGTCAGTCCCCCAACACGAAAGCGATAACGATAATTCCCTGGGTATATACCTCTGGAAAATCCACGCAAAAGGCATTCATATTCAAACCGTAGAGAAAACTGGCGAAGCTCTCGCTGAATCGCGCCAGGCTCTCGTGCATCAGTTGCAGATGCATCAGGTTTGCTTCCAGATCGGCCATGGAATCCGCCAGCTCGGCGAACTGGGGCTCCAGGGCATTTATCGCAGGTTCTGTGTATCCGGCGCCATGCAGACTGCTTCCGTACCCGTGCGAATCGCGGATCGAAGACCGGGAGCTTGGGCGCAAAGGCGTCGTGGGACGCGACGGTGGCCGGGGACGGGACGCGGATCTCGGGGCGCTAATGTCCATAATTGAACAATATGCAGGGGAATGAGCAGCGTTGAACAGCTTTGTTTTGGGAGCTAAAGGAAGCCAATTGTTGATATGACGCGGGGGGATGGGGGAGGGTTCTTTTAGGTTGTAGTGCCCGGAGTACTCCGGTAAAAAAGGTATGACGCTACAGCACCTGCAAACAATCTTTTTTATCCGCGCACTCGAATAGTTCAAAAACACAACTTTTCTGTTCAATGAGATCAACGACGGATTGCCCTTCACCTGAATCTATGAAAATCGCCCCTCGCCGGTCCGGCCGCTCTAAGCCTCAAGGGATACTCCATTCCGGCGGATCAGTATCCCCATCTTAATTACTCGCTCTGCTCACAGCCACCCCCGAAGCCGGGCTGCACATGCATTATTTCTGCAGAACCCGGCGTGCCATTATAACCGGTTCATTCGACCTCCGCCAATTTGCTGCTCGACCGTCCTCGCTAGGCCTAGCGCAGCAGACAAGGTTTCCTTATCCCCCGCATTCGTGCAGATTTCTCCCTCGATCGTTTCACACACGCGCAAGCTCTCCGCCGAGACAGGCTTCGTTCACTTGGATTTTTGCGGTTGTAGGTCTCATCGTTGGTGGAACCGCCGCTGCGCAATTTGTATACTCTACGAGCCGTCCGTCGAGACCGCAAGCATCGCCAGAACCTGTGCGGCTCGCCGCCCACGGGTACCTAGGAGAAGTCGACACGCTGACCATGTCTTCGACCGAGATTTCACCCGGCCATGTCGGCAATCTCACGGATGAGCAGGAGGCAAAGCTCCGTGAGATGTGGGCCGTCCTGCTGAAACTGATGGGGGTCAAATTCGAAGAATTGTCGCCAAAGGAAGGATCCTCGGAGGGGCAACAGCAACAGGAAAAGGAAAAGAAGTCGAAGCGAAGCTGGCTGGGCTTGCGGACCTCCGACAAGAGCAACAGTCAGTCCGACACCAATGGAGCCAGCAACGGCCTCGAAAACCTGTCTCTCTCAGACGGAGATGACAAATATGGGCAGAACAAGGACTTCCAGCAAATCCTGGCAAGCAAGACGCCGGAGGAGCTCCGGGAAACATTCTGGCAGATGGTCAAGCACGATCATCCGGATGCTCTGCTTCTGCGATTCCTGCGCGCCCGAAAATGGGACGTCACCAAGGCCGTGGTTATGTTGGTTTCGACCATCCGATGGCGCGCGGATGAGATGCATGTGGACGATGATATTATGTACGGCGGCGAGGCGCGGGCTCTGGAGCAGTCACAGAGCTCCGACCCAGAGGTCAAGAAATTGGGCGAAGACTTCCTGGCGCAGTTGCGGATTGGCAAGAGCTTCATCCACGGTGTGGACAAGCAGGGTCGACCCTTGTGCCTGATCCGCGTGCGATTGCATAAACTGGGCGCGCAGAGTGAGAAGAGCATGGAGCGATATACGGTCCATATGATTGAGACCGCGAGAGCCATGCTGCCACGTCCGGTGGAAACCGCGGTAGGTTTCGTCGTCGCAAAGTGTTGGTTGGGCGGGACCCTAACGGAGTGACAGGTGATTATCTTTGACATGACCAACTTTACCCTGGCAAACATGGACTATGCGCCTGTCAAGTTCATCATCAAATGCTTCGAGGCCAATTACCCCGAATCTCTGGGAGCAGTCCTAATCCACAACGCACCATGGATCTTCTCCGGTAAGCTGCACGGATCACTACACGCTATAGTAACCTAACACTCCATCGCGTAGGAATCTGGAAGGTCATCAAAGGCTGGCTGGACCCCGTCGTCGCCGCCAAGGTTCACTTCACTTCCAGCGTGGAGGACCTGGAGGAGTTCATCCCCCGCGAGCGGATCTTGAAAGAGCTCGGCGGGCCCAAGGATTTTGAATACAAGTACATCGAGCCGCAACCGGACGAGAACGCCGCCATGAAGGACACCGCGAAACGCGACGAGGTTAAGGCGCGCTACCTCGCGATTTCCTCGGAGCTGCAGGAGTTGACGCGCTCATGGATCGTGGCTGCCTCCAAGGGCGACAAGACCGAGGAGGAGTCGGTCAAGTCTAGGCGCGAGGAGCTCGCGGGGAAGCTGTCGCGAACTTACTGGGAGCTGGATCCGTACATTCGGGCGCGCTCGTATTACGACCGCGTGGGAATGCTCAAGGGCGACGGGAAAGTCGTGTTCTACCCGGAGCTGCAGGAGGACAAGTCCAGCGGGAGCGAAGATGCCGCCAACGGGGAGGCTGTTACGCAGGCCAATTAGGCCATATATCCGGGACCATCTTCCACCAAATTGTATAGGAATCTTGGTCTAATCTCGTGTAGGTAGACTAGAGTTGGCTGGACAGCTATCGTGGGGATTGGAAACATGTACACTATAGTACCAAATAATAATATAATGTTTGATTCTCAATATATGGCAATTGAACTTCCTCTGTCAGTTATCGATCACATTTTGGACTTGAGCTCCTCATGCAAGGCTTTAAGCTTGTCCATATCGGTGCTCTGCGCCGGCCAGCCGATCCCGAGGCCTTCGGTGGCATTGGGTTTGGGAATCTACATGCGTCAGCAATCACAACTGTCATTATTACCGAGTATAAACGCATGGGGACACATACGACATGGAAGTGAACCTAAAAAACCAAATGATTAGTTTATGCTACATCTCCGAGAAGCACAGGGGATACCTACATGCTCAACAACCTGATGCGCCGCAGCGCCGTTATTCTGCAGGATGTTGTAATCGCTGGCACCAGTGGCAGCCGCAATCTTCTTCGCGACGGGCTAGACACGAGGTGAGTTAGCCATTACGTTCGACAAGGAGGAATGCGAACCCTGTCCACAAGGTACGCATGGACGGGTGTCACGTATAAAAAGAACCCGTTTGGCGTTTCTCCTCCCCCAAACTTCCATCATGCATGCCAATGAATACGTACCAGGATCGCACTCAGGTCCTCATCCGGGATTTCCGTGAGTTTGGAGCCGTGATACTTGGGGATCACGAGCTGTTGCCATCAATTCCTATGAGTTAGGAACCCTGTCTCCGCAGAACCAAGATGGAATTCCACGAGAGTCTCCGTGTTGGACGCACCGCATGACCCCGGCTCAAGGGCTGAATGTCCAGGAAAGCCAGGACTTTCTCATTCTCAAAGAGCTTGAAGGACGGGATATCGCCTGTTGATGTCAGACCAATGTGTTCATCTGTTGTGTACTTACGAATTGACGGAGGAATCTCACCCCTGATGATCTTGCAAAAGATACAAGCCGCCGAGGATGCCATGGTGCTTGCTTTCCCCGTAGGATTGAACAACAATGCTTTCGTAGAGCCTGCTCAATGATGTTCTGTTACCTGATGTTGATGAGAATGATCACGATTATGACGGTCCGTATGGCCGAGGTTCAAATGCGGGGAACCGCTTACTCAGAGGAGGGGAAACCCGCCCCCCAAATCTCCGAGTCTCAAAAAATAGAATTGTCCCCTCCCTGAATCGAACCCATACCCGCGAACACTCAACGGGTATATAGAGCACTAATTGGAGCATACGCGCGAGGGGTGGGACAGTCTAGCTCAGAATCCATTTCTTGCCTTTTACCAGAGATGGCCGTGGGCTGCCCACAAGACCCCTCTACTCAATATTTGGAAACCCCCGGAAATCGACATAGCCGTCGATTCTTTTATTATTTTTTCATCTGAGAGATTCTTAGGCTGTGGCATTTTCTTTTGCCTCCAATTTTCGCGGTCGCAAAGGGTGTTGAGTGGTCGGAATGGCATTCCGGGGTCGTCGACATAAGGGGTTTGGTGCGTGTGCATAAGCCTGGTTCTTTGGCCAGTTGACCCAACTCCAGTCGGCACTAGGTGTCGGACATGAGGAATGAATGCTGCGAGCATAGTAGCTTGGTACGGAGATGCCCCAACACCAAACGTAAAAGTCAGTGAGGCGCCTTCCTGGATTCTGGCAAGCGAGATCACGGGGAAGAGAGAGAATTACATATGCGGTCTCCGCTGTTCAAGAGCCGTCTAACTCAGAAGCACCTCACGGCCCCCGCATCGGCGATGGGGCCGAATCCAGCGAGGTACTTCAGTACTGCAGTGGATTTCAATTCAGTTCTGAGCTCTGGAGGACAATTGCATGGTTGTTTGTACCCCGATACTGAAGTGAGAGCTACATCCCACGATGGAGATGATGTCCATCGCTATTTCTCGCCTGTGTGCTGCATCTAGATGCTCTGTTCTACGAGCGGAGCATTTGCCGAATGTCGCTTCCCGACCTGCGCGGCCCTTTTCCAGCTCCCCTATATTCAGAAAACTGACCACAGAATTATCGGAGTCCCAAGTCGCAGCGCTCAAAGTCAATGGCGATCGCCTTGCAAAGGACATCCACTACACCTCGCAATGGGGCACGGGCATACGATGGGGACCGTACGTAGACATCTTCAACCAGACAAGCTAGCATCTTGATTCAAGTAGCTAACGTTGTACTGCCATCATCAAAGAGAGCCCAATGACACCGGGATGCAGCGCTTGGCTCTTTCGGAAGAGGACAAGAAAGCGCGCGACTGGTTCATCCAGACCATGAAGGATCTAAAATGCCAGATCACGGTCGACCAAATGGGGAACATATTCGCTCTTCGGCCTGGCCGGCGAACGGATGTTCCTGCAACGTTTATGGGCAGCCACCTCGATACGCAGCCGACGGGGGGCCGTTATGATGGCGTCCTTGGCGTGCTCGCCGGCGTTGAGGCGATCAGGACGTTGGATGAGCTGGGCATTGAGACGGAAGGGGGCGTAGGCGTAGTTAACTGGACAAAGTAAGCAGCGGCAATCAAGATTGACTTGGGCCAGCATGCTGATACTACAAACAGCGAAGAAGGCGCCCGCTTCCCCATCAGCATGGTCAGCTCCGGCGTCTGGGCGGGCAAGATCCCGCTATCCAAGGCATGGAACCAGAAGGAAGTTCCAACGGCAGTTTCTCCTCCCTCAGCTATCTCCGCCCCGGAGACGATGAAGAGCGCCCTCGAGAAAATCGGCTACCTCGGGGCCACGCCCTGCTCCTACGAAGCGTACCCCATTGCCGCGCACTTTGAGCTGCACATCGAGCAAGGCCCGCACCTCGTGTCCACTGGCCAGCGTATCGGCGTGGTGACGGCCGTGCAGGGGTACCGATGGTACCGGATCACAGTCACGGGGCGGGATTGCCACACGGGGACGACCGCCTTCGAGCACCGTGCCGACGCCCTGTATGCCTCGGCGCGGATGATGATCCGTGCGCGAGAAATCGCTGCGGCCCACGGCTGCCTGGCGAGCGTCGGCATCGTAGACGCGAAGCCCGGGAGCGTCAACACTGTGCCGGGGCTGGTGAGTTTCAGCCTCGATATCAGAGGCCCGGAAACGTCCGCCGTGGGTGTCGTCGACAAGGAGCTTCGCAAGGAGTTTGACGCCATTGCGGCTACCGAGGGCCAGGGCATCGGAAAGCCGTGCCGGGTCGAGTGGACACTGGACTTCGACACGCCGGCGACGAAATTCCATCCGGATTGCATTGACTGCGTGGAGCAGTCCGCCGAGGCAGTTGTGGCGCAGGATCCCTCGGTCCGTGAGCCCAAGGCGCTCATTCGGAGGATGATGAGCGGTGCGGGACATGATACTGTTTTCACATCGACAAGAGTGCCGAGCAGCATGATCTTTGTGCCCTGCAGGGACGGCATCAGTCATCACCCGGAGGAGTTCGCGACGGCGGAGGACTGCGCGGCTGGGGCTTCGGTACTTCTGCAGGCTGTTGTTCGATATGACCGGAGGAGATTCCAGGCTTAGACAGGGCACTCATTGTAGATAGATATGTGAGCAACTAAGACAATCCTTCACAATCATGAAGTTTGCCATCAATCTAGCTGTATTCATAGCGGCATCGCGGAAACCGTTCCCTTTCTTTTGCTTGATCTTTGTTTGTCCTATTTGACCATGAGGAGAAAAAAATAGGATATCAATCATGAACCATTTTTCC
This sequence comes from Thermomyces dupontii, assembly GCF_041956625.1. Classification (NCBI taxonomy): domain Eukaryota; kingdom Fungi; phylum Ascomycota; class Eurotiomycetes; order Eurotiales; family Trichocomaceae; genus Thermomyces; species Thermomyces dupontii. The sequence continues at coordinate 1,932,219 of NW_027192310.1, read as the reverse complement.
CTCTCAAGTCGAACATACAGAAACCACACACACCAAACAAAGCACGAGAACACCGGTTCCCCCCGTTTTACGATGCAGGAGCACCACGGCCACGACCAAACCCACCACGGAACGTCGGCGCGAACTCGCCGGGGGCACCGCCCTCCTTGCCCTCGTCACGACGACGGTAGCCACTGTCCCGGTCACCACGGCCACGGCCACCACGTGGACCACGGTCGTCGCCGCCCATCATTCCACGCGGCGGAGCATGCGAGCGCTGCTGCTTGATGTGCGTCGCGGGCACAATCTCGGCGGGGACGTGCAGCCATTCACGCAGGTAGTCCAGACCCTCGGGCGTCAGGGTGTAGTAGTAGTACTGCCACGAGAACCGGGTCTTAACGTAGCCGCGCGACTCCAGGGATTGCATGGCTTTGATCACCTGAAAAACAAAAAAGAAAAAAAATGTGCGTAAGAAACCAGATTTCGTCGACGGTGTTCCACGGGGGCCCATCATCTTACATAAAGGTTCTTGGTGTCAATGTCGCCATGCTTCGGGAGGTTGAAGTCCTTCTTCGCCACGAGCACGCCCTCTAAAGCGGATATCAGTATTCGATCCCAATGTAGCCATGGTGTTTTCCCCTTTGCTCTCACATACCCCGGAAGAGGTACTCGTGGATCTTCTTGCGGTCAGCCTTGGGAATAAGCCTGTCTCGAAATCAGCCGTTGCCTCCAAAATCACCCTCATAAAATCAATCATGCATACATTGTCGCGAGTTCCTGGCGCTATTCGGGGAATCGCTTTGACAATGGCCTGATTTGGCTGGGACGTGGTGGTTCCGGTAGTCTTGCAAGTTGGCAACCAAGATTCAGTGCGATTGTTTTTTTCGGATCGCCTAGGGTGTGTGCCCTAATCTACGCGCTAATCCCGGATAGGGTAAAATTCATCACGTGACATTTTATCTATGCCAAGTCTTTCTGGCCAATCGACCTCATCTCCCGCCATGGCGACGGACCGACCTTCACAAACCGCGCCACAACTGCGCTGAGGCGTCCAACGCTCATTTCGATCTGAAGAAGGTCCGCGCATTATACAACCATGGCGGCCAAGCCGGTCAACGTTCTCCTGTCCACTTTTCCCGGGCTTTCCCTGCCCGCGACACTGTCGTTGTCACTTCCATCCTCATCGACGATCTCAGATCTCACGGAGAAGATCGAGACCTATCTGCCCGACTCGCTGAAGCGCGCTGCTGTTGGTCTCGTTCTGACGACAACAAATAACAAACAACTCCTTCCGACCTCATCAGAACCCCTGACATCACTCCTCCCGAGACGATGTGATCCGACGGACGCCGAATGCAACCTCCTTCCGCTACGTCTCAGCGCCCCCCTCCGAGGAGGCAAAGGCGGCTTCGGCTCACAACTCCGCGCCATCGGAGGCCGCATGTCCAGTAAGCGGCGGCGCAATCAACAAGAAGACAACGGATCGAACCGGAACCTCGACGGGCGGCGCCTGCGCACCGTGAACGAAGCCAAGGCGCTCGCCGAGTACCTGGCCGTCAAGCCGGAGATGGAACGGAAAGAGAAAGAGGAACGCCGGAAACGATGGGAGGCGGTTATTGAGATGGCGGAGCGGCGCACGGAGGAGCTCAAGAACGGTGGCAAGGCGCGTATTGACGGCCAGTGGATGGAGGCCCGGGAGGAGATGACGGAAAAGGCGCGCGAGGCAGTGCTCGCCGCAATGAAGGATGGGATGTGGAAAGATAATCTGCACGAGGGGCTCATTGGCGGCTCCAGCAGCAGTGCTGCTAGCGAAGGCAATTCGAGCCAGGCCGAGTCGAGCGGGACGGAAAGTGACGAGGATAATAACAATACGGATGTTAAGGTGACGCACCCGTCAGGACCCGTCACGAAGCCTTCTGCACCACGGCGATATGTTGGCTTCGACGAAGATGATGAATTTATGAGCGAGGAGGAGGAAGCTGGAGAACAGTAATCGGGTTATTTTAAAGGAAAGGGAGGGTTTATGCTGGCATTGCTGGTCCGGCGTTGGGGGTAAACACACTGGGAAGGGTTATATCTTCGATATTACTGTATTCTGTAATCCATAGGAATGCATTTCTTTCTCTCCAGCAGGCGGACTCGAGGCACCTAACCGTATGTTTTGTGTCTATTCGTTGTACAAGCGTTGACTTTGTATGGATGGAGAGGACAAGGGCGATTCGTATGATTAGTGAGAGGCCATCATTCGATAACTCTGAGGTCCAACTTTTGCCCCTAACGCTGTCAAGTTCAATTCAAAGTGTCAAGCGGCAAGCCAGATGAAGCTGGATGGAGAACTGATGCCAATTCACCCGCCTTTCCTGTTGCGGTTAGCACCTATCTTATCTGATAAGGACCGGAAAATCGTTCTTCAATCCGATCTGCATGCAAGCCAACAATGATATGAGTACAGTTCGGCAGCTCAGAAAAATCCTAAACTTGCAGACAAGCATCTGCCTAATATCAATTCGCAACAAGACGGCTTCGTCAAAATGTTCACCTGTCCCAGGTGCGCATTTCTCAAAAACTTGCAATTGGTGTCCAAGTCATATCCGCTGCGTCGCAATATCCATACCCCCCGATCGTTGTATTCGGTGCAACAGCGACTACGTCCAGGACTTGTTGAAATCTTTCCGTCGAGAAGAAACTTGTCAGATGCAGCGACAGCGAGGACAACAACAACGACGACGACGACGACGACCGATGCGTCGACAACAAGCAATTTGACTGTACCTCTCGAAAGTCGTGAGCAATCTCCACAACCGCCGTCGTCGCCAATACCTCCCTCTGTGCAACCGGAGCTATTACCCCTTTGCTGTCCCGGATGCGGCGCATATGCGCAGACGATCGATCCCAATGAGCCAGGATATTACAGCAAGACGCGGAGGCAAACGCGGAGAGCGCTGCAGGAGGCGCAGAGAGTGCTGGCGGAGCAAAGAAAAGAGGCCATGAAGGAAGCGAAGGAAGCAGAGGCTGAAGCAAGCAGCGAGGGTGCTGAGAAGCCTAGTCGTCCTCCGAAACCAATCTGTGAGTGTTCTCTTGCGGAGCAATGAGACTTGTTTTCTCAGCGGCTGACACCGGAAATCACAGTTGACGAGGTCGCGCTCGAGGAGAATCCCGAGTTAGCGGAAAAAGCGACCAAGATTGTGGCCGCGACGGCGCCGCCCACGCAGGTCTGCGACAGATGCCACGATCTGATTCACCACAACAAGGGCGTCCCTGCGCCAACGCCAACGATCGAGTCGATTAGAGCCTTGCTCGAAGAATCACCTCACAGCAAGAACCGCGTATACCACGTCATTGACGCGGCGGATTTCCCGGCTTCCCTCATTACGGGCATCTACCACGCGCTCGACCTGCAATATCAGCGGTCCAAGAACCGGCGGGCCAAGACCGAGAAGTACAAGCACGGCAAGCGGATGACGACGATCAGCTTCGTGATCACGCGAGCGGACCTGCTAGCTCCGACGAAGGAGAAAGCGGACTCGCTGATGCAGCGGGTACGCAGGATTCTGCTGGATCGGCTACATCTGGATCCGGAGGACGTGCGGTTAGGCAACATCCACATGATCAGCTCGCACCGCGGGTGGTGGACAAAGAAGGTCAAAGAGGAGATCCGCGAGCATGGCGGAGGCATCTGGGTCGTAGGAAAAGCCAACGTGGGCAAGAGCAGCTTCATCACGACGTGTTTTCCCAAGGACTCGCGGAACTTGGAAAAGGTCGCGGAGCTGCTCGCGCAGCGACAGCAGGAGCCGGAACTGCCGTCCACGCAGGAGAGCCCTGAACTCGACACAGATAGCCTTCTACCCCCGGCGCCACGCGAGGAGCTCTTCCCAACGCTACCGGTCGTGTCATCGCTGCCAGGCACGACGGTATCCCCCATCCGCATCCCCTTCGGCCGAGGCCGGGGGGAGATGATTGACCTGCCAGGGCTCGAGCGGGGGAATCTGCACGACTTCGTCAAAGACGAGCACAAGAGAGACCTAATCATGACCAAACGCATGAAGCCGAAACAACTCACCATCAAGCCCCGGCAATCCCTCCTCCTCGGCGGCGGCCTAGTCCAAATTACCCCGCGGCGGCCACCGTCATTGGAAGGCCCCGAGGGAGAGACGCAAAGTGACTTGGAGAACAAGGACGACGCAGAGCCACCGACAGTCCTCGCAGCCAACTTCACCCCTCTCGAAGCGCACGTCACGCGCACGGAGAAAGCCATCGAGATCCTGCGCGGCGAGCGCACGTACAACACCGGCGGCGGGGGGCGCGGCACGCAGGTGATCCGGCCAGACAAACTGCACACGGTAGCATCGGCGGGGATCGTCACGTTGAGCACAGACGTGACGCGCAACCACCTGCCGCGGCGGATGCAGAAGGAGCTCGAAGACCACGGCACGCCGCCGCCGCCGCTGCCGTACCGCGTGTTCGCGACGGACATCCTAATCGAAGGGGTGGGCTGGGTCGAGCTCACAGCGCAGGTTCGCGTGCGCCGGCTCGTCCCGGACCTGAACGATCCGACGGCGCTCGGCGAGACTGAAGAAGAGAGGAGGCGTCATCTGCCACACGTGGAGGTCTCCTCGCCGTATGGCCAGCATATCCAGACGCGCCCGCCGCTGGAGACATACCGGTTCATCGAGGAGAAGAAGCGCAGGGATAAGCGGAAGCTGAGTCTGGAGAGCGGCTCGCATCGTCCGCAGAGGCAGAGCATCAGTATCAAGAAGAGGGCCGCACACGGGGGCAAGGTTTGAGCGTGTACTATATACTCGTTGTTTTTCTACTCTTTATGTCGGTGTCCTGGATGAATAGATAGAGCCGACGCGCGTAATTCCCATGTACTAGACTTATAACAAATACACTCAAATCAATGGATCTAAACGCCTGCAGCTGTACCAAAAGCAAATATCAATAGCACGACGAAGAAAAAAGAAAATAGGGAGAGACATGGGAGTGAGATCGGAAAACAATCGAGAATAAGAATATCAACAAAAGAAACAATAAACGTCGAGTCGAGTCGGTAGCGAAGGACGATGGGATAGAATCGTCATCCTAGCAAGACGAGAGAAGACGAGGCGCATATGCGAGTATGACCAGACCCCAACATCACCCAGCCCGAATAAACAATCCCCTGGTATCAAAGAAAAGGAAAAAAAAAAAAAAAATAAACATCATCAGATGAATCACCGTCTTTTTTCTGTCCGTTGGACGAGGACATCACAGGTCGATCAAGCTCCCGCTCTGCGGCTGCTGCTGCTGCCGCCCACCAAACGGATTGTTCTGCTGCGTGAACCCCGTCTGTTGCGGCACGAATTGCTGCTGCGAGTAGAACGGATTGTTGCCCGTGCGGCTGGCCTGCAGGCGCTGCGCTCCCTGACCCACCGAGTTGATAAACACGCCGGGCGCAGTGTGGTGGGCCGGCACGCGCAGTTCGCCAACATTGCCAAAGGTGTCCTGGCCCTCGCCGCTGGCAAGCAGGGCGTTGAGCTTGGCCTTGTACGGGTCCTCTTCGTGCTTGGGTTGCATACTGGCCATCGTTGCGGCGGTAGTAGCTGACGTGGTGGCGGCGGTGGTCGCAGTCGGAGGTCGGTAGTTAAGGATCGGATTCGACGAGGACGCCGTGAAGCTGGTCGTGGCCCTTTCCTCTGCAAGTGTATTGAGGGAGGGCTGTGTCGGGCGCGACGGCTGCGACTGCGGGCGGCTGATGGCCGCGGCGAACGGGTTGTTGGACCCTGTTGGTAGCGGTTTCAACGACTCCTGCTGCTGCGCACTGCTGATGGCCCATGGATTATGGCTGCCAGGCTGCAGGTAATTGTTATCCTGCTGTTGTTGCTGCTGTCCGAACAATGAGGCATTGTTTCCGTACGGGTTGTTGCTGAACCCCGTCGCTTGCGGCTGCAAGGTGGTCTGCGGTTGCAAGAAGGCCTGCTGTTGTTGACCGAACTGTTGCGACGGATCGAACCCGGTCGGCTGCGTCTGGAACCCGTTGGTAACGCCGTTCTGGTACCCCGTCGGCTGGTATCCTGTTTGGAATCCCGTTTGGTATCCCGTCTGCTGATACCCCATGGGCTGGGAGTACTGGTTGTTGAGGAACCCGGTGGTCATCGGCTGCTGCGGATCGATGGGGTTGCCGAACCAATCCACGGCAGGCTGCTGCTGGTAGCCTTGATTGTACCCGGTCGGCTGCGGCTGCGCGGGCTGCGTGGTTGTCGGTGTGTCGTCGAACAGCGACTGCGCATTGCTCTCCTCAAGCTCCCGTCTCCGCAGCTCCTCCTCCTCTTTACTCAACTTGATTGCTTTGGCCAGGTCTTCGTCCTCTTCCTCGGCCTTGGCCTGCCGCTCTCGCCGCTTACGTTCTTCCTCAGCTTCGGCCTTACTCGCTTCGATCGCCAGGCGGTATTCCGCGTCTTCATCCTCCTGCTGGCGACGCCGCCGGTCCCGACGAGGGTCCGGCCGCCCACCGTAGTTGTGGTATCCACCCTCATCGATGCCGGTGACGCGTGACTTCCACAATTTCCGGTCGGAGCGCTCGTTGCGCAGGCGTTCCTCGTCCAGAATCAGGGCCGTCAGTTCTCTCGCCGCAACCCGGACTGTCACGGTCAGTCAGCGTTGCGAGCCCCTCCAATCCCAATTGTTGGAAGAACATACCGTTCTGCCCAACATCCCGACCTTCGTCGTCGATATACTGAAACTCGCGCAGCGTCTTGATGATGTAGATATTCTTCCGCGCCCACGTCACGACGAGCTCGGAGCCCTCGTGCAGGCAGTAGTCGAGCACCTTCAGCGACTTGAGCACGTGGCGCCAGTTCTTGCCCTTATCATTTAGCCGCTTATCCAGCATGTCCATGATCTCGTAGAAGTCGGTCGGGCTGCCGAATGTCAGGGCGGCGATCTCGCTCATCTCGGTGCCCGTCGGGCCCCAGGGGTCGTTGCTGGTGGCTGCATGGGGTGAGCATCTACTACTATCTCGAAGTAGTTGATCAACGACTCACCATTTCGGACCTTTATCTGGACTGAGGAATAGCCCTTGGTAACGTTCTTGACGCTTCGCACGACCTTGGACATGGTTGCCGAGGGGTGAGGGAGGACGGTGTCGTCCTCAAGAGTAGGAATTTACACGCTGTGCCCAGATGCTTCCGTCAGGGTAATGAATACTGCTTGTCAGTTTCCGTGCTTCTGTCGTCCACATGCAGTCTGGCGAGGGGTGAAAAGGAAAGCCGCCACCGGCCGAACTCTGAAGCAATGCGATCGATGGGTGGGTGATCGAAGCGGGCGTCTCGGATGGCAAATCAATTCAGCCGGGGTTGGGTGGACAAGGAATGCGAGATCGGAGTGAAGGGGGATAAACAGGGAGTAAAAAACAAAAAAAGCAAGCAAAAAAAGAAAAAGACTCTTGGCCTTGAGTTCCGAAAAAAAAGTTAGGAAAAATGAAGATGATGAACAAGCGTGGCTGAGTTCAGGTTTGGGCGTTGATGAAGCATGACGAAGGGTTCGACATGCCGCCGAACGCCCACGCCGCGCCGCTCTTGGGCTCCAATTTGCTGAGAAATGTCGCTCTGATGCTCCGAAGACCTAGATTTCTATCCTGGAGCTTGTACTTAATTTAATCAGGCGTTTCGTCGTGTATTTTCCTGTGTTTCCCATTGTCCGGGGTCTCAGCAGGGCCTAGGGATTCCAACCAACGTCCAGGTTCATTGGTACAATGCTGCATTTACTAAACAGAGATATCAATCTTTTTCTCTACAATGGATTGCCATCTCTGCTACAATGGCCAGGGATGGCTGGAACGATGATACGAAACGACGGCATCATGTATACAATAGCTTCAAAGTACCCATAGAAATCTCAGACTTTGATTCTCAGCCTCTCCTTTTTGTTATCTATTCTTCAATGTTGAAAAACTGGAACATCGGCTGCCCCGGTACGGCGTTCTCCGCCTGCAGATTCTCTCGCCGCTCCCCCGTAGCGACGACGGTGCCCGTCTTGCCGCCCTCGTCCACTGCCACAATCTCAATCTCCTTGGCCCCCGTGGTGCGCTTGAGGCCCGGGATCATCTCCGTCAGCACTGTGAACTCGTCAAACGGCAGTTTGCGCTCAAACACCGTCTCCGGAGACTCCTTGTTCACGACAAGCCGCTTCTTGAGCGCCTGCACGAACGGCATCGCCTTCTTCATCTCTCCCAGCTGGCCAACCTTGGCGTTGAGGCTCTTGTCGTCAAACGACAGGTGCACCGCGTCAAACGCCTCCCGCACCAGGTCGATGTACTTCTCCTGCCACTCCGGGAACTTCTTCGCGGCCAGGATCACGACCTTCTTGGGCTTCTTCGGATTGAATGTCACGTTCTTGCCCTTGGACAGTTTCTTCGCGTAGTTTGCCTCCGTCGACGTGATGGTCGACGACGTGTTGCGCACGTACTGCCAGGCCGCCGACAGCGCCACATCGGCCGGGGGAACGTCGGGGAAGGTGGCCCGGTGAATGGAGGTGGGCTGCAGTCGAGTTAGAACGGACACGAATGCGGTCCCTGATGGTCAAGGAAATGTACATACCTTGTGCAGAACGTCACGCCAGATATACTCGGCCCAGTGCGGCGCGATCGGCGCAATGATCAGCGCCTGCAATTCGGTGTACCGACGAACGATATCCCGGTGCACGCCCACATTCGCACCCGTCACGGCCTCACGGTAAGCATCCCGAGCACTGACCATATCGTACAGACCGGACTTGAGGGCCAGCTTGAAGTTGGTCTCCTCGTAATGCTTCTTGGCCTCGGCAACGAGCACGTTCAACTCGTTGTCGAAGTACCGGTCCCACGAGTTGTACTCGCCCGTTCGGAGGCTCTCGTCCTTGTTCATTTCCTCCAGCCATTCCTTAAGCGTATACAGACGCAGGATGTTGCTGTTAGCAACTGTTTCATCGAAATTGGCGTCCTCCATCCCGTCTCCGGCATCCGCAAACGCAACGCGCGTGGCATCGGCGCCGTACTTGTCGACGGCATCGCGCAGGGTCAGGAAATTACCCGAGCTCTTACTCATCTTCTCGCCGTTCAGCAGCAGGTGGCCATTGGTGCGAATCGCCCGCGGCCAGTAAGAAGGCGACAGCAGAGCGATGTGGATATACAGGCAGAAGGTCAGATGGTTCTGGATCAGATCCTTGCCGGACACCCGGACGTCCAGGGGGTACCAGTATTCGAACTCCCGGCGCATGACCAGCAGCTTCTCACGGCTAATGCCGCTCTTCTCGACGAGCTCATCATCCAGCTCACGGCGCGCAAAGACATAGTCCCACACCTCGTCAATCATGTTCTCGGGCTTGATTTGAAGCGGGCCCAGCGTCTTTCCATACCGGTCGCTGTGCAGCAGGTGCGCAATGGTATAGTACGTCATGTAAATTGTGCTGTCGCTGAGCGACTCCACCAGGAATTGCGGGTCCCATGGGAGCTTCGAGCCCAGACCGTACGTGCGCGCGCACGCCCATCGGTTCAGCCACGTGAGGTTGGCTTCGAAGCCGTTGCGCGTTTCCACGCTGTACGTGTTCAGCTTGTTCTGGACGTAATCCAGGGTGTCCTTCTGCCATTGAGGATCGTTTTCTCCGTAGTTCAGGAACCACTGGCCAAGATACGCCACCACGCACTCGTCTCCGCTTCGGCTGATTACCCGGCCCATGGGCTCTGCGTAGGCGAACGCATCGCCGCTGTCGATCAGCAGGCGGCGGACCTTCTCCTTGGCTGTCTGAACGGCCTCGCCCTTGAAATCGCCCACAAGGAGCTTCCCCTTGTAGAAGCCTTCCGTGTATGCCAGTTCCTTGGCTTTGGCCAGCAGAGTCGTGTCCTTGGGCGACTTGATCTTGAGCTCCTTCACCAAGGCGGGCGCAGTCAAATTGCCATACGTGGGCGTCTCAATCAGAGGAATGATCTCGAGATCCGCCCACTCCTTCTTGATGCCGTAGTAATCGGCCTTCTTGATCAAATCCATCACGGTGGCATAGTCGTCAGGGCTATCCGAGGGCACTGAGGTCACGACACCGGTTCCCTTGGTTGGCGAGATAGTCTCCATGGGCAGAATCCGGATGCCGTTCGTGTGCACAGACAGCGGCGCATGCACTAGAGTCCCAATGAACGCAGAACCGGGGGCCTCAGCGACCTGCGGCAGCTCGTCCTGCGTCTTGGGGAAGTGCTCGCTGTCGAAGAAGATTCCCTGGAAAGCCATGTTCCAGGCTGCCCGCTTGGTGGAAATGTAATACTCCTTTTCCTTGACTCGGAAAATGCCATACGTGATCTTCGGGCTAACAAAGCAGCATGTCTGCCCGTACATGGTTTCGGGCCGCAGAGTAGCAGGGATAAAGTACACATTGGCGTCATCCTCAACCTTGCCCTTGACGATTTCCGCCGCCTCGGGCGCCCACTCCTTGACTCGGAGCTTCACGGCCGTGTATTCCTGCGGGCCAATCCCTTCACCTTCCGTCCGATCATGGTCCATGCAAGGCTGGCCGTCCTTCGGCGAGTACACCGTGTAGCGGCTACCGTACTGGATCTTGCCCAATTCATGCAGACGGTTCATCTGCCAGCGGACAAATGCATCGTAGTACGGGTTCGCGTCCGTGGTGACGAACTGTCTCCGCCAGTCGATTCCGGCACCGAGACTGTCCAGATCCCGAATGGCAAGGGGCGGGAAGTGGTGAAGCCAGTGGTTGGCGTCCGCAAACTTGTGGATTTCCTCCAACGGCACGCCGACCGCGAGCATGATCTGGAACTGATACTTCATCTTCACAGTCTTGGCGGCGGCCTTGCTCTTCTTTGCGGAGAATTTGGTGGGATCGGCAGCAGCGTCCTGCGTCGGGGCGGGTGGCTGATCCGGGATCTCTTCCTCGTCCTCTTCTCGATATCGCTCAAAGTTCTTGCCGAAGCGCTTGATCTCCTCCGCCAGCTTGTCCGCGCAAGCCTTGATGGGCATACCGGTACAATGGAAGCCCAGAGGAAACAGGGCCCTTCGACCCTGCATCCGTGCAACGCTGGTCATGAATATGATCTTACTTGCAGTGAAGGCATGTCCGGCGTGGAGGGTCCCGTTCATGTACGGATAGGCCATTGTCCCCATGAACTTGGGGTATTTCTCGCGCAGCTCCTCCGGAGACATTGATCCGGCTGGAACCTCCTCCAGGGAGGGGGCGTCGGCCTCGAAGATCTTCTCGGACTTCCATACTTCCTGGTACCGCTTCTCAATGGCAACGAGCGCATTTCTCTTTTCGAAACTCTCGATCTTGAGGGTGTTTCGGGTGCTATTGCTCGGGTCGAGCGCTGCAGCCGAAGCAGCTGCGGCAGCCATGGTGTCGGGGTACGGACGTGTGTGCAGCGTATCGGGCTGTCGGCAGCGCAGCTGGACCTGGAGCGTGGGCAGTTTTTCAAAGGACCCTTTGGCGGCGGGGCTAAATGCGGGCACAAAAGTTCAATGACTCAGTATGCCAGTTGACGCCTTGACGGATATTTACCAACCAAATACAGTTTAGTGTACTCAGTACTCCGTACTTACTAAATAAATTACTTACGAGTTAGGCCTACCGCCTACCATTGTAGGTTATGTACAGGGTACTCCCGTACTGACATTTCGATGCAGAGTACGCCCCCCACGCCCCGACGACAAGTACAATGCGACAATTTCATGATGACAGTCATTGAACATGTGGAGATCTCAAGAAAACCTAGATTGCAGCCAAGTAACCAAGGTTTCGAGTAGGGCCTCAGTAGGCTGTCCTTTGGAGCTCAGCGCGGAAATCACTGAACCCCGTACGGAGTACAAAATTACAAATCACGTGACTCTAATTCACTGACGAAAAGATCTGGATACTCGAGACGGGACCATCGAGAGCTTCAAGGTCAAGAGTCCCAAAAACCTGCGCCATTGATTAGCTTTGTAGCAGTTGGCGGGCTGAATATCACTTCGCTTGCTCTTTCTCTTGTGCATATACCTCGTTTCTTGCTTTGAATTCTCCCTCCAGCCTCTTCTGCGGGTCCGACTGGCCTGCGGAAGAATCCCAAGTGATTCACCATGGTCAACCTATTCAAGCGAATGCGAAAACTCAAATCAGTACGCTCACAGGAAACCTCCTCAGACTTGATTCGAACGATTTATGGCTGACTAAATGGTCTTTCAGAGGGTAATTACTTCCCCGTCGCGAGCACAATCGACATTACTCCGACTTTACTCTCAGATGCTATGACATTGGCAGAGCCTGACAATTGATGAATATTGCTGACCACCGAGTTACAAATCCTACAGCTCCTCAATGTTCGTTTAGGTCCCGGCGCGGCAATCCTCCCTACCCTCACGCCCGGCGGCGGCTCGACATCAACATCAAGTAAACTCCCAGCCGTCACACGCATGCACCTCACCTACGCCCGCTACATCTATGGCGGTCATCAAGGCTCCCGACATTTCTGGCGCAACTGCCTCACACGCTTGAAATACCATAACCCAGCGCTCCCCATAACCGTCAAACAAACACTGGACCAAGAAGGCCCCGCTGCGCTTACGATCTATTTTGACGGCAAGGTGCCCAACAGCGCCGAGAAACACAACGCCGCCAACCGCATCAACGACCAGCACGCGCCGAAGCCGGCAGAAAATGAGAAAACCGTCGTCATCGATGCAAAGAATCTGACGTACACGGAGATCTGGGACCGGGTCAAGGAGGCGACAGGTGCGCAGGAAGTCCAGGCCACAGACGAAGAGAAAGCCGAGTTGGAGTGGTTGGAGCAGCTGAAGAAAAAGTCGGAAGTGGATCGTGCCCGGGTCGCGGCGATTAGACAGGCGAAGAAGGATCAGGAGCGGATGCTGCAGGAGGCACGGGGAGAAGCGGAGAAGCTACGACAACAACTGTAATGATTATTTTTCCTTTCCCCGTTTTGTTGTAGGTATATGGGATGAAATATTGAAATATTGTACAATAGAAGTGAAAGAAAAGTTTTTGAGAGTTGATATACCAGCTCCCAGTCATTAGATATACACACACACACACGTTCGAGACCGAACCCAAAAACTGATAGTCACAACCCATCATGGTATCACAAACAAATATCACCCAAAACAACTCCTCCGAATGCAATCCTAGGAATGAACCCAAACAATCGCGTCGTTCAAAAAATTCAAAAAACAAGTAAATAGCCAAGCGCTGAAGCAGCCACACTGTCGGGTCGTCCATCGTATAACTTCCAACAAGATACTGGTCCAAGAACATAGAAAGAACAAATGAATTGATTCAGGAAGGGTCCGGTGTGTAGTTGGTTTCTCCCAGCACATTCTGGCCACCAGAAACCGTGGCCGCCGGAGCGGGTGAAGATTCCCGCGGGGGTTGGGACGAGGCTGAGGATAAGGGTCGGGCCGCATTGGCCGCCTGCAGTCTCTGATCCAAGGCCTTCAGAGCGAGCGCCCGCCGCCGCTCGGCCTCCTCGCGTTTAGCCATGCTTCTAAATCCCCCGGCGCCCCGAGTATTACTCAGCAAGCTGGGCAGACCGGCTTGGCCTCGAGCCATGGCATTTTCATTGCTTGTAGCAATTTCCTCGGCGGAAAAGGGTGTGCAGAGTTTCATAGCCACGAGCGCCTCGTAGATACGATCCGCGACAAAGGACACCGGAGGCTGCATGACGTCGGGGAAGAAGCTGGCAAAAGTGAAAGTGTCGCTCGCGTCACCCCTCAAGCCGAGGCCGTTGGTCGAAGTTCCTGTCAAATCTGGCTGCCGCTTGTAAAACCGCAAATAAGTCCAGCTCGTCAAGAGGCCGAGCCAGGCAAGAATGGCGGCCGTGTCGGTGCCAAAGATGAGACCACTGATGGTGTTCAAGAGGAGGAAGATCGCGGGGAAATGTTTGACGCGCATTTTGACAAGACCTTTCAGGATGGTTACAGTGTGCTCCGGCACCAACTGCTTAAAAGCGACAAGAAAAGATGCTTGAATGGACACGCCGCCGCAAATCTGGGTTAAACTGAAAGCCGTCGGTGGTCAGCATCACTGTACAAACGGAGCACTCGGGCAAACATACCCGCGTAGGCCATTGCTGGTCAAGGCGGCCCAAATGACATAGATTGGAACTGCTACGGCGTTTGGCACAAAACTAACAGACGCAATGAATTTGACAAACTCTCGCGATCCCCACGCGCGCTCGAGGTATTTCCCTCCATAGAAAATGGTGGCACCGTTCAGGAGCACAGTAAAGATGTTCTGCTCGACAAAGGTGGCGGTGGCCAGGGTCCAGGGATAATAGAGAAACAGCGACGGTACCAAGGTCAGATAGGGAACGACCGGGGTGTTCTGTTGGCCATCAGGGCCAATCTCCAGCTGCCTCCATCGAGCGACATTGTACAAAAAGCTGAGGACAAGCACGGTGATCAAAAGGGCGCGGGTGGCCGGCGGCAGGTTGATTCGGGGCGCCATACTCCTGGCAAAGCGCAGAGCGACGGTCAGCGCCCTGCGACGGGAGGATATAGATCAGGATCCTGGGTTCGGACGGTGCCGGTCTCTTTGCTGCCAGGCTGTCGGTGCTCGGCGGTGATGGATGAATTTCACGGTGGTTGGTACTCTGGATGTACAAATGCTGACTAAGCTTCCATTCTCTTAAGTAATTAGTCAGCTGACGGGGCAATTTGCTGAGAACCGCCCTTCGCTGGACTTGAACTGGAGAGTGGGCTTTCAGAGAATCAGAGCACATTCAAGTCAACTTTCAATGCTTTCCTCGGGTCGGGAAAAAATGAATGTTTTCCCAAATTGAGGAGATCAGGAGAAAGATCCTGCGACTCAACGGCCGACTAAATGAGTACCAAAATGGAAATATATGTCATGAACAATTAAGCGTAATTGAGTTACTGCATCAAGAACTAGACTCGGCGTTAGCGGCTTCAGGGTTCCAGGCCGAGTCTCAATCTCAACTCGAAGCCCTCCAAAAGGTCCAAACCCCAATTTGACTTTGGCTTAACCTAAGCATCGCTTGCATCCGACTGTCGTCCAGTCGAGCTGCCGTCGTCCTTTTGCTTTGTCGACGTTTAGAATCAACCCGGGCCTCTCCATTACGCCAGTTCTTTGCCCTTGGGTGCCTGAGGGTCCAATCCGCGCCGTTGCGCCCAGGTCCCGCGATCCATTCCTCAGAGCTTGAGTCCGCGCTCGACTCTCATTTCTCTCAACCCCCATTAAATCCCGCTGCTCCTTTCTCTTCTCGGTGGTCGCAACAATCGGCCGGAATCGATAGAACAGTTTATTTCTGCGTCTTGCGAATCACAGACTTGTTCGACACCGGGCATGACACTCGGTGTCGCCTATTTGATATGTAATTATGGATCTTACTTCGCACCATGTTAACTACCTAATATGGAGGTTCGTTAGCTTTGCTTCTGCCCCCTGATTTCGGTTTGTTGGATTCCGTGAAAAACAGAAGCTGACTATTATTATTGTTGGATTAGATATCTACAGGAATCAGGTTAGTTCCGTGACGATTGGTTTGTCCGCGCGAATTCTAACCGATTCTAGGTCATGGCGAGGCGGCGGTCATGCTCCAGCGGGCATGGAACCCCAACCCGCAGTCCCTCCCATTTGCGCCATACATTCGCAATCACGCGCTGGTGTCGCTAGTCCAAAAGGGACTTCAGTATCATGAAATTGAACAGTCCCTGGACGAGGCAAGTCGAGACCCTCCTGGTATATCCATGGGCTGGCTAACAGGTGTCATTTGCTCTAGGATGGCAATCCTGTCCCGATGTCGCCGTCTAAATCCTTCTTCGGACCAACACCGTTCGACCTCGACTCTTACAAACCACCGCAGGAGGATGACCGACAGGGTCAAGTACAAGGATTGTCAGAGGATGGGCAACAAAGGGCGCCATCTCCTACAAAAGGCCAGCGCCCTAGCCATGCTGCAAACGGCCTTGCAGCCGCCGAGCCCCCACTTGGAGCCAAGAAGGTCAGCAAGGGTGATGCCGCCAACGGTGACGGCGGCGTAATGGAAATTGAAGTCAATGGTGTCAACCACGACCAGGTCATGACACCGGGAATCAAGTCGCAATCCCCGTCAGAGCTCGCGGTGGATGTTGATGGCGATGTTGCCATGGCGACTGAGGCCCACGAGGACCAGGAGCCTCCAGCACCCCCAGTTACTTTTACCTTGACGGAGGGGAAGAGCATCGGCGTGCAGAGTACTGCCAAGACTCCGGATCTTGGCGCCTGCACATCCACCGTCGATCTGAATGTGGGTCGTCCCGATCACGTGATGATGGCCACGTGGCGGCCATATGATTCGTCCATCTTTGCAGCCGCCAGCGAGAGTGTTTGCGGTCTGTGGAAGCTGCCAGGGCTCAGCGACCGGGCTACAGCCGCTCCGGTGCACGAGCGCATCTTCGACAGCCATGGAGATGGGTCGTGGGTGACAGCCCTCGCCTGGCATCCGTCGGGCGACAAGCTTGCCGTCGCAGTTTACGGCACCGAGCAACGCGGCTCGATTCAGATGTTTGATGCCGAAGGAAATGCCGTGGATATCCTCCCAGATGCTCCTGGGATGATTGTCGGGCTGCATTGGGCGCCGGGCGGCTCGTCCATGTTGGTCGTTGTGTCTATCAATGGCAATTCGGAGCTCACTCTGTGGGACGATTCACTCAAATCCGCGGAGCTCTCGGCGGACCTAGTAATTGACGGCGAAATCTTCGACGCAACGTGGGCAGGGACTACTCAGCTGTTTGTTGCAGGCAGTGGCTTTGTGACGCAATGCGGCACAGATTCGGGCCTGCGGGTAGTGAACAGATTCGAGTCGCGCATATCTTCCACGGAGTGGTCATTTGTTCGCGGCACCAAGAGAGCTTTCTCCGCCGTGGCTGTGGCAGTGTCCTCTCCAGCCACAAGCATATGGGTACCAACGCACGACATGCTGCTTGAGGACATTCACGATGGGGACATCACCGCTGCGGAGATCCGTCCGGAGCCCTTGACACAGGAAGCCGAGGCATCATCCTCATTGATCCTGGCGACATCGTCCATCGATGATACGTTGCGGATTTGGAACGTCAATCTACAGTCCCGGGAGATTACGAATATCCACACCCTTTCGCTGGTTCCCAAAGTGCCGGTGCTGACACTGGCGTTTTCCCCGGACGGCTACGCTATCAGCGCCGCCACGGTAGACACCGTGGCCATCTGGAATGTAGACCGCGGCGGCGCGCCACTGGCCACCTGGACCGCGCCCGACACGCGAGAAGCAAAGAAGGCGACCACCAACGGCGACGTGCAAGTTGGGAACTTGATCCAGTACCGGTGCCTCGCTTGGGACAGCGACTCGAAGCGGCTCATCATGGGTTACGGAAGTCAGGTGCGTTTCCAAAATTGCAGGAACAAAACAATGAACTCTTTCAACTAACAGATATGCGCACACAGATGGCTGTCATTGACATCCAACGACGAGCCGCAAATGGTGTCTTTGACGAGACATGACACCGCAGGAACTCCTTTGTGCTCCATATGAACCTCATGTCCTCATGTACAATTTGAAATGGAAGAGAAAAAAAAAAAGAACAATCGCATTTTTGTTTGCGCCACGGCGCGGCATGATTTTGTTTTCTGTGAATGTCCAAAATCATACAAGGAAACGGAAGAAGGGAAATATCGGGATCATTCAAAACCACCGCGGGACAAGATTCGGTTTGGGTCTGGCGTTCTTTGTCCTTAGCTAACTTTGAGCTTGTCTCATGTCTTTTTGTATGGGGCGTCCGTGGCGTAGCTTCGGTTTGTTGCGAGCATTGAAAGGTTGTTTTTTTTTTTTTTTTTGAATTGAATTGAATTGAATTTGAATTTACCTGGGATCCAGGGTTGATGGTTGATGTGTTTGATTCACGCTCCATGGTGTGCTTCCATGTCCACATCTATCTATCAGATCATTACACAAGCCCTTTTTTTTTTCTTCTTCTTTCTTTCTATTTCCCGATCATCTTCGTCAATGATAGCACATGTATCGTCAGTGGACGGAATTGACAAGATGCCCGGCTAGGGGCTGACAAGGGATGGTTACCTGATGGAGGATCTATCCCATCAGCGTTTTGGACAGATTTCGTGACTCTTACCATTACCTCAATTCATACATAGCTCTATGCCAACAGCAAGCCGAGAAGGGATAACCCAACAGAGATGACTTTCATATACGTTCTCATTCATCTCATCAATACGGGGAAAGAGGAGGGAGGTCACGACGCAGTACCCTCCGCGACGGCAGCCTTTAGGTACTTCTCCTCTGCGCCCTTGATGCACTGGATATTCGCGCCGAGCTTGTTCAGCGTCTCGACATACTCGTCGTACTCGACGGAATCAAAGACAATCCCGCCTCCCGCCTGGAGGTAGGCGACGCCGTCCTTGACGAGCATCGTGCGCAGAGCGATGCACGTATCCATCTCGCCCGCAATCTCCGCGGTGCCGTCGGCGCTCGCGCGGTTATACCCAAAGTAACCCACTGCGCCGGCGTAGACGCCGCGCTTCTCGCCCTCGAGCTCGGCGATGAGCTCCATGGCGCGGACTTTGGGGGCGCCGGACACAGTGCCCGCGGGGAAGATGGAGCGGAAGGCATCGAAGCGTGTCTTGTCTGGTCGCAGCACACCGGACACCTGCGACACCAGGTGCTGCACGTGCGAGAACTTCTCCACCACCATCAGCCGGTCCACCTGCGTCGTCATCGGATCGCATACCCGGTTCACGTCGTTACGCGCCAGGTCGACCAGCATGACGTGCTCGGCTCGGTCCTTGAGGCTGCCGCGGAGCTCCGCGGCCAGCGCTGCGTCTTCTTCGGGCGTACGCCCACGTTTAACCGTGCCCGCGATCGGGTGCGTGATGATCCGTCCTTGCTCTTCCTTCACAAGAAGTTCCGGGCTCGCGCCGACGAGCTGGAAGTCCCCGCAGTCGACGTAGAACAAGTAAGGGGACGGGTTCACCGTGCGGAGATGTCGGTAGAGGTTGAACGGATGCAGCGACGTTGGCCGTGCGAGCCGTTGCGACGGCACCGCCTGGAAGATGTCCCCGACCTTGATGTGCTCCTTGAGCCGAGTCACATGTCTCTCGTAGCCTTCCCGTCCAATGTTCGACTTGTATTCCTGGTCGTGAACAATGGGACCTTGTGGCGGGAGCGGGATCTCTGGTTGCAGAAGAACGTTGATCGTGCTCTGCAGTGCCTCCTCTCCCTTGCGATACGCGGCCTCCAGCTCGCTGTCTGATTTAGGAATCGGCACATACGTGATCACCTTGATCACCTGGAAGAAATGATCAAAGGCAATGATCCTATCGTAAAGCATGAAAAACGACTCGGGCACCCCAAGCACATCCTTCAACGGCCGGGCAGTCTTCGGCTCAAAGTATCGCACGCAGTCGTAGCCCACATAGCCGATGGCGCCGCCCGTCAACGGCGGCAACGTCAGACCCGGTATTGTTGCGGTGCGGAACTGCGACAGCTCTTCTTCGAGAATCGGCAGCGGATCAGTCTCGGGGCCATGGCCGGGTCCGGTCTTGATCACCTTCCGGGGGTCTATTCAACAGCGCATTAGATTAACTTGAGCCCGACAAAGGGAAGCCAGTAGCCCCGTACCCGCGCCGACAAAGCTGTATCGTCCAATTGTTTCTGTTGTAGCCGCGCTCTCATATAGGAAGGACAGTTTGGAGCTATAAATTCTTCAGTCAGACAAAATGGTGCGGGGTAGTGAGCTCCAGCGATCGAGAACGCACTCTGCGGCAATCTTCAGATAGGCGACCGTGGGCGTGAGCAGGTCGGCCGGTATCGACGCCGTCAGGGGAAGCAGATTCGGAGGGTATTTGGAGCCGGCGGATTTCGCGATGACTTCGCGAGCCGTCTCGAGAGACGGCGTGACGGTGAACTGGTTCATGGCAGGTTAGACAACTACTCTAGCAACAAGAGTTCAATGCGACGGGGGAAGAAGAAAAGATGCGGGCACTTACGGAAGCCGGCATTCTCGGTGGATTGAAGTGCCGAGCAAAGGCGTGCAGTCACTGCAGTGGTGATGAATCGATGCTGCAGAAGCCGACAAATATATGTATGACTCGTCTTAACTGGGATGCAGTCCAAGGACGGAGTTACCCACTCCTAACCACCACCCAGATTCAGGTTAAAATGGGAGTTTTTAAGGTTAATCTAACAAACTTCTACTTTGATTGGTTGTGAGTAGCTAGGATATCCAATGATCAAACAAGATCTGAAGAGTCACTGTCTCGATCAAATTAAATTAGGTGTTGATACAGAGAGGAGGAAACGAACAACAGCCATTGAAGCGCCGGATTCGACAAGGACCAGCTTCAATTTCCACTGTTTTTCCCCCTCACGTCACAGAATGCAGCCACAGTGTTCGATAAGACTCATGTTCTGCAGCCAGCGAATGGTTCGATCGACGATCACATGAAGCTCACCGCCTCAAGCGCTTGTCGATCAAGCTCCAACTCCCGAAACCATGGCACTGGGAAAGACTACGGGAAATTTTGGGTTGCATGTGCTTCTCAGATGGGCCAGCTTGCCAGTCAATGACAAGTCATGGAATCGCATGCGGACGAGGACCCTCTGTCGCCATCCTTTGTCGACTCGGCCATCGACCTCGACGTCGCCGACCCGGCGGAAATAATTCAGAATGAATCGGATCGTCCATCGGACGCAGCCAATAGCACTGTGTTGAGCCGACTTTCCCGCATAACAAGCCTGGCTGCAGAAGCATTGCATCATGGGTTGGATGCGGAGCAGCAGGCGGCCATGGATGAATGTCTGGCCCGTTTGGAAGAGATCCTCGATCCACGACCGAGCTTGAGCCGAGAAATCGCGAAGAGCAGACCTCATCGCTCCCGATCAAATACTGCCACGCTGAATTCAGCCTCTCGATCGCGACGATGTTCTCATTCGGGTGGAGTCCTGGTCAAGACATCGGACGAGCTCTCAGGAGTCCTCGAGGAGCTTACGGTAGTCACCAATGAGCTCCAGCAACGAAGGGAGGATATGCGGCACATGCGCGAGCTATTTGTCATTAAGCGCGAGGAACTTACACGACGGGTCCAGGAGTTGGAAGGGGAGGTGCACGAATTGTGAGCTGGGTGATAGCAGAATATACTCCTACGCTCCGGAGATCAAGGCTAACAAAGATCAACTTCTGCAGACGGTCTGACGTCCACGAGGGCGCAATTGAGCTAGAAAGTTTACGAGGGACAGTTCGGGGCCTCGAAAGCTGGATCAACGAATGGGAGCATCAACGAGAGACTACCGGGGGCGATGCTTCCGCGGCCCGGGCAACACGCAAAAATAAAAACCCGTGGCGACGAAAACGACGGTCAAGGAATGGTGACAAAGCCGGAGATAGCGACTTGGATGCGCTTTTGGATGGGATATCGGCATGGATGCGAGGGTGGCATGATATTGACGAAGAAGTCCGCACCAGGGCGCGATGGCGGCATCTGCGGAGGGAACGAAGAGACTCGCTCCAGAGCCGCGAAGGGTCCCTGGAGTAACTGGGAGACTACTATGCGTCTGTAGTCTGTGCTGGATGTGCTTCCAAGGAAGGAAGTTCTGCGACCCGCAAAAAGTCCATTTGCTTGTCAGCTGAGAACAATCTCAGCATCATCAGTGGCGCGTCTGGTGACTCCAGATCCCCGAAGTATGCGGCGGGCTTGGCTGTCGATACATTCTGGTTGGGTTTCTGCTATGGTGGCAAAAACATCGAGGAAACATCATCCACTTGGATCGCTGGATCCTCGCTAATATATATTTACCTCCCACTCGGCCACTGGCCCCCTCCCAAGATCACGGAGTACAGAAAGATCAAAGAATTTCACTAGCACGGCATCGCTCTTAATGATGAGAGCCGGAATCATTACTATCCCACTGCCTAAATGGTCAACCGTCATGCTTGGCCGATGATCAGATCGGTCGCACAAGAATCAAGTCGAAGTGCTGATGCCAAAGCTACGATAAACTCAGAAACTCGGGTTGAACGAGAGATCCGATGTCGGTGTCCCGGTGGTTGAGTACTTTTGTTCTATTGCCGGCCTGCTCTGGTGTCCTTAGACAGGATGGCCGAGTGGTATTAAGGCGCGCGCCTGCTAAGCGCGTGGGTTCGCCCGCCTGGGTTCGAATCCCAGTCCTGTCGCACATTTACTTTTTTTTTCTCGTTTAAACACGAGCCTCCGCTTCATGGGAGGATGAAGGCTACGAACTAATTTATTTGTTCCTTTTTGTTGTTTCGACACTGCTACGTCCATACAGTGGTTTTGCCTACGCGCACTTGGCCTTGCATGACCACTCATACCCCCAGTGCCTTTAACAACCTCGCCAGGCCCTCCCTCAGCGTATCCTCGTCCTGTGAGAAGACGAGGCGGAACCAACCGATATGTTTTCCGTGCTCTTCCCCGGGATGCAGGACGACGCCCGCGTCCAGGAGTTTTCGAGCAAGCGCGAATTCGCGTTCAGTGGCCTGGCGACTATTGTACGTCCTGCTCAGTGGTGGGGGATGTTCGTCCTCCCCCGATGGCAAAAAACGGGACAAGTCAATGTAGACAAAGAAGCCACCACTCCTAAGCACGGTGAATTCTGAGAATCGAAAAGGATCGGATTGAAACAATATGACATACCCTCCCTTCACATATGGGATGCCCTTTTCGTCAAGGGCCGAGGTCACCAGTTTGTAGGACTTTGTGAGATGCTCTCTCGTTTTTGCAGTAAATGAAGCCACAAAGTCCACATCTTCAAGGACTGCGGATCCAAAAACAAGAGCCAGTCCCGACGGTCTATGGAATCGCCTGCAAAACATTGAGCTTGGTGTTTCTCATCTCATCCATCCATCTGGGCAGAACGTACATCAGCGCGCTGCTCGCAGTTCGGAGTTGTTCATTCGATGTGAGCAGAAACCCGAGGGACAGGCCTCCGGAAGCAAAATCCTGGTCATTGTCAGCTTCTTGCAACAACGGGTACGAATCGACGTAGCCAGTCTTTGCAAATCCGTACAATACGTGGACCAAATTCGGCTCGATCGGGAGCTGAAGGGATAGAACAGACGTGAAAGGCTTTGCGCTGGGGTCTCCAGAGTCAAAGGTGGAGAGAGCGTAAATCTCATCGCTTATCAAATGAAGCTTGTGTCGTGCGCAGAAGTCCGCAATGGCTTCGAGCGTCTCCGGGGGATAGCATCGACCTGGGTGATCGTGAGCTAAATCATCCTACTGTTTCCCGAGAACAACGGACCGACTGGGTTATTTGGGTTGACAATCAGCACGGCACGAATCCTTTGGCCTTCCCTCCCTGTTCTGACAAGGGCATCCTCGAATTTCTTCACCACCTCTGGCGAAAAAGCCTCCTCCGGCTCTGTATCGGCATAGACTATGCTAACCCCGGCTTGGATGCCATAGTCAAGCTCGAAGCGGCCATACACAGGCCGACTGACGAGGATTGCATCTCCGGGATCGGCCAAGCTCTGTGCAAGAATGTTCCCCAATGCTGTCGCATTGGCGCAAATTACGATGTGGTCCGGGTTGACAGGCTCACGTGGGTGAAAGTATCGGCCAAAGTGATCAGCCAAACCCTGGCGGAGGCGGCGTGCAATGGATGGATGGGGTATGTACGAGACGGAGTCTTTGCCGAAGGCCACCTAAACAAGTTCAAGCATTGATACGGTCTTCTTCTTCTCGAAACTCCGACTGGCATGGCGAACTACCTTGTCATTGATAAACTTGACTATTTCTTCCTTCATCGGCGCCTACGGGGCATTCCTCCATGTTAGATCTGACTGCTACCTTTCCCTGTGGCTTGCACTTGCTTGCAATGTACATACATTCTCGGCAAGGGCCAACGATATGACTCCATTGGGATTCGTGTCGTTGTTGTACGTTTGACTTGGAGGATAGCGCCACGGCAGATCCCAGAAATTCGCATAATTCTCTCCACGAGTAGACAGCATTGTGCGTGAATGTCAATGCTACACCCAGGCAGCCGAAACGTCGAAATCTTGACTTCCGTGAACCGCTAAGAACCTTGCAAGGAGAGGCGTGTTGTTGACGGCGGGGCAAACACGAGTTGTTGAGATGTATCACGTGGAGGAATTAAAATTACCGGATGAGGGAAATTTCGAGAATGAGTCGCATTTATCGGCTTCATAACCCTAGCCTAGGGGTAATAAAGCTTGATTTCAGGAACGTAAGGGTTGAATTTTTCTTGTGGCGTTGAGGGAGCCAGACATCATTCATGACAATACATACTACTCTTGGGTACCTAGTGGAACATCCTTCATACGGCGATCCTGATCAGCGGATGATCGGTTACATCGAGCGCACCCTCAATTGATCAGTAATACATCAAGATATGGATTCTTTGGCCAGGATATGAATATGAACTACTCCGTATTGAGGCATCGAATAGAAGCAGTCATCAGTCCAGACGACAAGCGAGCCTTTAAGATACTACCTATGTTCTACTCCGTAGGTTTTCCAGTGAAAACTTGCGTGCTCAGGTTCCAGATGGCCAGTGATCAAGTCTCTGAACACATACTTCAGCAAGTAGTACTACGTTTCTGTTATTATCCAATGCTGCCAGGATTTCACAAACCTTTTGCAATCGACTTGAGGTTCGAAAAGTGAACATTGGGCCGATGGTGCGCCTCGATGGCCATTGGTCGATGGTCCCCAGGTCACGTGCAGTCGATCCGCGATTGTGGAGATGCCCAAGCCGCCGCTCGGACCAAGCGATTACATAATCGTCGATTTCAACTTTTGTTGACAATCGCCGCCCAATTTCCAGGAACCCAGTGTTTATAGTTGTTCAGTAGACTTGACCGATCAATCGGCCCTCTTGGATACCGTGCTCGGGGACGTATATAATTCGCTCTTCTATTGAAGCACGAATCTGTCGCGTTTGATCTCGCTTTACCCACCGAGCAAACCCGGTGTCTCTGGCTCGACATATGACTGCCTTGCTCCCCCGCTCCTTTACACATCCTACGACAAAGCAGTCGACAGGCAAATTTTCGCGCTGAATCTGCTGGCAGTGGGAGACTGAAAATTACTTTTGAGGTACAGTTTCCTCGGTTTCAATTAGAGCTCGTTGCGCGTCCCTCCTGTCCAATCTCCCGCGACACTCTCTAGAGCCAAACATTCCCCTTTACAATCGCATGTGTGACATGGCCGCAGACCGTACTGATGAGATGGCGTTTTGACATAGCAGGCTGGCAGTGACGTAGTCACTTTATCTCAACGACAATGGCCGACGGCGAAGAGGACTTTTCGTCTCTTCCTCTCCCCGATCGATTCACACACAAGGTTCGTTCGGAGTGTTCTTCCACGGATGCATGCATAAAGAGGCTAATACGGTGCGGGAAAACAGTTGTGGAAAGTGAGAAAGGAAGGTTATGAAGATGCCGCAAAGCAGTTCGAAAAGACGCCCGATGAATCAGATCCTGTTTTCCGCCCCTTTCTGCAGGATACAGGGTTGTGGAAGGGCGCCGTCGCAGACTCGAACGTTGCTGCGCAACAAGAAGGCCTAGCCGCATACTGCGCGTTTCTAAAATACGGTGGTGTCCAAGCATGTGTGAGGTAAGAACGGACGGGGCGTATAATTGCTGGCTGGTACTCACTTTGTTTTTACCAGGACGCGCGGTGTTACTATCGCAGCGATTGCCGAGAAAGGTCTGCCGTCAGCTCGTCCGGCAGCCAAGGCAAATGCCCTTGAAGCGTTGCTGTTGTGCATCGAGCTCGACAGTGCAACTCCGGTGATTGAAGAGCTGCTTCCTTTCCTATCACACAAGCAACCCAAGGTAATTGCGGCGACATTGGCGGCATTGACATCCATCTACCACAACTATGGCTGCAAGATCGTCGACCCCAAGCCGGTTCTGAAGAGCTTGCCCAAGGTCTTTGGACATGCGGACAAGACCGTCCGCGCGGAAGCCCAGAATCTGACTGTCGAGTTCTACCGATGGCTCAAAGATGCCATCAAGCCGGTTTTCTGGGCCGATCTGAAGCCCGTCCAACAACAAGATTTGGAGAAGTTGTTCGAAAATGCCAAGCAGGAGGCGCCGCCGACACAGCAGCGATACACAAGGGCGCAGCAGGAGGCGATGGCCTCCGCGCCCCCGCCCGGCGAGGACGGCGATGCAGGCGGCGACGACGCCGGGGGAGGGGAAGGCGCGGATGAGGACGGTGAAGAGCTTGACCTGGCTGAGCCGGTTGACGTGATGCCCAAGGTGCCCAAAGACCTACATGAGAGACTGTCGTCGTCAAAGTGGAAGGATCGAAAGGAGGCTCTGGATGATCTCTACAATGCACTCAACGTGCCTCGGATCAAAGACGCACCGTTCGATGATGTCGTAAAGGGGCTGGCAAAGAGCATGAAAGACGCCAACATTGCCGTTGTCACTGTTGCGGCAAACTGTGTGGATTTACTGGGGAAGGGTCTTCGTAAGGATTTTGGCAAGTATCGATCGTTGATCATGGCACCGATGCTGGAGCGTCTGAAGGAAAAGAAGCAGTCCGTCGCGGACGCCTTGGGTCAGGCTTTAGATGCCGTGTTCGCGTCAACGAGTCTCTCAGAATGTCTAGAGGACATCTTGGAGTTCTTGAAGCATAAGAATCCTCAGGTGAAACAAGAGACGGCCAGATTCCTGATCAGATGTCTTCGGAATACGCGCGACGTTCCCTCCAAAGCCGAAGTTAAGTCCATAGCCGAAGCCGCGACGAAGCTGCTTACGGAGTCCAGCGAAGTGATTCGGTCTGCAGGCGCCGAGGCTTTGGGTACGTTAATGAAGATCATGGGTGAACGGGCTATGAATCCATACTTGGACGGCTTGGACGATATTCGCAAGTCAAAGATCAAGGAATATTTCGAGACGGCAGTGGTCAAGGCTAAAGACCGACCGAAACCAATCGTCGCGCCTCCAAAAGCAGCACCAAGTGGCTCCGCCAGTAGTGCTGGTGGTGCTAAGAAGGCCCCTGGGGGAGCCAAGAAGCCCACTCTAGGTCTCAAGAAACCAGCATCGAGCGCGGCTCCTCCGCCGGTAGAAGATCCCGCGCCATCCCCGCAACCGCAACCCAAGCCCGCACCAAAGCTAGCGCGGCCCGGGGGGCTGCCGAAGCCAGGAGGACTTGCTACCCCTGGGAGCGGGCTCAAGATGCAGCGTCGGATCCCAGCCGTTGGGGCGGGAGCCTCACAAGGTTCACCACAGCGTCGCCCGCCGTCACCGCAGGACGATGAACCAGCACCGGCACCGGCACCAGCGGCTCCAAAGTTTGGACTCGGACGGGGACTTGCTGGGCGCCCGATCAGCAAGCCTACTCCTGCTGCTGCCGCCCCGGCGCCAGCAGAACCGGCTCCGGAAGCGCCCGCGGCCGCTCCGGCACCTACGATATCGTCAGGCCTGTCTGCTGTGGAGCGCGCCGAGCTGGAAGAGCTGCGAATGGAGAGGGACCGACTGGTAAAACTGGTTGAGGATCTCCGGTCCGAGAAGTCAAAACTGTCATCGCAGGTGATGGAGCTCCAGAATCAGAACGCGCAACTGATCGAAGACCACACTCGGGACGTGCTCAGCATCAAGGCCAAGGAGACGCAATTGGTCCGAGCGCGCAGCGATGCCGAGGCCGCCGAGCAGACTGTGCAAAAACAGCAGCGGGAAATCGAACGTCTAAAACGCGAGCTGTCGCGGGCGCTGCGAGCGACGGCAATGAGCCCGCCGAACCCGGAACTGTATGGCGTGGGTGGCGTCCCGGACATGACACCGTTGTCGCCCGACACGGCGACGTTCAGCAGCAACGGGTCGCGGGCAGGGCTGTTGGGGTCACGCTACGAGCGGCCCTCCAGCTACATGTCGAATCATAGCGAGGACAAAGAAAACGCGGGACTGGGATCCCCCGACCATGGAGGGCGCGATTCAGTGCTCTCGCGGCGGAAGATCAGCCCTCCCATCGGCTCGGGCTATTCGGGCCGGGGCAGCCCCAGCAAGCCGGGCCTAACCCGGTACGGCTCGACGGGGAGCAACCATACTGACGATCTAGGAACGTCAACGGCAGGCACAACGATGACCACGCGATCTAGCGAGCCCGGGGAGAACTGGAAGCGGGCGGCAGAAGTCACGAGCCAGTTGAAGGCGAGAATCGAGCAAATGAAGGTATGTTTTGATCTTCGAGTCGTAGAATGATGACTGCTGGGGGATTCTGACGTAATTCATAGGCACGACAAGGGCTCAACAAAACTTCCTCGTCCACCACCACGAGCCATTAGAGCTAGAACATACGATTCCGTCATCCATTGATCGGTGTCTGGGGCACGATTATTCTTCCCCGGAAAGTAAACTGCACGATACGATGATACGTCAAATCAGTCGGTACAGATATCCTCGTTTTCAACATTCAGGCCGTCAATCGGAATTCTTCCAGGTGGATTGTTCATTGTTCATGCTTATTGTATGGTATGGTTAGGGTGTAATAAACAATTTAATCGCAGTATAAAACTTAATAATATTGCCATCTAAATGCGAATGTTCGTGCCTTAGTTATTGTCTTTGCCCTGAAACGAGTCAAGATGATCTCTTTCCGGCCATTGTCTCTGCGTGCGCGAGCCGTGTCCTTGGCCTCATTCACTGTGTACCCCATACAGAGCCATGCCACAGACCAGGCGACTCGTGCTCCACAGCTTGCGACCTAGATCCGACAAATACGACTTGAAGCTTGCTACTAGCTTTTGAGAAGTCATCATCATCTCGCATAATGGAGGAACTCTCATCCTGCACTCCTCACTTGAGGCACCCACCAATTTTCTCTCGAGGGCCTGGTTGATTGACAGGCCCAAGCATCATCATCGCTCCAACAGGATGAGCGCGAGAAGGCAATTCATCAGTTTTCACAGCATAGTACGACATTTTGAATCGAGAAGGGAGTGCTAACAGCAGTACGGACAACAGCGCAAACACGAAGGCCGGTGGCGGAGGGGTTCAAGAAGCCGCGATACAATCGGTCGCAACTCATTCGTCTGATGTATGAGCATGCTATGTCGACGCCGTCACAGGAGAGCTTTCTGCGAGCTTTTTCTTCTTGATTCTCTCCAGGTATCCATGAACGGAAACGAACCTCTAGACGAGCAGATTTGAGGAAAAAATTCTTCAGCTTCGCAGACTTCCTTCTCCATTACTTCTTCCACGATTGGTGAAAGCAGCTGGAGCAAAGACCCCACGGCCGCCCTCAGATTGCCATTCCGTGGCCAGGCCGCCAGAGGCGTACAACAAGGTGATCAGTTTGCAGGGACACCCGATTGGCTATCTTCTCTACAAACCAAATGCCTCGCTCGGGACCGACATCGGTGTGTTATCAGAACAAGGTTCGACATAGACGAGGGAGTCAAACGCTTGCAGGATGACCGCCCTGAGGCTCCCCCCGTGATGACGACGGGAGTTTGTTCGCCGGTGAACCGTCGTTTGAATCATTGCAGGTATAGCGCACATCTTGCCGCACTCCTTGACGAGTGGGAAACGTGGCAGAAAGCTGGTATTCAGCCCCAGTAGTCTGCGACCGAGGTGGTTTTTTTCTTACTTTAGCCTACTGTCGTTTCCATATAGGACGAAGTCCAAGAAAACAACCCTTTCGATTCTGAATATGTTGGACGATCGAGTCGCGCATTTGATCGAGGAGGTGAACATTGATCAGCCACGCAAGGAATCACCCTTACCCCAACAATACACACCTTGTTTGGCTCTTTCCTCATATATTTCCAGCCCATTTCAACTCATACATACAGGATCGAGTCTTATCTCCCGCCTCAAGCAGTCGGAGATCTTCTTCCAGTCACTCGGACGCTGTTTCTGACGGATGATCACAGAATCGAATCCCCTTCCCCCAGATTTCTTGCCATTCACCGCGCAATTGCGCGTATCCTTCAACTCTCTGCGGCTGGAAAAGTACCTACATTGACAAAATCCTCAAGGACGTGGACGGCCACGGAGCGCACGAAGCTCAGGCGGACGGCTCTACGGAGCTAGCCAGCTAGGTCTTCTCTGCGTCTGAAGAAAAAAAAAAAAGTACGGAGTGCATTGCACTACCTACAGTACTACTAGCACTCAGCCTTGCCGCTTCTCCATCCCTGAGTACGAGTATGAGCGGCGAGCTTTTCTGGGTGTGGCTCAGTCACTGATTCCCAGATTCATTCGAGTTGCAAAACTTGAAGTGTCTTTGGTTCGCACAGCAGATGAAACAGAGACACTCTTTTTACTTTTACATCTGAACATTGAAATCATCAAATTGATTGATTCGATTCAAAGTACTCCGTACAGAACCTTGAAACCACCCGGACGCAGAACAAAGTCTACAACCAACCCAGGTCAAGCAGAATTGCTACCAGACATGCTTCCGTCCTCCACTAGTACTTGCCCATGTACGGTGCGACCTTGCACCAGACTGTACATGTCCCGGCAACTGGGCCGGTCGGATTTCTTGTCATACACAATCCTGAATTGACGTAGTGGAAAGGTGAGATCAAGTCTCTCGAAGTAAACCTCCCAGCAATGACATACTCGTAACCCTCCTCAGCGCCATCAATTTTCACCCGCAGATCAGTGATGAAAAAACTTCCCAGTTCCCCATTCCAAACCCCTTGAGCATGAGGAACCGTGCGACGGCGCAGTACGTAAAAGATGTCATCTTCGTCTGCAGGACCATAATCGATAACCTCTTCGCCTCCATGATTTTCATTGTCAGGTAACTTCCGAGCCATTACCAACCAGAGCTTGACCCATGAAATGTCACGGTATAAGATGAGCTCATCTGCCGGCTGTTGGACCCTGAGTTCCAAAATCACGTATCCCTGTGTCAGGTCTCCAGTACTGTTTTTGCTACAGAGATGCATCCACGTGAATCTGTACCCGACCGGCTCATTTGAGGAAGCTCCGTTGTGACCCAGGGTCCGTCTCGATTCAAGCCATTTCTTCACCTTGGGTTCTCCGAGGGCAATTTGCTGGTGAGAACGACCATCGAACGTCACCGGTCGAGGCCAAGCACGTTTCGCGCGTCTACTCGACGATGGTTTCACCCATGGACGGGGTTCACTTTTCGCTGGATCACCGTTGGAGACCGTCATCGAATTCCTGGTGTACTGTTCTGAATGAGTGACTTTTGTTGCAAAGATGGAAATGGGTCGAAGTCGTCATGTATATAGATCGAGCTGATCAATGTGAGATCGTGGTTCAGATGCCTCTCACATGTGGGATGTGCAGAGCTTCTCGAGGAGTACCCAGGTACCTACTTATATAAATCGTCCTGACGAGAACGAGGAAATTGAAATAAACGGAAAATTTCGTCAATCTACTGAAAACTGCTTGAATTGTTCCGATGGTATCATCTTTTTGATTGTAAACATCCTGCCATGTCGAGGATACTTCCCGTACCGTGTGTGAAGTTCGTTTTCCTTGAGTTTACGAACAATGATATTGTTGCTGCTCATTGTCTGACACGAACCTCTTGAAAAGAAGTAACGCAGGGTTGTCCTTTGACAAGCACAATTGACAGTAGCATTATTTTCAAGTGTCTTTTGTTCATGATCAAACGACTCTTGCCTGCCGGACGAATCATCGCTTGTCATCTGTATGTATGTCTATATAAAAAAGTAGCCAGTCTTGCAGAAACGTTGACTGGTAAACCTCACTGGCGAGAAAACGAAGCTGACGAGAACCAATTACCATCATTTATTCATCAGTACCTCGGTCTTTTCTTCAATCATCAATTGGAAAGGTTGTTGTACATTCAAATCCTACGTTTTTTATCATGGCAGGGCTGCTACCACGCATCTCTAGGTACCTAGTACTACCTACTTATTCCTTTGTCTGGCCGACAGGCCTCCCATTCAAGGGATGTAGCGTTTGCTATGATATGTTGATTCGGTACGAGGAATCAACTTCTATATCTAGGTGAATACGAGATGTACCCAATTTTCTCATTGAAATCAAGCAAGGCGCTGTGGCTTAAAACGGTAACTGGAATGCTATTGACGGAATGGCTTTCCTAACACAAAGGCCTCAGTGTCAGGAAGTACCTTAGGTAATGTATACTCGTGGTCCTGCCTAAGGATACGAGGTACTTGTACCGTATGCATGGATTCAATCCATCGGATTAGGGTTAACTTGTTTGACAAATAGTACCTAGGTAGTATCCACCTTTTTTTTGGGTGCAGACATCGTGCTGGAGCGAGAACAGCCGCCAGAGACAAAACGTTCACAGAATACCTATGCTAGTACAGAGTCGTTCGCAAGGAAGGTGTTCAATGAAAGTTCTACGTAGTAGTTCTCAGCAGATTCTTACACAACATCAGTACTATTCGAATTTGTTAACTGGGTATGTAGGTGGGTTGGCACAAAGTTATGATAGTTAGCTTTACTACTAGCATTTCATGCTTTCAAAGCTGCTTGCAACTACTCCGTACAAAGGCACTGCACAGAGATACTATGAATGGATAAAATCCCGAATGGCCAATGGACAAACCGACGCTTCTCCCACCTAATTGATCACATTGTCATCACCCAAAGCGATCGAAAACGCTTCCTTCCTCCAAAGTCCAAAGGTCCTTGCAATATGGCCGGTCAGTGTCAGGATTGTACACGATCGTGAATTCAGGCAACTCGAATTCGCGATCAAGTCCTTGGAAGCGGATAGTTCCGGAAAGGATGTACTCGTAACCTTCCTTCGCGCCCCAGATTTCAATCAATACAACATCGACGTAGAAATTGTTCTCCGTGCGGCCCTTCCAAGTCCCGTGAACAGCACTCGTTTTAAGAGAACAGTCCCTCGCGTAAACGAAGAAAAGCGAGCGATCGTCCCCGGACTGAATTCGGCGCGAATGGGCTGTTTCTTTAGGCATCGGAGAGCAATCGTTGCTCTTTGGCTGGGCCAAAGAACACTCTGCCCTTCCGGCTGCCGGATTTTCAGTTCCAACTGCACGCCTCCTTCCACCAGCGTGGTGTTTTCTTCAACGAAGCTGCCTGTATGCATCCACTCGAAACTGCAACTATAGAGGTTGTTTGCCGTCTCGGAGGCACCGGTTGTTTCGCTTTGTCGATGTTGTTGACTTTGCGACATGTTCAACGCTTAGTGTACAGCCTCGACTACTATGTATCTCGTCAGTCAGATCGCTTTCTTCTCGGTGAGTTGTCATGAGAGCTAATCAAACAAATCGATGTCGTGGTATTTGTGCTTCCAGGCCTGAGGTCTCGAATGATGCCACGTATTTTATACCCGCTGGGTGGGAGTGAGTAAGGCCGAAATCCACGCAAGATTCCGCCAGTTCCCCGAATCTCCAGGTTCGACATGTCGGATTGCTCCGGTGACAGGGCCTCCCTGATCTCTCATCACCGTGGACGACTTCATTACCTTGACTGATTTTGGTTTACCCTTGAGCCCGCAAACAATGACATTGTTTCTGCTCGTTGACTGGACACAACGAATCAATCGAGGTGAATGTAAGAATAAAGAGAGACAAGTTACGGCGTGAGAATCCTATGACATACGGTACATCCGAAAGATAAACCGTGACTGTTGAATCCGGACGACTTTGTGCGGCATCAAAAAGGTAGAGAGATACAAGGATGGATGACTAGGAGGATCGTAATTTTCTTTAGTTTCATCCAAGAGATACCGTATCTGGACTCATGAGAGAAAACTAGTTAGTAGGAGTACTTTGATGACATTGCAACCGAATCAAAAAATTAGACAAAGAGATAAGGTAGGAAGGCTGCGAGACAAAGGTCTATCCGGTCGTAGGCCTACGAGAGTACAGTACTACGAGTACGAGTAGTACTCTCGGCATCAGGGGTAAATAACGTCTGATATTGAGAAAAAGTGGAGCCTGACTAGTTAGGGACTAGCGCGGAGGGCCTGAGGCACTGAGGCTACGGAGTAACTAATGAATACTGGTAAGTTTTGTGTAGTGTGTATAGGCTAATCCCCCGGACTCCGTATCCTCCACACCATAGGTACTCAACAACGGTCCCGCTCAACAACAACAACAGTTCTGTCCATCGCGTCAACCACGCGTCAACATGGCGACCCCTCCTTCCACACACCCGAAGAAAGGCCCTAACTCGTGATGAAAGGATTCGAGCTAAGACTTTACGCGATCATGGCCTTTCATTCGGAAAAATTGCTAAATGTCTCGGAAAAACGGAGAGCGCCATCCGCTACGCGATCCACAATCCCCCCGACTAACGCCCCAATTCAAAGAACGGGGCCGAAAAGCATCTCTTACGCGTGAACAGGAGGACGAGCTAGAACGATTTGTCACGAGCAGCCCCCAGGCACGCGAAATGACCTACGAAGAACTCGCAACGCACCTGAATTTCGGTGTTGGCCCCGAATGCATCCGCAGTACCTTGAAACGACTCGGCTATGCACGACATCCTGCCGTGAAGAAGCCCGAACTCTCGGAAGCCAACAAGCAACAGCGCTTACGATTTGCCCTGGAACATGTGAATTGGACCAAAGAACAGTGGGAATCGGTGCTGTGGTCCGACGAAACATACATTCAAGCTGGCCCTCAGGGGCGGCGCATTTTCGTCACTCGCAAGAAAGACGAAACATATGATCCAACGTGCATAGCCCCTACTCCGAAGCGAGGAAATGGTATAATGTTTTGGGCCTCATTCGCAGGGACTCGGAAAGGTCCATCGCTTATTTGGAAAAAGGAATGGGGTTCCATCACAGCAGAGCAATACACCGCGCGGGTTGTACCTTTAGTTCGGGAATTTCTGGCCCAAAATCCGGGCCATCTTTTTATGCATGACGACGCTCCCGCTCATGCTGCCAGCCACACGGTCGAGGCCCTACGAGTCTACAGAATCACGCCGATAGAATGGCCACCTAACTCACCGGACCTTCATCCCATGGAGAGTGTGTGGAATGCCATCAACGACTATATAGAAAGGCACTTTCCACGCAAAATGAGTGAACAGGAACTCGTTAAGGCCATTCAGGAGGCCTGGGAAGCCATAGAGGCGGAGTCTTTCGATGCTTTAGTTGACTCTATGCGGCGCCGATGTGAGAAAGTGATTGAGAGAGAAGGAGGATGTATCGACTAGATTGTACATCCGGAGTACTGTACAAGTTACAGAATAATTTTCCATTAAGTTACTGTAGTGGTAGGTTATTTAAATCTCGATCTAACTAGTTAAACCAATCAAAGTAAATTGCGCGCACAGTTTGGAATCCGACATTAGTTTTCCCCCGGGGTTTACTCCGTCATACTCCGTACTCCATGCAGTACTGATCAAATCCCATCTGATAAGATTTGATTAGGGTATCGTGAGCAAGGCAGCCGATTACCTATGTATGAATGGGGCAAACCCATTCAAAAACAATAAGCCGCAGTGCCGCCCGCAGGGATGCAAAGATGCTGTAGCTGATTTTCACGCTCCCGAGATCGGAAAACCAGAGATTCGAATAAGTCCCTAGGTTTAAGTTATCGCGGCTGCGCTCATCATGGATGATGAACAAAGAAAAAAAAAAAAAATAGAAAAAAAAAAAAGGTCGCCGATGGAAATAGGAATACTTGGCCAACGCTAGAGATGATGAGGAGGAGTGCAGAGTGGACGGAAGCGAAATGTCTGTATGCAACGCGCCTAATTGAACAGTTCAATTCCTTTTTTTTTGACTTCGTAGATGCTTCCGCTATGCAGTCCAGTGTAAATAAGCATCAAGTCAATCCTCGGTTCGCCTTCCCCAACTCAGATGACTTGACGACCTATTCCGACGACTCGACTGCACTCGTACGTGCGTCTCATGACTCGTCCATTTTACTTCTAGGTTGCAGCCGACATCAACTACACGGCGTCATTCGGCTTTGGGTGACAAGCTGCTTCGTCTAAGATTCAAGACATTCCACATTTTATACATTGCATGATGGTTCTTCATTGAAGTCTCTCACCCAGAGCCTGAATGACAAGT
The DNA here is from genome assembly GCF_041956625.1 of Thermomyces dupontii. Classification (NCBI taxonomy): domain Eukaryota; kingdom Fungi; phylum Ascomycota; class Eurotiomycetes; order Eurotiales; family Trichocomaceae; genus Thermomyces; species Thermomyces dupontii. Next base: position 1,896,273 of record NW_027192310.1, on the reverse strand, counting down.
CGTAAGGCCAAATGTATTGTGATCGGGGTATCTATGTCATGGGAATATAAAACATTAACTCAATGTTACTTTTCTCTTTTTCTTCTCATTACCGACATCAATCCATGCTCGAGGATCCATCATCTAGATCTTGACGGCGTTCTCAACCGCCTTGCGCTTCTTCTCCTGACGGGCAATGGCCTTGGGACCCATGATACCACCACCCCACTGACGACGCTTCTCCTCGTACTTGTCGCTGTAACCCTCCTTGATGGCCGTCACGAGCTTGGCGAACTCGGCCTTGTCCTCATTGCGGACCTCGGTAATGGCCAGCACGGCGGCAGTCTCGATTCGAGTTAGCTGTTGAGTTCATCCGTGAGACAAGGAGAGACGAATTTACCTTCTTGTGCACGACAGTGCCCAGACGAGCCTTGCCCTTGATGATGCCGTAGGGAACACCCATCTTGCGGCACAGGGCCGGCAGGAAGACAACCAGCTCGATGGGATCGACGTCGTGGGCGATCAGAACCAGAGAGGCCTTCTTATTCTCGACCAGGCCGACAACGTGGTTGAGACCGTACTTGACGGTGTAGGGCTTCTTGCTCACATCCTCCTTCTTCTTGCCCTCGGCGATGGCGGTGGCCTCACGGTGCAAACGCTCCTTCTTCTCGGCCTTGGTCTCGGGGCGGTACTTGTTGAGGAACTTGAAGGTCTGGGCGGCCAGGTTGCGGTCCAGGGTGTGGGAGAACTGAGCGATCGCCGGCGGGACCTTCAGGCGGAGGTTCAAAATCTTCTTCTGGCGCTGCAGGCGGACATAAGCGGGCCACTTGACGAAGCGCGACAGGTTGCGCTTGGGCTGGATGTCCTGGCCGATGCCGAAGTTGCGCGGGCGCTTCTCGAACAGAGGGTTCTACACATGACTAGATTAGACGCAAACCGCTTGAAAGGAAATGCTTGCAGGAGGTACTTACCTTGGGCTTCTTGGTCGCGCCAGCCTTGCCCTGCGGGAAGGGCGCGGGAGCGGCTTTCTTACCAGACTTCGGAGGCTGTCATTGAGAAAGAAGATCAGCAATTGTTTTTTTTTTTCCTACCAGATGCTGCATCTTCTTGAACTCTAACGAGCCGACACGGCGACGCGAAGCGGTTGAACGTCACGCCGACCGTCGGCTCCAGCCAACATCGTCAACTGTGGTCACTCAATGAGTGAACCAGCAGTCGAACGAAACCAAGAAACTCCAGCTGGAGTCTCAGACTGAGATGGATATCGACATTGTCGGTACGAAACCGATGTTGATCCCAATCTCGTCGAGCTCAAAAAGATATTCGAGGTCGAATTGATCAGCTTACCATTGTCGTCGAGGGAGGGTGTCGGCTATAGAGACACTGAATTGACTGACTGGCGAGACGGAGAGAAGAAAAATCACAAGCTTGAATCGAAGATCTAAAATAATCGTGCTCTGTGGGGGGCTTGGCGGCAAGGAAGCGAGTATATCACGTGACTATAGGGCCTGCCCTAATTCATTCCCTAGTTGGGTCTGTACCAACGTTCCAATAATGTCCAACCCATCCAGACATTCCAGAGACGAGCAGCTCAACTGCGTAATTCCTGTACAGCTAAAGCATGATGAAGATTGTATATCAAAGCCAAACCGTCAACGCCCCAAGCCCGACCCAAAAACACTGTAGATCGTAACTACGTTATCGCCAACCACCCAAACCCGGAAGTGCTGACCTCGCAACGCCCGAGCTAGCAGCTTCGGCAGCTTTTCGCTTACCGCGAGAGCCCTCCTGCGCACGGACTCCGGCAACGATCTTGTCTAGATTTGTCTCGACCACAACACCGCCCACGATCATCTCCGAGAGAGTCGCATGCATGGTCTCATAGCCAAAGATGAGGTCCAGCTCGCAGACGTTCTCGAACAAGCGGTCGAGGGCCTCGACGAACACTTGGATCAGGTCGATGAGCGCGAGCGGGGACTCGGTGGACGTGGAAATGATGATGAACGAGAGGGTCGCGTAGGTACGGTAGGTGATTTGGGTTGGGGCGTCGGAGAACCCGCTGGCGCTGGCGCTGGCACTGGCGCCCTGGGCAAGGAGGGGCGGTAGTGGAAGGAAGTTACATGCCGACGGTGGCCGTTGTGAGACGAGCTGGTAGATTTGCGCGATGAGTTTTTGCTGTATTTGGGTATCCTGGGTTGGCAGCTTAGTCGACTGTTTTAGATTCCTGGATGGATGGAGACGCACAAGCTGCGTGTAGAACTTGGTCAGACGCGGCTGGCCGTGGTTGTTGAATACAAGCACTGCATTGATCATCTCGTTTGGCGGTTGGATGATCTGAACGAGACTCCTGGCGAGGAGGGGTGCTGAGATGCGATCCAGTCGGCGGAAACTGCTCGGCAGTGCCCGCGCGGTGGCGCCTTTGCAGATCTCTTGGTGCCTCAGGGACTGAAACTGAGGCTACATACGAGTACGTAGCCAGTAGCCACAGCAGCCGAGAGTTTGTGATTAGGTTATGTCAATACCCCGGGAGCCCTTATATGTAACCGGATATCCAGTTATACTTTTGACCAGATCTTCATGTGATTGACAAGCATCAAGTCTCCAAACACCACCAGCCAGTTATACTACCATTTCTCGCAACGATGACGTCCTACATCTGCCGTGACTGTCTCTCCAAGCTCAGACTTCAAGCCAGCCCTCGTCAGACTCATCATCCTTCTCATCTTCGGCTCCTCTCCCGCCGCTCCCAATCCACCACAACATCCACATCTCAAACCACAAAGCTCCCACTCTCCGCGCTCACACCCTCCCAACTCTCCCTCTACTGGGACACCACCCCTCCCGACTCCACACAACTTTCCTACGCCGACGACTTCTTCACCCCCACCGCGCACTCCCCAACGCGACTCTTCTCCGCCTCGCGCTTCCGGACCATCCCCGCCGACACCGCCGCCCCCGAAGTCGCCTTTCTCGGCCGCTCCAATGTCGGCAAGAGCTCGCTGCTCAACGCCATCATGGGCAAGGAGATGTGCTGGACGTCATCACGCCCAGGCCGCACGCGGGAGATGAATGCCTTTGAAATCATCCCCCCACGCAAAGGCAAGGTCATCAGCAGGAGCAGCAGCAGTAGGATCGTCCTGCTCGACATGCCCGGGTACGGCAAGGCGAGCCGCACAGAATGGGGTGTGGAGATTCTCAAGTATCTCCGCCAGAGGAGGCAGCTCCGTAGAACGTTCCTTCTCATCGATAGCCTTCACGGACCCAAGGATCTTGATCGAGACCTCCTGCTTCTCCTCCGTGAGGCGGCCATCCCGCACCAGGTCATCGTCTCCAAGGCCGACCGTGTCCTGGTCAAGAATAGGTCGCAGTCGCCACGAACTCTCGAGGATCGCGGTGTCGATCCGGCAAGGCTTGCGGATCTGCAGACGAGGCTGCATGCTCTGAGGGCAGAGGTTCAGCCGAACTACGGGCCTGGGGCTCTGGGTGAGATCCTCGCCTGCAGCGCCGAGACCGTCGTTGATCGAAAGAGCAAGAAAAAGACGCCGCTCGGTATCAGTGCAATCCGCTGGGCGATCCTGACGGCTACGGGTTTTGACGGGTCACTAGATTTATTTGCTGCCCGAGTGCAGGAGGAAGCTGCTAATTAATTGCTATATCATTCATTGTTCACCTCATAACCAGTAAGCTAGCCACTTGAAATATGCTTCAGATACCAGTTCTACATGACGGTGACCTTGCCGCATCCTAATCAATAAAATTGACCATGTCCCCAAATTCCTCCAGAAGCAATGGGTCAATTTGCACCTCATTTGCCGCTGATTCGACGGCCTGTTGCCCATCCTGCGTGGATGCCAGTTCCGCAGTATCTGCTGCGACCGGTTCTGGATTCGGCCGCCGATTTCGGACAGGTGTGGTGTCCCTGTCTGGAGTTTCAAGCTCGCTGGCGAACGAGTCGGACAGCAGAGTATCAAAGACTTCCGTGTCTCGCTGCTTGCCAGTCGGCGACAAAGAAGTCAACTTCGTCAATGAGTCTTCGGGTTCGATAAAGGTCCCTGAGCTATCGAACTCAGGAGCGGGCTCGCCACGACGCACGGTGCCACTGATTTCACCATTCCCATGGTCGGGCACGGGCTTCTTGTTGCTGCCATCCAGCAAATGAGGATCGCGACTTGATGAACCCGGGCGCGCAGACGGAGCCAGCAACCTCTCCAACTCTTCATCCCCGTAGTCACTTGAAGAGTACTTCCTCTTATTCCGAGTCCGGGGCGGGTCTTTGCCGCGCGACGGTTGGCTCTTGAGAGCTGCGGATTGTGTCGCCGCTATATCCAGTCTTGCCAGTCGTTCGGATCTCGATGACTTGTTACCTGTCGGCGGACTGTGGTTAACAGCTACTAAATGATTACTTTCGACTCTCTGTGTCAGGTCAAGGATGTCAACGAGGTCATCATCGCCAAATTCGTCATCGTCCAGGCGACTGCCGCTGCCACTCTGCTTTCCACGATTGCCAGAAGTGATGGTCAACGAATTCTCTTTCTGTTGACGCTGGGTGGACCCAGTCGAAGCGCTTTTTGGGATCTTGGGCGGTTTGTCAAGCCCATCACGGCAACAAAAGTGCTTGCATCTGGTGACTGTTAGTGTCGTCAGTCACGAACATGGACGATCGGAGAACCCACGTTGTCTTGTCTTTGCAGCGATGGTTGCATTTCCACTTGCCATTGGGAAGGCGGACTGGCTGATCTTCGCCATCACAAGGCATCGTATTGTCTTTGGCCGTCGTGACCGGAGTATGCTTGTTGGTTTCATTCTTGCTAGGAATGTCCAGTAGTTGCCAATCCACGTCGGAACCTGTCGTCGGTGTCAGCGACAACAATACGATTTCGGAACAGCAAACGGACCTCCTGCGAATATATCCTCATCTTGAAAATCATCCACTTCGATAACCTCCCGAGCAGCAGTCTCGACACTTCTGGACGTGGAGCTCGCTCCGGTACCGTCATTGCTTCTGCGCCTCGAAGTATTCATCGCTGGCTTACGATTCGAAGTGCTCGAGTTGCCAGGGAACCATGAGCTCGGGATCTCCGGTTTCAACACCGCATGCTGCTCCGTCCCAGCTACTCTCGTCAGCTGGTTTCTCTCAAGCATGCACGCTGGCATTACCAATGTCGTCGCACGCCACGAAACACGATATATGCTGAAAGGAACTCGTCAACTCCGCACTGAGTAGGGCCTCTTGCCCATTCTGCAATTTACTCGCACTGTATGCGTCAGAAAACCCGCTCTCATGACCTATCAACGGGACCTACTTCATGCGTCGAAAATCAAGCAGCCGGCCATCAGAAAGCTCGGCCAAGAAGCACACATAAACCGGACGTCTCTGGAAGAACGCCGGCAGTTTCTCGTTTAGGAACCCAATGTTGGCTTTGAAGTTCACTTTTACCGCCTTCCCCTGCTTGGTCGGCTGCAGGACAATCAGTCAAAGGAACGCAATTTCCACAGATCTCGAGCCTACCGTCCCCGCCACTTTGATCGTCACCCGGAGTTTGGGAAAGTCTGCAAGCCTGTTCAGGAGCTTCATCCCAAACGGTGGATTCTTGCTCAGTATCATGTCAATCCGTTGGGCCTCGGTGCTCTCCAGCTCTGCGATGCTCGTGATTCCTGCGCCGGCCAGCTTCCGGACCGCGACGATGCCGATCTGATCAAGCTGCTTCATCTGCAGCGGCGAGTCCTCCCAAGCGCGGGATGACAGACTGCGCGCCAAAGTTAGGGCATTCCTCACCGCAACACCATCTTCCTTGTAAATCTGGCAATCGGTAATACATCGTATCAATCGATTAACGTGATTGAACACCAGTGCTTTATCCTGCTGAAACTGGAGTTTGTGTTTCTGGAACTGCTCCGTCGGGGGGAAATCAACCGCTCCAAGCTCGGATTGAATCAGAAGCGATATCTTGTGGGCTTGCTGTGCTACGTCAACCTTGATGGGGAACCGTATTCCGTTGGCACGATTGATTTCCTTGTAGAGCGACCGCTCACTGGCCTTGAAACGAATGTCATGAAATTCGTCGGCTTGAGCAATGACAGACAACTGTCCGGTGTCAGCACCACACTCTCGCCAAACTTGAGACACTCACCAATTCCGAGATCTTCGAACGCGGCGGCAAGGACATGATGATTTTCATCGTCTCGAACTTGACGTAGTACTTGGCCATCGCATCCCCAAAGGCCGTGGATTTGAGCTTGTCGTCTACTCCCGACACTAGTTCGCACTCTCGGAGAAGTGATATATCCTTTTGGCATATCTGTCGCAACATCTCGTCTTCATCCTTTCGATCCGCCCCCTCCCTCAGTTTGTAGTGGGTTGGATTCCTGCGCATCCGGACAAACAAAAACGTCCCCGCCAGCCATTTGACGGCACTGTCTGCATCTGTCACTGTTCCAAGACCGATCTCTGCGTTGAGATGATCGATGAGATTGAGATGCAAACAACTCTCGAGCGGCTGTGATCCGGAAACGAGCCTCTCGTAATGTGATACTCGTTCTTTTCTGGTCAGAATCACAGCGACTGCCTCGTCGTCGAACTGTGGTCGGCCGGCACGGCCAAGCATCTGCATCATTTCCAGGTCGGAGTACTCTTTGCATCCCCCATCCTGCCAGCAGACTGTGTTCTTGACAATGACTAGATGGCATGGAAGGTTGATCCCGACGGCCAAAGTAGACGTCGAGCAGATGATGCTAATTTTACCGTTCAAGAAACCGGTCTCGATTGCTCGGCGGTCCTCCGCATCGAGTCCGGCATGATGGAATGCGACACCAGCTGCCACGACCGCTGGATCCGTCAGTTGAGGAGTCGCAACTATCAACTTCACTTGCACTTACTCCTCAAATCCGAGTTCTTCACCGCGGGCAACGTCTTTCCCGCATCCCAAAGCCGTTTGTGGGCGGCAGTGTTGGACCACAGGTTAGCAAGGTCTTTGGAGGTGGAGATGGCCGAGTTTCTCGTGCAGCAAAAGATCATCAGCGGCTTTCTCTTCGAGTGCTTTGCAATGATTTCCGGCAGCCTGAACTCATTGATCAGAAACATGCAAGGATCAGCGGCCTGTACTCAGGAATGACCTACTTTGTGCTACAGATGCGGTCAAAGGCAAAGTCATTACCGTTGGACTGATAGCCGTACACGAACTTTTGGAGCTTTACCGGCCTGAACTCCTCGCCAAATCGCTCCCTATGGGCCGGCAGGTGCTGAAGAGTGGGATCCTTGCCCAGCCAGGTGGCTACGTCTTCGGAGTTCGGGACGGTAGCACTGAGAGCAATAAACCGCACGTTGGAGCCGACCGACTTCATTCGCGAAACAACTGCCTCGAGAACGGCACCACGGGTCTCGTTGAGCACGTGTACTTCGTCGATGAGAAAGAGTTTGACCAGCTGCATCAATCTCGCATGATCTCTCCATTTCCGCGTCATGCTGTCCCATTTCTCTGGGGTTGTGATGATGATGCTCGCTGTTTGAATGGCCCTCAGTTGGGTGTAGTCCGTGTCACCGGTCAGCTCGGCGCATTGGAGGCCCAAGGTGGTCAGCTTAGAGGACCAATCGCGGAAGCGCTCCGCACAAAGGGACCTGGTCGGCGCTTGGTAGATCACCTTGAACAAGCCGTCCTTCAAGCTATTCACGAGGCGGCATATGGCCAGTTCCATGACAACGGTCTTCCCGCTTCCCGTTGGAGCGGATACAACCACATTGTAGTCGTTCTGATAAACATGCTGAAAGCACTTGGACTGAATAGCATTGAAAAGGGGAAAGGGAAAAAGAGCCCGGAAGCGATCCGGCAGGTCACTGGTGGGGACTAAATGAATTCCCTGGACTACTGGAGGTGCATGGTTGAGAGATATCTGACGGGGCATCGAAGGAGACGCAGACGACAGTCGCTCGACTTCCTCTGGGGAGCTACCCGGGACCCAGTGGCTGTCTATCTCAGTCGGCCACGGACGGGCCTTGCTCACCGTCGGACGGACACAAACGGGGGCTTCGTTCCGTTTGGGACGGAAATACCGCATCAACGGACTGGATGGCAATGCCGAGTCCGATGAACTGGAGCCGCCAGGCTGGGGCGGCGAGGTCATTGGAGGCAGATCTGCGGGACATACCAGCGTCAGCAGGCAGGAGAAATGCTCTACGGCTGATGCATCGTACCGAAAGAATCCAAGAGATTCCACATAGGTCTACCCATGACCCCTCGTGTGGCAGGCAGTGTCACGAACGGGTCGGCCTGCCTGGGAGCATTCTGGTTCTGCTCCTCCAGCTGAGCGAGCAACTCTCGATCTGGACGACAGTGTCAGTCATTGCACTACAGTTCCCATCTTGGAGAACTGACCGAATGCATCTAGAGGCAGATCGTCGTCCATGGCAGACAGGATGCAGGGGTGATCTCCGCAGCTAACTATTGATTGAGCCAGAGCGATGAAAATGCTCTAAATGGCCACTGAATTCCAGTCTACAACAGCGTGAGATGGCATAGAAAATTCCGTCAGAAACCTGGTCTGGCGATGAAAAGAATTGTTGATGACGGTTGGAGGAAGGAGCGGCCTTCCCAACCGGAGAGTAGTACCCCGGTCCCTTCCCTCTGAGCGAGTAATCCATCATGGTCTACCGGGGGAAAAAGAATGAAGAATCCATAAGCAAGAAGAGGTCGTATTTCAAATCATAAGCCAACAGGATCCAACTCCAGCCAGGGTATATAACCATGCAGGTACGATATGCCTCCTTTTTTCCATAGCCCTACATCCCCAATTGGTCAAGACGGATTAGAAAAACGTATAATGATCAAAAAAAAAACAAACGTTAAGATGCGGATGTAAGACCAGCCTCACTCCGCGTTTCGGCTCGCTCCCGCCCGCGAAGGTTGCACAGGCGATTGAGGTCGGGACGTGGACAGGCCCTGAGAATCGGCGGATAGAAGCGGTGTCGTAGGGAGCTTGATTGAGAAGTCGTTGGGCGGCGACTGAGGCGACGCCTTGGCATCGTTTTCATCTTTGTCGTAGGTTTCGATGCGGATCGGGGGTGGTCGGGGTCGGGTGCCGCCGAAATAGGAGGGCGGGCTTTCGAACAGGAAGATGGCGGCGACAACCACAGCCGCGCCAATCGCGAACTGTTGGAGCAAGTTAGCGGGAAGGATCTCTTTGCATGTGGGAAGAAAAGTCAAGCGTACATTGGCAGAGAGCTCCAAATCAAACAGCAACAGACTGCCCACAGTACTCAAAAGGATGCTCGCAGCGGCCGCGGAATTCTTTTCCACAATATCGGCGTGCTTGATCGAGAAGGCAGCGCCGACACCACCCACAGCTTGAATGACAACCAACAGCCAAACCACCCAGTTATAGCCGGCAAAGAAGCCCTGCTTGGTGATGATCTGCCCGTCAAAAAAGACGATGCCAATAAAGAAGGCTGGAAAGGCCGAGTAAATGGCCAACTGCACGTTGCGGACCCAGAGCGAGGTCTGCGTCGTATTGTCGCGCACGACCCTTTCGAAGAGCGTCGCTGCGGCGGCCGACGCCGCGGACGCGCAGAGCGTGGCCAGCAGGCCGAGGCTACTGTTCAGCGCCGGGTGCTCGAGGAGCAAGTCCTCCTCGATTCCCTCGTAGGTGGCCGAGCGCTTTATCATCCTCGCCGCGGCGGCCTCTCGAAATTTCTTCCATTCGCGCACGGAACCAGGGAAGTTGGTAAGCACGCGGTTCCTCCTGGCCACGATCGGGTCGGGCGCCTGGGCCGGAAGCTGGACGAGCGCGACTCCTGCCGCAAGGAACAACAGAAGAGCCCAATTCCGGATAGGGACGTTCCGCTGGAGCAGAAGCAGTCCAAAAACGGTCACAAAGAGCAGCTTCACCTGGTAGGTGAGCTGGAAGGTGGCTGCATCCAGGTTCGACAAAGCAATGTACTGGAGGGAGTTCGCCAGAGTGTATAGGATGGCCGGCAGGGCCATTTTCCAGCTGTCTCCAGAAAAGACGGAGCTGAAGAGAGAGAAGAGGAGGGAGGTCGCGGGCATGGATGAAGGCACACGTCTCATGAGCTCATGGAGGGCGGCGGTCATGGAGATGGCGAGCTTGATGACTTCGGCCAGGAAAACCGCGGTGGAGGGAACGTAGCGCTTGCCACCGACAGTGGGCATAACGCGAGAGTAATGGAGGAGCTGGACGACTCCGAAGTGAGCATGTAACATTGTGACAGACCCAAGATTGCAGACTCACCATCACGACTGCCGTGTACTGCACTGTCAACTAGTACCCATGAATCCCGGTTAGCAGGTATTCCCATCTTTTCCCCAGAACTGTAGCAAGCATACCAGCGCAGTGGCAGCATAGCGCCATAGGGAGCTCGTTCCAGACGAGCTCTGGGCAATTTGGGCCATGGTGGGAGGATGCAGAGTTTTGCTTGGCCTCGTTGTCAGTTGGTTTTGTCAGGCTGAGGGCGCGATGAGAATGTCTCAGCGACGCCGATCAAGCTGTTGCTGACACACCAAGCTAAAACGCGAGATTTAAAAGGCCAACATTGGGAAGAATCCGATAGATTGTGATCTTATTCCATGCAAAAAGTCAATTTGATATAGTACGATATTCCTTCGAATTTGCTTGTGGAGGGGTTGGAAAGAGGTCCGATCGAGAAATTATGACGCTGGTCAAGCTGCGAGTCTGGGACCGACCAAAACTGTTACAGAATCCGTAGTTGGCGAAGCAAGGGGCGGAAGAAAGATCCTGGCGCCTGTCTTCACGAATCCAGAACGCAGAGACAGCCAAGGTGTCTGATTGCAGTCCATATTCGGCGCATCAGTCGAGAATCCAAGCGATCGACAGGGTCGTGGGAAGCCGAGGCGTTGGACCAAGCTCAGGCCAATCACCGCCTTGAGAACGCCGAATCATCACCAGCCGCTGGGGATGGAATCAAGGAGTACTAGAGTGGAAGATCGGTCAGTTTCGAAAGACAGATCCAGGACAATAATTGATTGAGAATTTCTGCGTAGTTCATAAATCTTGCATTGGGTTGGCCATTGATCGCCGATAGTGATACATGCAACCGCTTCAAAATCGTGATATGAAACGAATTAAAAAAAATGGTAAGAGAGAATCTAAACCTAAGGGGAAAGAAGATAAAAAAGTAGGAGAGAGCGCGAGACAGAAGAAGACCATGCTCGACAATGCACCCAAGACATGATGAACTGAACCCAACCTCCCATGCCCGTTGTTTCCAGACTTCCGACCTCCATTCGTTCCGTAAGCACCACAAGCCACATAACCAGACCAAACAGATTAGAAAGGAAAAAGAAAGAGAATGACAACGAATTACCGGAGGGACCTGAGAGGTCAATGCACGATGGCCAGGCTATTGACTCTCGCCGACCACAGAGGATAATCGGGTTTGGAGTTCTTGGGATTCCCGGCTTGGCCGAGCATGATGGCCTCGGCGTCGCCATGTGAATGGCGCGGTGGATGGCGCGACGCCTCCACCGACCGAGGAACCGGGGGCGGAGGACACGACGGCGGTTGCGTCGGGGGCGAGAATCGATGGATGGGCAGCGTCGGCGTCAGCGGCGAGCCATTGCCCACGGTGGACAAGGAGGAAGGAGCGTCCGAGTACACCAGGCTGACGGACGACGCGCCGTTGGTGGGTTCGTCAGTCTTCTGCTCCGAATCAGACGCCGTGTCCATAGAAAGGGCGCGTTGATCTTTGGAGGGAGCACCTTGCTTCGAAATGGCCGTCACGGTGGACGAGAGATTCGCACTCAGCCGCAGGAACGACGTGTTCGAGTTTTGCATCACGGAGTCTCGTTGAGTTCGTGGCGAGACAGGGGTTGTGTCCCCCGTGTCCGTTGCGGTCGACGCCCGTTGGATCTCCTGCCACATGCCCGGAGTGATGCGCCCATTCCGCCGGCGAAGTGCCTCCAGAAACGATTCTTCCTCGCGGGTGACCGCCATGACCCGGCTGCGTCGGTTGCCTGGCACATTGGGTTCGATTAAGGACTGCCGAACCGGAACGAGATTCTCATGGAAGTCGCCCGGTTCGGAGATGGCGAAATTGGTCGACGCACGAGACTCCCTTCGCGATGCGGAGTATGTGGACAGCGAGGTGTTGCGATTTCTCTGTCGGGGCTGCGATATAGAATCGGGGGCCGAATGGCCGCTATTGAACGAGAACTTGCGATCTACATGCGTAATGGCGGGCCCCTTGGTGGCAACCACCGCCTTCGCTGTGCAGATCTCCGCCTCCAGCTCGCCGTAGGTCGCGATGCTGTCCCGGAAGATGGTCTTGGGCGGTGCTTGGCTCACCAGCTCTTCGCCCAACGCTTCATCGTCGTCATCGTGCTGATCGGTCGTGACTTCCTCATCGTCATCCTCGCCTTCGTCTTCCGAGGACGATAATGAGAGCACGCTGGACTGGTTGAGGTCGGTAGTCATGAGCGTGTTGCTGCTGGTCTTTTTCGACATGCGGCCCTTGCTGTTGCGGAGCTTGGTGCGGGGCTCGGAAGCAGACTGCCATGCCTGGAGCGAATTTTGGATGCGGCTGGACACGGGAACAATTGGCCGCGGACTGATATGCGTGTCGGAGGTGCGATTGGTGTTCGTGTTGCGAGTGGCCAATGATGATGAGGATAATCGATGCGAGGCAGCCTCACCGGGAGACCTAGATCGAGAGTGTTGACGACTCTGCGACAAACTCGGTCGGCGATATTGAAGCCCTGCTGAAGGCACACTCGAGTGCTCCTCCGTCTCCTCCTCGTCTATTTCTGCATCCAGTAGCGGATCGTCACATCGGATGGTCTTCTCTATTGGCATATCGAACCAATCCACAGGGCGCGAGGAATTGGACTTGGGAGGCTTCGAGCGATGAATCTTAAAATTCGCATCCGGCTGTCCCGGCGGGTTGTTTTTGGCGTCGGGGTTGGGCTTGGTCAATTTGTTCTCCGGTTTTTTGGATCGTCCCAAGGAGGCATCCGACGGCACGGGGGACGGCGAGTCGGTGTATCGCTGCGGGGACAGGAGCGGTGCCACCGAAGACCTGGGCTTCGGAAAGAGAAGCGAGAGATCGATCCTACTCGGGCGGGTCTTGCGCTTGGAGGACTCCCGCTGCTGGGTCGGTTGTTGCGGCTGCTTCGGCGGGAAGCCGATGCCCCGGAGGCCCTCGATGTCGCTGAAGGCCAGATTCCGCTGTGATTGTGTCTCAAAGTCCAGGGACTGCATGTCCTTCACCTGAGACGCCAAGTTGGACCAGGAACCGGACTTGCGGAGCTGGTGAGCCTCCGAGGGCAGTGGATGCGACGCCGCTTCAGTCTGCTGCTGGGCACGGTATGTCTGACCAAGCACCGGCGACGAGGCCCTCACTCGCAGGTCGTGTCCTGTCCCCGCGCTGTGCGGCAACAGCAAGTCCTGCCTGGCCTCTCCGGATCCATCCGGGACACTCGAGCTACCATTATTGACGGAGCCCTGAGGCTTCCGGGTCGATTTGCTGGCAGACGCCATTTTTTGCGGGAGGGCATCCGAGGTCGCCCTGACGCTGGAGGTCCGGGTGTTGATGGGATAGGGGGGGTTCAGGGACTGGGCGCGACCCATGACGGACACGAGGTTCGGCAGGGAATGAGAGCAATCAGAGCAATCATGCAGGGACAATGAATGGCCTTTTTCTTTTCTTTTTCTTCTTTCTTTTCTTATTCCTCTGACCACGAGTTGGGGTCTTGGGGATAAGCGTCTTTTTCTAGGATGATCGACGATCAAAGACGATCAACTTATCTTGGGGAAGTCAAAAAGGGGTGACGATCGGGTCCCATCGCGATCCAGCGTGGATCACCGCGTGTGGGCTGGACTCAAATTCGGATCTGAGAGTCAGAGCTCCTATTTCGGGGCAGCGCGATGCTATGCCCCTGAATGCGGCGTGGGACGAATGGAGGTATCCAGGCCTTTGGGAGCGCAGCAGCCACGTCCAAGACAGTCATCATTTGCCGAAGAACCGCGACAGACTGATTTTGATCCGCATATTTAAGTTTTCATTAATGGAGCCTAGCTGATTACTAACGGACTTGAGTGGTCGTACACAGCAGATTCATAACCTAGTCGCATTTCCTTCCGTAGTTGGACTCGTGAAGAGCATGGGCCGGCGAATCCTCACTAAACTGCAGACATGATTTGTTCCGGGGCCTGGCTGTCCGACTCGGTCCAACGACCAGTCATCGCCCTCCATTCGATGGCGTCGGGCGGGAGCTCGCAGCATTCGGAGCTTCTGATGCTCGGCATGGGCATGGGATATTTAACGCGCCTGGCGCAAACACCCGGATGCTGAAACCGTCCTCGCAGAACCCGGATCTCGGAGGAATTCTCACCAGCTCCTCCCAGTCCCAGATTCCCAACATCTGCTTCCTCAGATACAGAATCCTCACGTCCAGAGACTTCTCGCCGATCCACCCTGTCGACTACAAAATCCAGTTTTAGCCTCGGTCCAATAATGGCCGACGATCAGGGTAAACACGCGGAAAAGCCCCACGTGACTTTTCCCGATCGGGTTCAGGGCTCAGGGTCAACTTGTCAAGTCTGTGCTTTCGGGGACTCTTTTTGGCCTTTATTGAATCTGGGGTGAATCCCTCCGCGTCGAGCTCGGAGGGTGGTGCGAGTCTGACAGTTTGTCAGCACGGAAGACAACAGCATCAGAACTGCTTCATTGGGAAGGACTGCCGACCATCCCGAGCGTCCTGTGTTGAAAATTTGAGTGTGAGGAAGCCCGGATACTCCGCTCTCCGCGGCGTCCATTTATTGGGTGTGGCTGGTCCCTGGTCGTCCCCGAAGGCACTGCAAGTCATGGATTTGAAGAGCTCCACGGAGAATCTTGAGGTAGTCTCGTCCCGAGTCGGTAGACGGGTAGACTACGGAGTAAAGTGATGAAAGTATCCTCTCACGGAGTTCAGAGATCTACTCACAACTACATTTTCGTCGTTCAGATTCCAGAATTGGAAGGATGATCAGAGTATTGATTAGTCATCCTTTCCTTGGAATGTGGCCAATTGGCCATGTGGCGGAAGCACCACGGGAGGTCTGGCCAGTGGCCAGGTTGCCTCATCAGGATAGGACGTATTTTCATCCACATCACAAGTTCATGAAATTTCAAGGAACAAGAGAAATTGCATCCAATCCTGATCAGATTTGCAGCACGTGACTCTGGCTCCCGAGGCCCGAGTCCCGCTAGCATCGCAGCCTCAGGTTTTGATTGACAGCAGATAAACTTGACCGAGATACAGTCAACAGCAAGCAAATTTTGGTGTTAGGAATCCAGGTAATCTACATATCAGTCGTGACGAAGTATTGTATACTACTGCGCGTTGGATGTCTTGAGTTCAGAATTCAGATCAACCCAGTGACTCATCTGCATGGCTGTCACTGCATTTCCTGCTTGTATATACTCCGTACTGCACCGAGTAGCCATTAGTTAAGGACACCTGTCAATTCCCAACGGCTTGACTGATGATGAACACTCGGTCCTTCGACAAATTCCCTGACTCGATGGTGACTATTTCTCTGCTTGTTGTCTATCGATGCCGATACTGATAAGTACGAGATATGTAGGGTACTTCCGTAGTGTGAGAAATTCAGTCGGCCGCCCATAGTGGAGATCCGCCGGTCCACAGAGCCTGAACGGGCTGCCCCAACTAAACCAGCCGTTCTTCTCTCCATCTTCCAGCTTGTCAACTCCCCTCGGTCCACCACAGAGCTTGATCCCCCCCCAAGTTCACGACTTGTTGTGTCGATCTAGGCTGTGGTGGCTATTTGACGCTGTGACTGCTGGGGCGTTGTGGCCAGTGCCTCCCACTCCTCTCCTGCCACTCGCCCTCCGATTTGATTGATCGATCGTGGAATCCAGGGAGTGCCATTTCTTGATTGTGTATTCTGCTACTCTTCGGTGTTTTCGCTCTAGTGGTTCTCTCGAGATTCTCTGGTTTGCATCGACAATAGCAGGGACTCGCCCTTCCCATGGAAACTCGCGACTCGCGCGCCGGGAGGCGAGACGCGTCTGCTCCGGCCGAGTCGTTCATCTTTCCTTCGCGCACCACCACCGTTCGACACTCGCGAAGAAGTGACCTCGAGGTGCCGCATCAGACGCCCCGGGCTGCTGTTACGCCCGGCAGCTCGCTCGGCCAGCTGTCCTTTGCACCCGCCACTCGGACCACCGTCGTCACCACCACCACCACAACCACCACCGATTTCCCGCCCCTGATATTGAATGCTCCTCGCTCTGTGCAGAATTTGGATCCAGCCCGATATCCTCTGGCCGCAAAACCGACGCCACCGTCCCTGCGAAAGATCCAGTTCGAACTGGATGGGCAATCGGTGATTTTTAACGAGCCCGAGGATCCCGCGGCTGCGTTGGAAGAAGTGTGTCCCATCTCTGATTCTCGATCAATTTGAAGACGACTGACGTATTATAGTGGAAGGAAAAGCATGATGCTTTGGCCGCCTCGAACGGGGT
The DNA here is from genome assembly GCF_041956625.1 of Thermomyces dupontii. Lineage (NCBI taxonomy): Eukaryota > Fungi > Ascomycota > Eurotiomycetes > Eurotiales > Trichocomaceae > Thermomyces > Thermomyces dupontii. The sequence continues at coordinate 1,879,802 of NW_027192310.1, read as the reverse complement.
ACTGAGGTCCGTCAACGTCTACAATACCCGTCCCCCGTCCGACAAATCACGAACTGCGTCCCCATACACCTCGATAGAGACGCGGAGTGCTCGAACGCGTCCCGAGCGAGCGTCTGCCGGCACGGCCGCGCCAAGAGACGGTACTCAGTCTCGTTCAGGAAAAGGCAGGGCCGACCATGCAACCGTGATGGGTCTAGCCACACCGGAGAACGAATCCAGTCGTTTCCAGCTCTGCGACAGCACGGTGCTGAGACGGAGAATTCATCACAATGAGTTGAAGCCGCGGTCGCAACCGGATTCGCCGTGCCCAAATCCCAACTTAGATGGTACTTCGGCACCAGTGCGTGACCAGCGTAACGAGCGCATGCGTGCGCGTGAGCGCACCCCGGTTTCGGAGCGCCGTCGCATGCCGCCTAGGCAGCGGTCTGGCATGCTGCGTGATCCTGACTCCTTTACGGAAGACGACATGGAAGGCGGCGACGGAGCGGACGCTGAGAAGGATGCCGCGTCGGACGCGCATGCTGCCGAGGGTGGATCCAATAGCACTCCCTTTGACTCATCTTTTGATTCAGCTCCCACCCAGGACATGTGTCTGCCCAGCCCGAGCTTGTCTCCGGTGACTGCAATGAACACGCAAAGCGGGGACTCATTTTTCGCGGACCAAGAGGTAGACACGGATTCGAGTTTCGAGGCGACCAAACTTTCATCCAGCGCCGATCTGGGGACCTCACTAACCAACAGCGATGGCGAACCCGTTTCGGCGCCGTCTCTGATGGACATGCCACGCGTCATTAACTATTTTGAATCGATTCCCGACGAGATGAAGACGTATCTCATGTACCAATTCCTCCGGCGCTGTTCCAAGTCCACCCTGCGGTTTGTCGCTGACGTCGTCAACCCCACGCTCAAGTGTGACTTCTTGACCAGATTGCCGCCCGAGCTGAGCCTGAACATTGTCAAGTACCTTGACGTTCGGTCCATGTGCCGAGCCGCCCAGGTGTCCAAGAAATGGCGCCAAATCATCAATTCGGACGAGCGGACCTGGAAGGAACACTTTGACCGGGAAGGATTTAAGCTCCCTGCTGGCGAACTGCAGCGTGCCATCCGGGAAGGATGGGGTTGGCAGTTCCCTCACGGCGACGAGGATTACGAACGCGACCTGAGCGGATCGTCATCTATAACCCAGGCTGACCCGGAAGCGAATGGATCGGATTCTACGTTTGGCGACGGCCAACCAGAAGCTTGCTTGAACAGCTCGTCGTCCCGGAGGCCGAAGAGAAAGGCGGCGAATCGACCTGGGAGCCGAAAACAGGCCAAGCGGAAGATCACGTCGGCCGGCAGCAACGGAACCGGGGATGCCCCTGCCTGGCCTAACGACTCCGCCTCCGTAGAGGGACTGTACGCCGCTGCGTCCGCTGCGGCGGCGGCAGTGCCGTTTCCGAATGTCGGGCTGCCGTCGCTGCGGAACCTTCATCTGTACAAGTCGCTGTATCGGCGGCATTACGCGATCCGCAAGAATTGGATGCGCACCGACGTCAAGCCGGGCCATATCGCTTTCCGGGCGCATGACCGACATGTAGTGACCTGTCTGCAGTTCGACGACGACAAGATCCTGACTGGCAGCGATGACGCGAAGATCCATGTATACGACACCAAGACGGGAGCGATCCGCGCCGTGCTTTCCGGTCACGAGGGCGGCGTGTGGGCGCTCGAGTATCACGGCAACACGCTGGTGTCTGGGTCGACGGACCGAACGGTGCGGGTCTGGGACATTGCAAAGGCCAAATGCACGCAAATCTTCCACGGCCACACGTCGACGGTCCGGTGCCTGCAGATCCTGATGCCAACAGAGGTCGGCAAGGGCTCGGACGGACGTCCAATAATGATGCCGGAGGAGCCCCTGGTGATCACGGGGTCGCGAGACTCGAATCTGCGCGTGTGGAAGCTGCCGAAGCCGACGGATCCCGTCTACCTGCACGGCTCGGCGCAGAGCGAGGACCGCGAGTGCCCGTACTTTGTGCGGGTGCTGTCCGGGCACAGGCTCTCGGTGCGGTCAATTGCGGCACACGGCGACACGCTCGTGTCTGGCAGCTACGACTGCACAGTGCGGGTGTGGAAGATCTCGACGGGCGAGATGGTGCACCGGCTGGAGGGTCACACATTCAAAGTGTACAGCGTGGTGCTGGACGTGGAGCGTAACCGGTGCATCAGCGGGTCGATGGACAACCTGGTCAAGATCTGGTCGTTGGAGACGGGCACGCTGCTGTACAACCTCGAGGGCCACACGTCCCTAGTGGGATTGCTGGACCTCAAGGGTGGGCGCCTGGTATCCGCGGCAGCGGACTCGACGCTGCGCATCTGGGACCCGGAGGACGGGCTGTGCAAGAGCACGCTGTCGGCGCACACGGGCGCGATCACGTGCTTCCAGCACGACGGCCACAAGGTGATTTCGGGGTCGGACCGGACGCTCAAGTTGTGGGACGTACGGACGGGCGAGTGTGTGCGCGACCTGCTCCGGGACCTCAGCGGTGTATGGCAAGTGCGCTTTGATGAGCGGCGGTGCGTTGCGGCAGTTCAGCGGGACGGCGTGACCTACATTGAGGTAAGATCCACCGTAGCTTCATTCATCGGGTTGGGCTGACTCCAAGCAGGTTCTCGACTTTGGCGCCCCCCGCGACGGCGTCCCAGCGAGCAAGCTCGGACGACGAATCGTTGTGGACCGGTACGGCAACGAAGTCACCGACGACGACCTCGACGATGAGGACTATGAGATGCCCGACTAATTCTTCACTTTCCATCCATACATACTTACCATCCTCCATATATATGACTTTGCATTCTCATATTACTGCATCTCATCTTTTGCTTGCTTTGCATAGCGAGGGAGTTTATCATTTCATCAGCATCTGGCGCGGGAAAATGGGGAAAGGGGCCCAGGAGTTTTTCTTGTTTGTTCGGGCTTTCTGGTACAGATTACATGGGCATGAAAGTACGGATGAAATTAATGAACATGGATATGGGACTAAGTTTATCATACTTTGCATGTATATGCACGGTTGCTTCAGTTGCTGACCTACTTTGCGATGAGATGAATGATGCATGCCTAGGGATGGATTGTCGGGATCTTTGTTTGCTGTGTATGGACAACTATGGATAGGGATATATTACAATGTATTTGTTTTGTGTGATCTGATCGGGCTCTTGAATATAATTTAGCTGGAAGTTGCCGTCATCCAGTTTGGATGCAGGGTTATTCACGGTGTTCATGGTGTCCTTGTGGAAATCTCCAGACAGCCTGTCCAACAGGTTTTTTTTTTTCTTTTCTTTTCTTTCTCTTTTCTGTGAACGGCAAGAATATACGACTGACTTCGATGTGAACGTATTCATCATCAGTCCCGCACATTTCGAAACTGCTGGATTGGGCTTGATCTGATCATTTCAATTCGGATCGGATTTTAAGCTTGCCTGCATCGCACTGCGCTTTTTCCTTCTGATCCTGGCCTTGTTGGTCAGACTTACCTTGATCATTCATCCATCCATCCATCGCATCCAGCGGAGAGACGGGGGCAAAGATATACATATCTCAAGATGACCAGGCTGAACTACTCTGCTGCAAGTCCCGTCCCCCATTCCCGTTCTCTTCAAGCGCTAACATCCCATGGAGAGAAAAATCAACGGCATCAAGGCCGGACAAGTCCTCGCTCGAGACTTGGTAAGTATTCCCTTCCCCTTGCCCAGAAGCCTACCCCTTGAAGTTAGCAAGTCGTTAAGATGCCAGCAGAAGAAACGCAGCGCCATAGACTCTACCCCCAAAGCCACCACCCGCGACCCATGCCTGGAGATCGACATCTCTGGAAAGCAGCTCACCGATGAGGGCTTCGCGCAGTTCGCTGATGAACTCATCCGCGTGCTGGACCACGAGCACGAGTCCTGCGGCGCCAGGCTGCGCCTGCAGGAGCTACACCTTGGCGGCAACGAGCTCTCCGCGGAGTCCCTCGAGAAACTCGCACGGGTGGTTGCGCTGAGCCGCCGGGATCTGCGGGAGTTGGATCTCTCCGCGAACTGCATTCAGGTGGTGACGTCTTATGAGAGGGAGGTCTGGGAGCGCTTTCTGCATGCGTTCGATGAGTGCTTTGTGCTGAAGAAGCTTGATTTGAGCGGGAATCCAATCGGTGCTGCTGGGGTGGAGATCTTTGCTCGGGTGTATGTGCGGAGTGAGATGGAGTTTGTCATGGATGACGAGGAGGCAACGGCGGGTTCGGATGCGGAATTACCGCAGCAGAGCCTGGGACCCGGCAAGGAGAATGTTAAACCCAACGGGGATTCTCCAGCACAGACGCCGAGACGGGCGCGCAAAGGTATGTATTACTCCACGGATTGCTTCAGGGTTCATGCTGATACGGATAAGCAGGCCGCTCTCTAACCCCTGCCGGAAACGGTCTCAAACGATACGCCTGCACCCGCGGCCTGCGTTCCGTGCCGTACATCATCCTCTCCAACATCGACATTGCCGATGCCGGCGCCGTTCTGCTGGCGACCGTGCTCACCATGCACCGTCCTCCAGGCCAACTCCTGGAATTTCTCCCGCCGGGGAAATCCGTCACCGTGCCGAACAAGACTAGCTGCGCCGGCGGCGTCGTGTGGCTGCCCAACAACCGCCTGAGTGATGCCGCGTGCAATCTGCTGCGGACCGCGGAGAAACTCGCCCGGCCAACGTCGGAAGACGCGGACGAAGAAAGATCTAACGACGATCTTCATTTGTCTTTGGACGGCCTCAGCATCAACGAGCATCGCGAGATGGCCCAGAAGCTCGACACCACGCACGCGCGGCTGCTGAAGCGGGTGCGGCTGGAGGCGTTGGCAACGGAAGGCGTGCATGCAGTGCAACTGTGGAGCATGGCGCTGAAGATGATCGTTGTCAGTCGGGCAATTCTCCTTGACGACGGAAGGCGGCCAAACTCCGGTCAAGCGGCTACGAACGGATCGGTCCGGGCATCTAAACCTACCGGCGCCCGCCTAACAAGTGGGCCGTTCCATCCGAACATGGACGCTGACACTTTTGACGCCATGTTCCCGGCGCTGGGGGCAGTAACCGGCGGCAGCGACACAGCAAAGCGTACGTTACCGGCGCAAAAAGCTACCAAGGCAGCACTTGATGACCGTGCTACGCCGGGATTCCGATTCGGGCTGCCGCTGGAATTGTGGCGGCGGATCATTGCGGAGGCGGTGGGCGCGGAGTGCATCCTGAGTAGGGCACAGCAGGTCCGGGTACTGGAGTATGTGGGCAACTGGGGGTCGCTCGAGCAGGAATTGACCGTCAGCGGCGCGGCGGAGCACCAGCAGATCTGGAAGATGCTGGAGAGCGTCGGGTGCTTTGAGTATGAGGGTTGACTTCATCGGAGTGGTTGTAAAGTTTGTAAACTGCGTTGTCTTCAAATTGAATGCCAAGGCTAGGAACAGAATTTTCTCAGGGGTTTGACCAATAACAGTGCCTTGAATCAATTTATTTCTTGTCACTAACCAACTTTGTACTAGCGCATCTGCAATAACTACATTTTTTTCAGTCAGGCACGAATTTCAACTTAGTCCCGCATTCATCAGATCAGTCTCTCATTATTAACAGTTCACAATCGATTGTCAATTGCCACTCTTTGATACCTGTAACATACATGAACTCTTTTGTGTGAAGATATCAGTCGCTGTGATGATCCGCAAGCAAAAGTCCTTTGCGCAGCTCTCCGAGCGCGACGCTGCGAACACACCATCCCCCTCCACCTTCACCGACGGCCTCCCGCTCCCGCGCATGATTGTCTTTGACCTGGACTACACACTGTGGCCATTTTGGGTCGATACGCATGTAAGCGGGCCGATCAAGCCCAAGGACAACAATTCCCGAGTTGTAGATAAGTCAGTCCCCCTCTTCTCCTTATAAAATCAGTATGTATCCCAAAGAAAGAATAACTGACGAATCGAAGGTTTGGAGAATCATTCGCCTTCTACCCCGCCGTCTCCTCCATCCTCTACGCCTGCCGCGCACATCAAATCCCCATCGCCGTCGCCTCGCGGACCCACGCCCCGGAGCTCGCCCGCGATATGCTCAAAGCCCTCCACGTCATCCCCCATTTTTCCGACGACCCGGCCGCGGCCGATGCCCGCGCGCGCTCCGTCCGCGCCCTCGACTACTTTGATCACCTGCAGATCTTCCCCGGCAACAAGACGCAGCACTTCGCCCGCATCCACCAGGCCAGCGGGATCCCCTACGAGGACATGCTCTTCTTCGACGACGAGGCCCGCAACCGCAACGTCCAGACGGAGCTCGGTGTCACCTTCTGGCTCGTCCGCGACGGTATGACGCGCGAGGAGGTTGATCGCGGCGTCTGGGAATGGAGACGCAGGAAGGGGGTGTCCGTCAGGCTGAATTGATTATGTAATCGCCACGTGCATTGTTACCTATGATCTTCATTTGATGATACCCCAGGCAGTTCCTTTTGAAATCTTGAAATGATTTAAACGATGATGATGATGATGATGGTGAATTGTTTGATATGTCTTCAACACATCTGAAACCACCACCCAGCACCCCCCACCGGCACGCGTCCGGGACCAGTTCCGGAACAGCATCGCCAACACCACCGCCACCCCGGCCCCCCATCTCCGCACACCCAACGACAACCATCGCCGACTCCGCGATCCTCCATGGTACACACCCCGTCACCATCGGCGCGGGAACCGTCATCCACCCGCGCGCCCGCATCTACTCGTACACGGGGCCCGTCCAGATTGGCGATGGCTGTGTCATCAGCGAGAAGACTGTGATTGGCGACGAACCACCCCAACCATCCCAACCAACAACATTATCGTCATCCTCCTCCTCCTCCTCCGCCGCCGGCAGTAGTCAAGGCCAGGATGGAAAGGACGCGGTTGTTACTCGGATTTCTTCCTCCGTCTCCGTCGCCCCGCAATGCGTGATCCGTTCCGGCGCCACGGTCCGCTCGGCAGCTGTGTTGGAGCCCCTCGTTACGGTGCACCGGTATGCGGTCGTCGGCGCGCATGCGAAGCTTTGTGCGGCGTGTGTGGTTCCCGAGCGGGCCGTTGTGGAGGATTGGTCTGTGCTGTGGTCGATGGGTGGGACGATCGGTTGTGGGAAGAGGATGCGGAATAGGAAGAGAATCGGCGGTGTTGGGAATCCCGGAGGGATAGCGGAAGGAGAAGCGGATTTGCGTCGCGTCGAGGACGCGCGGTTGTTGTCGCTGCATAAGGAACGGGAAGGGTTGGCGAGGTTGATTGGGTTGACGACTGCGTCGTCGGCCAGGCGCCGATAGACCAACAATGATAACTACATCATCCCTGTTCCTGTTCTGAGACTCCATGCTCAATGTAGACTGTCATGAATTCTTTTGAGATTAATCGCAATATATAGAATACATCACACAACAAACCCTCGTACATAAAAGAAATACATGCATGCACAAGAAAAAAAAAAGCAGAAAGCTCCAGAGAATGAAACCCTATCCTATCATTGCCCTTTGCCGCCTCCCCGGATGCGCTTCCCACCAGTAGCACCGCCGCCTTCACCTTCGCCCTCTTCCCGAGCACGCTTGTTGCCCTGTGGATTGAACTGTCGGGCCTGCGCGTTGAGACCACCGCCGCGTCCTGCCGCAGGGCTACGCTGTTGTTGTTGTTGTTGTTGTTGTCGCTGCTGCTGTTGCTGTTGCTGCTGTTGCCCGCCGCCACCACCACCGGCACGGCCGCCGCGTCCACCTCGCCCGCCTCCGCGAGGGATGCCGCTTCCTCGCTGGCCGCTCGCAGGCTGCTGCTGTTGCTGCTGCTGGTCGGCGGATTGTGATTGTGCCTGGGCAGCTGCTTGGCTTCCGCCGCGGCCTTCCCGAGCCCGCGCTGCGATGGGCAGCCCGGATTGTAGAGCTCGGAGCGCAGCTTGACCGGCTTGTGGGTGATGTCCGATTCCACCTGGTCTTTGCTGGCTGGGTCGTTGAGTCGGTTGTTGCCGTTGTTGAGGCTGCTGCTGCTGCTGCTGTTGTTGTTGCGCTGGGGGTTGTTCTGCTGCCGGCGCCTCGGTTGCTGGGGTTGACTGCGCAGGCTGACCAGCGGCGGGTTGCTCTTCCTCGGCGGGTTTTTGAGCCTCTTGTTGCTTCTTTGTATCTTGGGCTGCTTGTGCGGGAGTCTCTGCAGGTGCAGGTTCGCTCGGTTGAGCACCTGGCTGAGGAGCAGCTTGGGCTCCCTGAGGCTGAGCACCTTGTGTCTGAGGTTGCGTCTGAGGTTGCGTCTGAGGTTGGGTTTGCTCCTGAGGTTGCGCGACCTGAGCTTGTGCTTGAGCTTGTGCCGGAGACTGAGCTTGCGTTTGAGGAGGCTTTGCCGCAACAGGTGCTTTGGCGTCCTTGGCGACCTCCCACACCTCTCCGACCGGCTTCTCCGGCGTCTCTTGCGCCGCCTTCTGCACCACCTGCAGCTTGGCTGCCGCGTTGCGGCTGCGGGTCTCCAGCATGCTCATTTTCACGGCCGACTTCTTGTCGTTGAGCTCGATCGCAGATCGGATCTTCTCCTCCGTGGCCTCTTCGTACGACTTCTTGAGCTGCTCCTTCTCCGCGTTGAACTTCTGCTCCAGGTCCGCAATCGCTTTCGACGTCGCCTCCTGGTTCTGCGCCGCCTGCGCCGCCTCCTGCTGCAACTGTTGCTTGAGCTTGTTGACCTGCGTCTGGATGTTCTGCCGCACAATCGACTGCACCGTCTTGTTCTTCGCAACGAGGTCTCGCGCCTGCGCATCCGTAAGCTCCGGTAGCTCGCCGGCCTCCGTCTTGGCCTCCGTCTTGGATGTTGTGGCGGGGGTCGCCGCTCCGGACTCGGCCGCTTGCTGTTGTTGCTGCTGTTGCGCCTTCAGTTGCTCCAACTCTTGTCGGTGGTTGTTGCGCATCTCCGCCAGCTTCGAGTTGTACAGCTCCTTCATCTTGTCCGATCGCTCTTTCAGCTTCGCGTCGAATTGGCTCTCCTTCTCCGCCAACGCTGCTTCCAGTCGCTTGACGGTCTCCTCCAGCTCCTTGATCCTTGCTGCGTCCGCCGGCGTCGACGGTCCAGCCGGCTGAGCCGACGGTGTGGTGCTGGTGGCAGCGTCCGCAGATGGTGCCGGCACCTCGCTCGGCGCTTGCTGTGCCTCGCCCTGCTTCAGCTTCAGCTGGTTGAGCTCCTCCCGCGTGCGCCGAAGCTCCTCCTGAATCACCTCCTTTTCCTGGACGACCGCGTTCAGCTCCGCCTGCTTGGCTTGGATGCGTCCCGAGAGCTCTTTCGAGCGCGCCTTGAACTGCTCTGTCAGCTTGGCGCGCAGCTCCTGCGTGCGGTCCTCGGCCTGCTTGAGCTGCACCGGGAAGCTGGCAGTCTCCTCCTTGAGCTTGTCGCGCTCCGACACTGCCTCGTCGCGCTCCTTCTCCAGTGCCGCCAGCTTCTCCTTCAAGGCCTCCATCTCCGCCGGGTCGACGCGGTCGTACTTTTGCAAAATGTTCTCCGTCCGCTGCTGCCACCGGTCGCGGTCCGTCTGTAGCAGCTTCATCTCCTCGTCCTTGGTCTCCACGATGTTCTCCAGCTCCTGCACGCGTGTCTCCAGCGGCTCGATCTGCCGCTCCAGCTCCTCGATCCGAGCGGTCTTCTCCGCCACGGCTGCCTCCGCCTGCTTGACTTGGTTGCGGAGCGTGACGCTGCTCTCCCGGAACAGGTTGAGCTCGTTGAGTGTCTCCACCAGCTTGTTGTGGCTGAGGGCGTGGTGCTCGCTGTCCGCCGCAGCGCGTCGCTGCTGTTCCAGCTTGAGGCGCGTGTCGTCCAACTGCGCCTGCGTGTAGTTGAGCTGCTGCTGAAGGCGCTTGCTCTCCTGCGTCGCCAGGTGGTACTGCACGTCGACAATCTCCTTCTCCCGTCGGAGGAACTTGATGACCTCTTGCAATGACTCGAGGTCCGTGCTGGCGCCCTCGGTCTCCTCCTCGCCCTCCGCGATTTGTGCTCGATCCTTCTGGAGCGCCGAGATCTGTTTCGTGATGTTCTCCAGCTGGTTGTGCAGCAGGGTGTTCTGGTGCATGACCTCTTCCCGGCGCTTGTGGAGATCCGCAATCTCCCGCTCGTACCGGTCCCTGAGCTCCTTCCAACTCTCCTCCTTCTGCTCGAGATCCTTGCGGTGGTTTTCGGCCTGGGTCTTGATGTCCGCCATCTCCAGACGCAGCGCGTTGGCTTCGGCACGCACCGTCTGCAACTGTTTCGCAGCCTCCGCGTGCTTGACCAATTCGTTTTCGTAATTCTGCTGGGCACGCTGCGCAATCTCCGCCTGCGCCTTGAGGTCTTCCTGGTGGAACTGCGCCGCCGCGACTTGCCGCTCGGCTTCTTCCTTGAGTCGGGTGATCTCCGATTCGTAGGCATTCTTCTGCTCCTCCAAACGGCGTGCCGTGTCCCCCTGTTCGTCTCGCAACTTCGACAGTTCGCTGTTCGTGTTGGACAGCTCGGTTGTGATCTCTTCGACCCGGGTTTCCAGGTCCTTGATCTTCTTGTTCTTCTCCTCCACGAGCTGCTCCGTTTCCTCCCGGTACTGCTCCTGGGTCTCGGTGACCGACTGCAGCCGCTCCTCGGTCGCCTGACTGATCGCCTTGTAATCCTCCACTTGCTCCTTGGCGTGCTCCAGCTCGGCTCTGGCGAGCTCGAGGTCGCGTTTCAGCTCCGACACCTCGATTGCCAATTCCTGCTCTCGGGTCAGGCCGCTGGAGTCGCCGGCCGGCGCGGTCGCCTCTGCAGCAGTCGAGGTCGCCGCTGCCGCCGGTGTAGCGTGGCTGGGGCGAGACTGTAGCACCTGGAGACGCTCTTCGGCGCTGCGCAGCTCCACGGTAAGCTCGTCCACCTTGGCCTGCAGATGATCTCGCGTGGTCTTGGCGCTGATGAGCTCCTCCCGAGTCGAGCTGAGGCTCGCCACCAAATCGTCGATGCGCTTCTGGTTCTGCTCGTGCTCGTACTCCCGACGCAGTGCCGCCCGCTTGCCTTCTTCGATCTCCTCGTTGAGCTTCCGCTTGGTAGACTGCAGCTCCGACTCGAGGGATTCGATGGTGTGCTGGAGTCGGCGGCGGCTCTCGGCATCGGTGTGCTCGCGCTCGTTGAGGATGTTTTGCAGGTTCGCGTTGAGAGAATCCAGTCGACTGCGCTCGTTGCGGAGCGATTCGTTGTCTTCGATGAGCCGTTTCTCGATGTTCTTCCAGAGGTCCTTTTCGGCTTTGAGGTTGGCGTTCTCTCGCTGCAAGCTGTCCACGAGACCGCGAGCCTCGACCAGGTCCTCCGCAGCTTGCTGTGTCTTGATGTCTTGGCGGTTCGCGTTCTCCAACAGAGCGGAGTATCGCTTCTGGATCTCGGTATTTTCGTTCTTCAGCATGTTGAAATTGTTCTGCAACAGCTCGGCCCGCTGTGCCGCTGCGGCGAGCTGGCCGTTCAGCCGGCCAATCTCGCTCATCAGTTCGCTGTTCCTGCGCGTCAGTTCGTTGACCTGCTGCTTCAGGGCGGCATGGTCCGTAGCCGTCTCCTGTCGGAAGGTGTCGAAGTGCGCCTGCACCTGACGCAGCAACTCGGCATAATCGGTGCCGTCCGCAGATTGGGCCACCGCGGGCGGCGCCGAGCCCAGCGGCACCGACTGGGAGAAGGCGGCGTTGTCTCCTGCGGCCTGGTTCCTGCGCATGAGCATGGCGCGGAACGTGTCTCGCTCCTTGACGTAGGACTTGGCCTGGGCGGTGAGGTTGGCAATCTCGTCGCGGAACGTCTGCACGCGGATCCGCAGCTCCTTGAGCTCTTCCTGCTCCTGCAGGTAAGTGGCGTCTCGCTGCCGGGCCTCTGCGCTCTCCATGCGGTCGCCGAGCTCCCGGAGCATGCGGCGCAGGGTGACGTTCTGCTCCTGAAGCTCATGAAGGTCCTTGAAGGTGGTGAGGTTTTGCGTGATGAAGCGTCCCGTCGGAGTCTGATTGGCCATCGAGTCGTCGATCTCCTTGCGAGCAATCTTCTCCAGCTCCTCGCGGTCGTACTCGGATTCGCCTTCTTTGGCCAGGGCGACCTCGAGCACCAGGACCTTGACCTGCGCGCTAAGGTCGCGGAGCTGCTGTCGTAGGATCTCACTTTCTTTGGTCAGGCCCTCAACTTGGCCGCGCCATTTCCTTGCTTCCCGCGTGGCCTCGTCCCGCTCCTTGCCGGCATTCTCCAGGATATTCGACATCTCAACGACGGCGTTCTCGAGTCGCGCGTGGTCGGCACGCAGCTCGTCGATCTCGGGCTTCTTCGACTCGAGATCCTGGACCATCTCGTCGAGCGTCGCCTTCAGCTCTGCATTGGTTCTCTGCTCCGCAGCGAGCATGGTCCGCATCTTGTCGTATTCGGAATACAGTTGCGTCATGGTCAGGCCGCCTTTACCCTTGGAGGCACGAGGTGAGAACGTGCCGACCGGCGTTCCTGGCCGCAACGGCGTCGCCGATCCGTTGGCCCCGGGACTGGCGGCACTGGCAGCAGCCAGGCCTTGCGACTCGAGCTGAGAGATACGGGCCTCCAGCTCGGCCACCTTGCGCTCGGCGGCCTCCTTATCGGCATGCTCCGTTTCAATCTCGACACGGAGTCTCGAAATCTCCTCCGCGGCATCGTCCCGCGACTTCTCCAGGGCCAGCTGGCATTCCTGCACGCGCTGTTTGGCAGTAGCCGCTGCGGCGCCCTGGAGCTCGGCGAGTCTGTTGGCACTGTCAAGCTCGATTCGCAGCTGCTCCGTGGTCGAGATGGACTCCTCCTTGACCGACTGGATCGTAGCAAGCGCCTCCTCATACTTTTGTTCAATCTCGTCCAGGCGGCTCTTGAGGGTGTTTTCGCTGCGTCGGAGAGAATCGATCGTGGCGCTGGCCTCTTCGAGCTCTCGCTGCAGCTCGGCGATCCGGGCGTTCTTCTCCTTGCGGAACTTGAGGTACTCTGCGGATTTGGCCTTGAGCTCGCCCTCGAAGAATTCGTTGTTCTTCTTGGTCAGTTCGAGCTCCTGCTGCAGACTCTGCTCCCGGAAGCGGGCGGTGGCTGCCGCTGAGTTCGCCGCTTGGAGGTTCTGCTCAGCGGTCGACAGCTCACGGCGCAAGTCGACGGTCTTCTTGTGCGTAGCCGACAGCTCCTCGGAGAGTTTATCATATGCGGAAGTCTTGGCCTCTAGCAACGCCAGCGTATCGCGATTCGATGTTTCGAGCGAAGCGATTCGCGATTTCAGGCTGTTGAGTTCGGACTCGCTGGACGTGCTGGAGGATCTGAGCGTAGCGATTTCCGACTCGAGGTTTGATCGCGCATTTTCTACAACCGTCAATTCTGACCCGAGGCATTGAGACCAACTGAAAACCTACCAGACTCTTGCAATCGCGTGCGCATTGCAGACATTTCCTGCAGGCCCTTTTCCACATTGCCCTTGAGGACCTTGATTTTGGACTCGCTGGTGCGGACGGCATTTTCCAGCTCCACTTCCAACCGCAGCTTGTCCGATTTAAGCTCATCAAACTCGCGCGCCTTGGCCGCGATGGTTTCTAGCAGCTGGTTGACCAGGTCGACCGTGGGCGCCTGGGTGAGAGACGCCAATGTCGATTCGGCGATGCCATAGTGGGAAGACAAGAAGGGCAGCTCGACGGAGGCGGCCGCCATGATGGACAAGGACTCAATCTTACGGGATCTGCGAGAGAACAGGTCCTATCACGCAGATCGCGTAGACAGCAGAGAGCAACAGAGGAAGAGATTGGGGCTCTCGAAGGCTCATGTACACGGGATCGACAGGCTCATGTCGTGGTTACCGATCGATAGAGCGTTGCAAAGGGAGTCAAGGAGACGGAGAGAGACGGTCAGGGCGTGGCAGCAGGCCTCCGTGGGCGAAACAGCGCGCGAAAGACGGCTTTCGTCAAAGAACATGAAGTTCAAAACATGGCGGCGAACAGTGAGGGCGACGAATCGGGTTTAGCGTTATGGAGTAGTCACGTGACAGATACCTGGGGCTACAATTTCAGGATCTGCATCACTGCCGTTTCGTTTGGAAACACTTCGTTTCGTTACGGCCTTCTTGATACAAAGGAATCACGGAACTCGATGCCAGCAGATCTTCGCATGCTGGAGATCTGTTTCTTTTGGGTGGGAGCGACCAGCCCGGATTGCTCCGAGGCCGAGTGAGGCCTGAGAATCTGACCTTCGGGAGAATAGTACTCGTATTGAACAACGCCGACACCATGTCGTACCTCCAGCAGCAGCTTGACAAATTCAACGCCCACCTGGCGTCAACGGCGGGCCAGCTGCCGCAGCAGCGGCGGATAGCGACCGGCGGGCAGACCGGGACGGGACCTGCGGCAACGACGCCAGCGACAACGGCCGGAACAACGACCCCGACCACGACCGCGGCGAATGGCGAGACAACAAAAAAGAAGCGACACGATTCGGACATTGTGTACTCGCAGCCGGCCAACACGGGCACGGGCAAGGACATCATGACCAACGTACACTTCGCCATCAGCAAGATGAAGGAGAAGAACTACCCGTTCACGTTCGACGACATCATCGGGTTTTTGTCGCTACAGCACCGCCGGCAAGACCACGGATTCATGCACGCCCTACGCAGCATCCTGCAGATGCACGAGCGGGTACACTACGACCCCAAGGGCGCGGACGGTAAAGGCACGTTCAGCTTCCGCCCGCCGCATAACATTCGGTCCGAGGAGCAGCTGCTCGCCAAACTGCAATCACAAACGACGGCCGCGGGTCTCTCCGTCAAGGAGCTCAAGGAAGGGTGGCCGGACGTGGAAGAGGCGATCAACCGGATGGAGCGCGAGGGGAAGGTACTGGTGACGCGCAACAAGAAGGACAACCACGCGCGCATGGTCTGGGCCAACGACCCGTCGCTGATGCACACGTTCGACGAGGAGTTCCGCCAGATCTGGGACAAGATCAAGATCCCGGACCAGCAGAAGGTCATCGAGGAGCTGGAGAAGGCGGGTATCACGCCGACCAGCAAGCACAAGGTCGTCAAGCCGCGGCCAAAGGTCGAGCAGAAGAAGCCCCGAAAACCGCGACGCAGCGGCAAGACGACCAATACGCACATGATGGGTATTCTGCGGGATTATTCTCATTTGCACCGGTGATTGGGGATTCGGATGTGCATTGGCGGCGTTTGGGCGTTGGGAATGTACAATTAGACTGGTTGACTCTATCTTGGTATATTCAGACATCGGATTCATAGCTATTTACACATCAAGGGGGAAGAAAAAAAAAGAATCAATGACTCCCATTGATTGCTTTGTCTTTTTCATCAAGATACCGCACCAGATCCTCGATAGTGCAGACCTTCAACCCAAACCGCTTCCCAAACCTCAAACACGAGTCACGGCGCATCATCCCAATGTTACCCGCCAGCTCGGGCCGCCCCTCAACGGGGTCACCCTCCTCAACCAACTCCGCAATGACACCGGTAGGGGGCCGACCCGCGAGCCGGCAGAGATCCACCGCAGCCTCGGTATGGCCGCGGCGTTCACGCACGCCACCAACTCGGGCCCGCAAAGGCAGCACATGTCCCGGACGGCGGAACTGATCGGGCCGGGCAGAAGGGTCGGCGAGGCGGCGACAGGTCAGAGCGCGGTCATGCGCGGAGATTCCCGTGGTGACGGACGGGTCATGGGCGTCTACGGAGATGGTATATGCGGTGCGCATGGGGTCGTCGTTGTTGACGACCATGAGGGGGAGGTCCAGCTCGTCGGCGCGGGAGGGGAGGATGGGAGCGCAAATGTAGCCACTGACATCAGCCAAACAAGTAAGTATATCGAAAAAAAAAGATAATCTATTTGCGCATGGATTTTACCTGGAGTATCGAACCATAAAAGCCATCTTGGCCTCCGTGACTGCATCGGCCGCGATGATCAAATCGCCCTCATTCTCCCGGTCTGGCGAGTCCAGCACAATCACGAATTGCCCATTTCCTGCGAACCTCAAAAAGTCAACTCCGAGCTGCACAGGCTTCAGTACGGGAAAGGCATACGGAAATCTTCAATCACATCCTCGATCCGGTCGAATCGCAGTTCCTCGTCAGGTTCCGCAGCGGAGGGCATAGTATCGGATCGGAGGGGTTTTCTTTCTTTTGGCGGGGTCAAAGTGCACTCCGCCAGGCGATGGTCGGAGTGCTGGATGTCGGAAGCGTAGGTTCTAAGAACTTGCTCGTCCGACAACGACGAGTTACGAGTTCCTCTTAAGCGAATTGGGCTCTATTCAAGAGCGGGAGATTCAAAGCTCGGATTGCGCGGAATCGTGGACGGCGATGTACTCCGTAGGGGACTGTAGCTTTGTGTGCGGAGAAGACCATGCGGAGAGCTGGACAATTTTTGACTCTTATATAACCCTAAAAGAATCTCGAATGATGCCAGTTTTTTGACTCATTTCATGGCGTGCTTATAGACTTTCTTTCAGAGTTACCGAGTGTTTTGAACCTTCACATGAAATCCAAAGCCGAAATTTCTCAATCATGGATTAGTAATCACAATCACCGTCATGACTCATCACAATGCCGGCTTTATGGCGCTCAATCAGACAAAGAAAAAGGCTTCGTGAAGTTCGTGACAAAAGTCCAGATTTTAGGCCATTCCCAGCCGCCCCATCCATCGCACCTCGTCTGCCTGTCTCTCCAACGCCCGCCGCATCATCCGCGAGTACTCCTGCTCCAATTGACGCCGTTCACGCTCGTCTTTGGTCACCTCCGGCTCATCTTCGGCTTCGACTTCCTCCTCCCGGTCCTGCGCAAACCGCAATCGCCCAATGCGGTCTCCTGTCCAGATCAGCAGTTCGTCGGCCGATAGATTACCGTCCGTGGGCACGATCTTGCGCACCACGTCGCTGCGCGCGGGGGGGCCGCTTGTCAGGAACATGCCCGAGTCTGCCCTGCCGTCGATGCTGCCTGTTGGGGATGAACCGCGGCGGTCCGTGTTGACGTTCCACCGGCGCACCTCGTCGCGTCCGTCGCGCTCCACCCATTTGACGTTACCGTCCGCATCGGAGAACACGATCCGCGCGCCGTGCGACGCCACCGAGAGAACCTTGGAGCTGGCCGTGCTCTGACGGTTCTGGTACCGCTCTTGGCCGATACGCGATGTCGATGACGAGTCTAGGGGATCCGTGCCGTTGAAGTTTAGGTTATAGAGCTCGAGCGAGCCTCGGCCGTTGTACTCGCCGCAGGCGACGATCTTGTGCCGCGCGGCCCACTGCGTAGGCTCCGTCGAGACGGGGAAGTGCGGCGCAGGCACAGAAGCCAAGCCACACAGGCGGGCGCCCGAGTGCACCGCCTGCTGAAGCTTGGGAAACATGCGGCGATCGTAGCACAGGATGCTGGGGAATCTACCGGCGAGTAGAATCGTGTTGACGTGCGGGGCCGGGGGATGCAGGATGGACAGCGGCGCCGGCTGGAAGAGGGAGTCGTAGGTGGCCCCGCGATCTACCGGTTTAGGACTACGGATCCTCTGCGGCGGCCGCCCGTCTGGCCGGAGGCGAAACATCTGGTAGTCCGGATGGCTGTAGAGGTCCGAGCCAGTGCGGACTGGTGACTGCTCGCAGCGCGCAAGAATAGCGTCCTCCTCCTCCGACGGCGACAGCCGCGCATCGTAGATCTGCAGACCAGACATCGTGGCCAAGGTCATCGGCGCTGAATAGTCCGTCTCCTGGGACAGCGCAAAGATGGTCTTTGTGCAGCGCGTCTGGTGGACGACACGCAGGGTCTCGAGATCCACCTCATTGAGCACATTGCCCACAGCCATGTACGCGCGGCGCTGCAAAGAATCCACACTGACACATTCCCCTACCTGCGGAAACTCCGGCGCAAAGTCAACCCCATTCCTTCCGGGGGACCGACGGCCACGCCCGGACAGATCCGCCGTCAAAACCCCCGGACGACTCATCCCAACAATCCGCCCCTTGCCGCCATCCCGGCCGACATGCGCATACGCATGACTGAGATCCCACACACACACCGTCCCATCATCCAACGGCGCAACCACCCGATCATCCCTTGCCGCCGTCCACCCCCGGAACAGACCCACGCCCTTGACATCGCCCAGCCCCGGCGGCGCCTGCAACCAACGGAACGCAATCGGCCCATGCCTTGCAACATACTCGGAGTACCAGTCAATCTCCTCCGTCTCATCCGATGGATCCCAATCTGCCGCAGCCCTTGCCTCATCCTCCCCCTCTTCCTCCCGGTCCGGGCCCCGCGCGGGCTGCTCCGGCCGGATTAAATTCCGTAACGTCCCCGGACCCAGAGCACTTAACGGAGCTACCGCCCCGATAGATAGCCTGTTGTTATCCGTGTCCGTGTCCGTGTCCGTGTTGTCCGTCTGGGACTGGGAGCGGGGCCGGTGGTCGGTCGCCGCTGCGAGACGCAGACGCCGCTCCGCAGCGCTCCAAGAGCTCTCGTAGCAGTGCAATCGCCAGAGATTATCATCGCGAGCCAGCGCGAAGAAGCGGCGAGAGACGAGTTGGAGGTTTGCTTGTTCGCGAGGGTTGAGGTCTGGGACAACATTGGCCGGTTAGTTGGGTACTTCATTCCGTGGGATACTTTTGGGGGGTGGGAAGATTGGAACGATACAGTGGATGATTTTCGTAAGGATCTCTACGGGGAGTTTGTCCATGCCTTCTCCATGGAGAGGGTAGATTGGCGTCTGTCCTGGTTGTCCTCCGAAACCAACAGAGAACCAGGTTGATTGGTTCTGTTTATTCCGCACACATCGAACCTGCTACTGTACTCTACCCTCGACGTTGAGGATCTCCAAGGGCGATCCGATTCTAGACCCCCTCTTCTTGGATCACGTGATATGCATGTCATGCGGGAGAAGAGCCGAAGTCACGTCCAGACACATTCCAAATTTCATGCAGTACATGGACCTTCCCAAGAGTACTATGTACGTAGGGAGTAGATCACTCCGGCCGGTATATAGCATCCTTGCACAGCACCGCAACCTTTTTGAAGAACCGCCGCCACTCAACCGGATCCCCCTTGGCCTTGGTGAACTCCACCTCGTAGAGCCCCTCCCCAACGCTCTCCACGACGATGTTGCCGTGCATTTGGCACATGCGCTGGTCGCGCGTTGCCACGCGGATGACTACCGGCCCGCCGGTGTCAGTGCCCACCCGCGTCTGCACAGGCACGCCCAGACGGTTCAGCGCCTCGCACAGCAGGTGCACTAGGAGTTTGAGCGCCCACACGGAGAAGAAGCGATTTAGCGTACGAGCGGGGATGATATCGCGGAACTTTTGCGCTCGCTGCGTCCGGCTGAGCGGCACCGACGGGTGCGGGCTGAACTGGGACAGCGACGGCTCGTCCTCGAGCCGGTCGACGAGGGTCCCGTCGACGAGCGGTTGCGTCGACGAGACGCCAGCCATCAGCGGGTCGTCCCAGTCGACCGTCACGTCGCTCTGCAGCATTTCTGGCTGCGTCGACGCCAGTCGCACGTCGCACGCTGCGGACGTGTCCGGAGGAGGCGCCCGCTGCGACGACGTGGTGGGTCGCAGCGGGTCCTGCGAGAAGTCAATATGTAGCGATTCGAACATGCTCGTCGCCAAGTTGATCGAGTCTCGGAGCTTGCCGTCGCGCGACATGTATTTGTTGGGACGCGTAAACCACGGATGCCGGCGCACTTCCTCCATGGTGAATCGGCTCTGAACGTCCACCCGCAGCATGCCGCGGAGCAGGGAAACCACCCCGGGCGGCAGCTTCTGCCACAGCTCATCGGTGGTGCGTCCGTTAGTTGCCACGTATTCACTAAACTCGTAGCTATTCTCCGTTGGGCTGTCCCAGGGCGTATTCCCGGCCAGCAATACGAAGAGCACCACGCCGCAGGACCAAATGTCGGCGAAATCCGCGCGATAACCGCTGCCCTTTGTCTGCCCACGGTTGCTGCATGTGATGACCTCGGGCGCGATGTAGGGCGGGCTGCCGCAGAGCGTGGTGCACAGCTTCGTCTTGCCATTGTACTCAAACACGGTCGCCAGGCCAAAGTCGGCGATCTTGAGGTTTCCGTCCTCCGACAGCAGGATATTCTCCGGCTTGATATCGCGATGCCCAACACCGCGCGAGTGCATGTAGCTTACAGCACTGATTAGCTGGGTAAAATAAAAGTGTGCAATATCCTCGCCCACGCCGACGTCCGCCTCGATCTTGTCAAAGAGATCTCCGCCCTCGGCCAGCTCCATCGCAATCCATCTCCACGTCGCGTCCTCGCCGGTGTGGAAGAACGAGATGATGTTGTTGTGGTCGCCGACGTGTTTGTGGACTGTTACCTCCATCTGCAGCTGTCGCGCTGAGATCCTGCCCCGGCGAGCGGCATATTCCTTATGGATGAATTTGACGGCGAAAACGGGCGTGTCTTTGTCGAGCGGGCAGGCCTTTTTGATGCTGTCTTCGTCAGCCCGTCGCCTTCGAACACGGACTAGTAGAATTTTCATACCAGGCATAGGCGCCCTGCCCGATCGTTTTGGAGACAATGCGGAACGGCAGCTCCGTGGGCAGCGGTGCCAATTGAGAGTGCTGCATGGGGCCTGCTGGGTCAATACTCCAATAGTCCAATCCGGAGTCGACAGATGAATAGGCTGAAAAGTCTCGTCCGATGGTTCTGGGGCGCGTCGGGCCGCGAACCCATTTGTCCGTTTTGGGAAATTTGTTTGCCTGCCCCGCGTTGTCGCGGCGACGCGAGGCACAAACTCTTTGAATTGTGCAGACTTACGACTGGAATCGTGCTTGAAGCATGCCATTCCATGCGTCGGCTTCGTAAAAGGGCGACTGTGGTTGGATCGAGGCTTGGGCGGATTAGGCGGCACTAGGGAGGCTGGCCAACCAAGCGCCGTTGGGGTCCTGTTGTGGCATGAGGATCAGTTCGTCATTAATTCTGCCCGTCGTTAGTAAATCATTCCAATTGTTCTTCTCTCGATGGAGTCAATGCAGATTAAAGGGTGCTTCGACTTGTACGGTCGCGTTGCCTGGCTCGAGGCCTGGCGACATGCCAACTGTTGTAGTTGACAGAGAGTCGAGACTGTGCGAGATTTGATCGAGTATCTCCCCAATTCCAAAGCGACTCAAACAGAAATCTGCTTCTGACTGGTGAGTTATTGGATCTAAAGGCTTTTCGTGAGCACATCCATGGTGGTATCGGGGTCAAGCATCACACCCGTGACCGATATTATTCATGCTTGAAGTCATTCCTCATGCACCCGGTATCTTTGAGAGTCCGATCCCTTGTAAATTTTTGTGCAGATAAGTTAGTATCTCTCGGGGCTGGCCGCGATGGCGCATCCCAGTCGTAGATTTGACGCGGATCTCAGAGATGTTCATTGAAGTTTGTCTGGGTAGAGGGGCGGCACGAAAGAACCATTCGATATCGCGGTGAGGACATACACCTGCGGGATTAGACAACCTGTTCTCTTTGAAGCCTATGCGAATGGATGCAATGTCTGTTTTAACAGGTCAGGAATGGAGAGGACCTGAGATCGTAGCGAGATGAACGTTGAGGATCCAATCTTTGAACGACGACAACATTATGAAGTAGTATGAACTTTGCAAAAGTACTGTAGTCAATTAAAGCAGGATTCACTGCCAATGCCGCAAGTCACTCTGTAACTGTGTATTCAGTATCCACTTCTCTCAAAGAGAGTTCAAAGAGTGGTGGTGAAAGTGAAAGGAAAACCCCGTTGCCGGGGTGAGGAACGAAAAATAAACAAAATAAACAACGCCTGGGTTAATTTTCTTTCCAGCGCCCAACACGACAACATCATCAGCAAAAGCAGTGCCTGAATCGCACTCCAAGATTTTCTTTTTTTTATTCGTTACTGAGTGTCTCTCTCTTCTACTGCTCAAGCCCCAGTCTGTCTGCATTCATTTGAAAACCCCGCAAAATTCGCATTCACTTGTTATCAGTTGGAAAGCTTCCATCGTATCACACCATGGACTACGCAATGAACGATTCGCAGACCTTGCCGGTTGAAACACAAGAAGCCTCCAAGTCAGGAACATCATCCGCACAGAGCGTCACCAAACGGTAGGTATGATTGCAGCGCCTGCAAAGATCACCCTTCCCTCGTCCACCCACGAATGCTAACGACCTCCTTTCCTTCCAGCCTCCAATCCGAGCTCATGCAACTAATGCTCTCTCCTTCTCCCGGCATCTCTGCCTTCCCAGACGCTGACGGCAACCTCCTATCCTGGACGGCGACGATCAACGGGCCCGCCGACACCCCCTACGAGAACCTCACCTTTAAGCTCTCATTTAGCTTCCCCGAGAACTACCCTTACGCGCCGCCGACGGTGCTGTTCAAGACCCCGATCTATCATCCGAACGTGGATTTCTCGGGCCGAATTTGCCTGGATATTCTCAAGGATAAGTGGAGTGCGGTGTATAACGTGCAGAGTGTGTTGTTGAGTCTACAGAGTTTGCTGGGGGAACCAAATAAGTGAGTTTTTTTCTAACTGCTATGTTGAGGTCTCAATAACTGACGAAGCCGTTCAGTGCAAGCCCCTTGAACGGTCAGGCCGCCGAGCTGTGGGATAAAGATCGCGAGGAGTTCAAGCGCCGCGTGCTCGCCCGGCACCGTGACGTTGACGAGGTCGAGTAAGCGAGGTTTGCGCGTGATACATGATGCAGGACATGGAATTCTAGCTTTTAGGGTCGACTGCATGTCAGGAGGCGTTGCATTGGTCTAGGGCCTGGGACATGGAGTTTTTGTTTTCATTTGTCGGTTTTTTTGTGGTTGCTCGAGCGATGACACCAATCGTCGTTGATCATGACTCATGACTTATCCTTAATACAACTTTCTTGGGTAGTATCTACAATAGCATGGAGTATAAACATGCTACTTTTGGAATTGAATGAATACTATCATATCTCATACCTACAAACTGCGACAAAAATTGAAAAAGAATTAAGAGGCAGGTGCTGCTGAAGAATACTTGACCTCATCGGTAATCAGCAACCCTGCAATGGCGGCACTTGTCAGCGTGCTCAGCGCCCCCGTGAGCAGCGCGCTGATGGCTACGCGCGAGATATCGCTGCTCCGACCCGGAGAGATCTGCGACAGCACACCAATCTGATTACCCAGGGAGCCGATGTTGGCGAAGCCGCACAGCGCATAAGTGACGATAAGCCGAGACCGCGGGGACAGACGGGCGTATTCAGGATCAGTCTGGAGGGCGTTGTAGGCGACAAACTCATTCTAATGCCATTTAGTGACACTTTGCAAGGGAGACAAAAACAGGGGAAAGGGGGAAGCGTACGGCGATGAGTTTGAGGCCAATGAGCTTGCCCACGAGATACAGGTCATGCGTGCGTGGTACGCCCAACAAGAATGCAATCGGATAGCAAATGTACCCGACGATCATCTCGATGGTCAACGGCGGGTCGTCGATGTTGAGGTACCGTCCCCACCAGCCCAAAAGCCCATTGCACAACGCAATCAGTGAGATGATGCAGAGCAGCGTCCCACCGATCATGCCCGCAATCTTCAGACCGAGCCAGGCACCATTGGCGAAGGCCTCGAGCGCATTGGCCGGACGACGGGTTTCTTCCTCCTCGGGGATGACGACGCGGCCCGAGGTCAGCGTCTCCTCGGTCTCGGGCCAGCGCATCTTGGACACGGCGAGCGACGCAGGGATACTCATAACGCAGGACGAGATGAGCGCCTGCGGGTTGACGCCCATGCTGACGTAGGCGACGAGCACGCTACCAGCGATGGTCGCAAAGCCGGAGCACATGACCTGGTGCAGTTCGGCCAGGGTCAGGTGCGGGACGAAGGGGCGGATCAGCATGGCGGACTCGCCCTGACCGATGAACGGGGAGGCGGCCGCGACGACGGCCTCGGCACCGGACACGCGCATGGACCAGAAGAAGAACACGGCGAACTTCTTGATGAACCACTGCAGGATGCCGTAGTAGTAGAGCAGCTGCACCAGCGACACGAAGAAGATGATGGCCGGCAGCACCGTGACCAGGAACCAGGTAGAGATGTGCTCGGGCACGGGAATCGTCGTCAAGAAGCCGAAGCCGTCCTGGGAGAAGTTCAGCAGCTCCGTCGCCATCTCAGAGACGAAGCTGAAGATGTCGAACCCGGCGCGCGTGCGCAGCACAAACAGCGCGACAATGAACTGCACCAACATTCCGACGATGACGGTGTGCCACACGATGCGCCGTCGGTCGCGCGACGTCACCCACAGCGCGAAGAGCAGCACGACCAAGCCGAACAGACTGACGGCTCGGTTCTCGCGCGTGTTGTCCGCCGACTCCTCCGATACAAACGCCCCGATCAGGATCACCACCACCACCAGCAGCGCTGCGGAGGGCGTTCGCGCCTTGGGGGGGATCAGCTGCACCAGCGGCCGCGATGTATGGTCCCAAACAAAACGCATCGGCTTCGTCACAATGCTGATGGGCACGTAGAAGAAGACGATGCGCAGCGTGAGCGCGAGATACACCAGGAACGGCTTCAGCCAGCCAATGTCATAGCGATGGAGGATCAGACCGGCGATCCACCAGCTAGAGGCATGAGCATTGGCGGAGAATCTTGCTGCGAGATGCACTCACCCGGTAAACAGCAGCCAGACCACAGCATAGATGATATGCGGCAGGTACCGCCGCGAAAACCGCTCCCACCACAGCCGGCGCGGAGACTTGTCGGTCTGCAGGTCTTCCACGTCGCCCGTCTTGTCCAACGACGTCTGCTCAACCGCGTTGGTATCTTGGAACTGCTTCTCCTCAATCGGCGGAGCCGGATTGGGATGCTCACTGGCAGGCTCGTGCCGGTACTCAATGGACTTGCGCTCGTCCGTCATGGCTCATGAGCTTGGGGAGGGCAAGAGAGAGACAAAGCACAGTTGTCCTGGCTGACAGGGAAATCTTGCCTTCACACAGCGGAATCACAGTGAAGGGACGTCTTCCTCTTAAGGCATCCAGGCTCGTCTTCCACCTCGCATGTGCCCCGGACCTATTTCGCGGCCTGCAACACGCGACCTTATTTTTTTTTTTTTTCTACGGCCGAGGAAAATTTATCTGACGGAGGCCACCCGCCGCCATCTGCATGCTGATAAGACCACTCTGCCAATGACGCCGGCTCTTTTTGAATGAGCTCTCGGCCCCTTGAGCATTCAAATTGCGGATACTGTACATATTCAATGTGCGGTGGGTCGACTGCGTCAAACCGTGGAGAGCCGAGTCGCTTTGATGGGCGTCGAACCACGCATCCAACCATCGCCATGGGGACATTGAAGCCGATCGATAAGCGACAGATGTAACCCTGGCCCTATCAACTTATCAAGCCTGATTGCTGGAGTCGAGTCGGGTTGTCGATTTTTTCCGTTCCAGGAATTTGTCAACCCTAGGGTGACCAACGCCAGTGGTGCGACTCTGCAAAAGCTTCAACTGGGAAGAGGCTTTTTTACTACATCCGACAGTTTGCCACTTGAGATTTGGTCCGCCGGGAGACTGCATATGTACAGTATAGTATCAGCGGGTTATCTTCAAATGACAATAGAGGCATCGTGGACCAACCAGAATGCAGACTGCATCTCAGAATGATTTACGAGTAGTGGAAGTATAAGTACTAACCTTACTCCGTATGGTCTCATTGTATGCATGCACTGAATCCTTCTGCTTGTTTGACCAGTTGACCAATCTTGATGGGAAGACCAAGTGAAAACTGGAATTGATGCACTGGGGCAGATCTTACCTTATCAGGGTCACGTGCCACTTGCCAAGCAAAGGAATGTAAGATTGTCCACGCTAGTCCCAAGATGGTTGGTGCCAAACAAGCTATCGGCCCCGTAGCCAATTTTAGTTTAGCGCAGAATCTAGTCTCTCCACTAAGCCGAATTTGACTCGAAACTTTTTGGAACGGCCCCGCCCCCAGTCTATGTTCAACGATCATTGGCTAAGATAGATCGTCCCACGCATGGAGTGACGGAATGAGCCGACGAGATGCGTCGATGGCCGATGCTGACCGACGCGTCTGTCGTCAATTGCTCAACGATTTCAGCCTCAGGCTCAGACAGCCTCGGATGAATGTTGTCAAGATTCCTTTTCGGGGAATATACGGAGTACACGTTCGCAAGAATCCGAGTACTCACAGAAGAGTATCAGCGCAGAGTTCAGTGGTTCTGCCAGCACTGAGCTCGTCGCGGCTGAATTTATAGGTGATACGGTCCGTCCATTGCAAGTCGACAAACGATAGTAAGAATTTTCGCCATGATTCCTCCCAACGATGACGCAGAATGGGCGACCGAGCAAGGCATCCCTCCAGTCGACGACCCGGCGGTTCAGAAATACCTGGATTCCCGGCAGGCCTTGATTGACCTGGAGCACGACCAGCGTCATGGTAACTCGAAGAAAGAGTGAAGTTCCCATCAAAAGTCGCTGATAATTCGCCCCGCTAGATGCCAACTTTCGCAAGTCCATGTCACCCGTTGTCGCAAAGGCATGCCAGATCGTGTCGCACATCCGACAAAAGGAACAGCGCGAGGTCTGGAGCCTCGATCCCAACCTCGATCCCGATGACCAGATCCTTACCGACGAGGTCTTCTACCCCGGCGCGATGTTCACCACAACGAAGAAGCGCGTGCAGAGCACGAAGCTCTGGCGCATCGTTCGCCAGATGCCCAAGGGCTCGCTGCTGCATGCCCATCTCGAGGCCATGTTCGATTTGGATTTGCTCGTCGACCAGGCTTTCTCGACGCCGGGTATTCACATGTACGCGCCGGCGCCGCTGCTGACAGCCGAGGATTTCGATCGTGCTCCGTTCTTGTTTCGGTATGCTGCGACTTCTGTAGAGGAGTCCAGTGGGACGCGTTCCATCTGGACCGCGGACTACACACCGTCTTCATTGATCCCCATCCAGAACGCGGCTGCGACTTTTCCCTGCGGAGGCGAGCAAGGCTTCCGGACATGGCTCAAAGGGCGCATGATGCTTTCGCCGGATCACGCATACCGGCACCACCACGGCGTGGATGCCATTTGGCGGTACTTTTCCAGATGTTTCCCAATCATAGGGTCGCTTGTGTTCTACGAACCCATCTTCCGTCGCTGCTTTCGGCGCCTACTGGCGGAGCTTGCCGGTGACGGCATTCGCTATGTAGATTTCCGCGCGGCCTTCGTGTTTGAATATCGGCGCGAGGGCGTGGAAGAACCAGAAAAGGACTACCTCGAATTCTTCCGTGTCTCCAAGGAGGAGATCGACCGGTTCAAGACCACCCCGGAAGGGAAGCGCTTTTACGGCGCCCGCATGATCTGGACATCGCTCCGCTTCCAGTCCAACCGCGAGATCGCCGACAACATGAAGCAATGCATCCTGGCAAAGAAGGCCATTCCAGACATGATCTGCGGGTACGACCTGGTCGGCCAGGAAGACGCCGGACGACCGCTTGTCGACCTGATCCCGCTCCTGTTCTGGTTCCGCAAGCTCTGCGTCGAGGCACAGGTGGAGATTCCCTTTTTCTTCCACGCCGGCGAGTGTCTAGGTGACGGCGACTCGACCGATCATAATCTATTCGATGCCATCCTACTCGGCACGCGCCGCATTGGCCACGGGTTCTCCTTGTTCAAGCACCCCTTGCTTATCGACACGGTCAAAAACAAGAACATCCTGATCGAGTGCTGTCCCATCTCCAACGAGATCCTGCGCCTGACAGGCTCGATCAAGCAGCACCCCCTGCCGGCGATGCTGTCCCGCGGGGTCTCGGTATCGCTGTGCAACGACGATCCCGCGGTGTTTGGCCATGGGCAGAACGGTCTGACCCATGACTTTTGGCAGGTCGTGCAGGGTTTGGAGAATGTCGGTCTGTCCGGACTGGCGGTGATGGCGCACAACTCGATCCTTTGGAGCTGTTATGAGGACCAGAGCGCGAGCGAGTGGCAGTCGGAAATCCGCCGCGGAATCACGGGTGATGGTCTGAAAGCCCAGCGGTTACGCGAGTGGTACGCAGAGTTTGAGGAGTTCTGCCAGTGGGTGGTGCAGGAGTTCGGCGGTGAGGTTGACGCAAAGAACTAAGTAGTTAGAGCGAGAGCGATATCAAGCTTGAGCTGATGCGAACTTTTTAAGTAAGATAAACTGCATGAAAATCAAATCTTGACGACTTGGAAAGCACAGGAGGAAATTATTCCCGTGATTCCGTACTGTCTTGTAGTTCTGAAGTACATACTACTCTCACCTAGTTAAACATCCGAGTAGACTTCTCAAGTCGGGTATATGGCCACCTCAACGCCAACATCGGTGCAAGACTGGCATCACTCCCTCATAGCGTCCACTTCACTTCTCCAGCGCTGATTCGCGCCGTTCGTATCGCGGTCGGGCAGCTGGCAGCATAATCTCCGCCAAAAGTCGTGCCCGCCTTTTCTCCCACATCTCAACCTCCGATTCCGTACATTCATGCCTTCAGCATCTGTCAATCCCCGAGCCCTTCATCCCTTCGCCAACACGGGGACATCTCCGATGTCGACCTCAACACATTTCTGAGCCTGCTTCGGCTCTGGTCGTGTCCCCGGGAATAGAACAAGAAAGATGGACTATTTCCTGCCATCGTTCGTCCAGAAGCGGCTGCTCCGATATGCGCTGTCCCGCTTGGAGCTTGTCGATACAGATGCTCTGGACCTCGACGCCCTCGGAGTTCGATGGGGCCAGCGGAGCAGCTTTGAGCTGCGCGACGTCGGGCTCAAGTTACCGGTACGTTGCAGGCATCGTGATCGCCTCATGTGATGCTATTGAGTGAACGATAAAGCTGACTCGGCTTGCTTGTGTATTACAGAAACTCGCCTCTATACTCCATTTACCCCCGACATGCGAACTGCTCAAGGCCCGGATAGCTCTCCTTCGGGTCACCATTCCCGCGGATATCTACAGTAGCGGCATCGTCGTCGAGGCGGACGGAATCAAGGTGCATGCCAGACTGTTGTCCGCCGACGATGACGCCACCGGCCTTCCGACATCGCGGTTGCATGGTCAGCACACACGCACAACGGCTGACAATGACGACGGCAGAATCCCGACGACCAACGATCTCGCCCAGTCCTTTCTCGAGTCCGAGCCCCGCGAGAAGAAGGCGGAGCTGGAGGCGGCCATCTCATCGCAGTCTCAACATTTGCAGCGCCCGTCCGGCACCCCTAGCGATGACGAGGAAGAAGAGGATCTTGGTATCGGAAGCGAGGGCGTCTCGCTGCCCAGCTTCATCGCCGCCTTTCTCAAGGGTGTCGTGGACAGGCTGCAGGTCAAAGTGACGGACGTCACCTCCCGGGTCGAGATGGACCTCCGTCAGGATGCGCCGATCAAGAGGGCCCCGGAGGACAGGCCAGACAAAGTCGCTGCTGTGTTCACACTCCGGGAGCTCTCCGTCGGCGCCGTCATCGATGGGGCTTCCGGCCAGGAAGAGGAAGGGGCTGGCTCCGGCAAGGTCCCCAGGAGAGAGATCTCCCTGAGCGCGATCCAGGCCCTACTAGTGTCCGAACCCGTCGTCTTCTCCAACTACGCCCGCTTCACGGCCGACCCATCGCCGCCATCGACAGAGCCCTCCCAAAGCGACCATGACCATGACCCCGTGCTTGTTGGGGATGATTATGGGGAGCTGTCCGAATCCAGGCTTTTCTCCCACGAGGAGGCAGAGAGCATGTATATGAGTGCTATGAGCTATGCCTCTAGCGACTCCACACCTTCTATGCCAGGATCGTGGGATACATCGGAGGCAGTGTCATACCATACAACTGTCCCGGCTGCCTCGACATCCGCATCGACCTCAGCCGTTGCATCTACTCCTGCGAATGATGGCGCTCCTACTCCTACTATCGACCGTCCTGATACACCCGTCGTGAGGCAGGGTAGCCGGGATGTCGGTGCTCCCAGTGCCCCGACCTCACCACACACGATGTCTTCCCGGCCTGTGGAAACCTCGTCCGAGGATCCAGAGGTTGCTCGTAGAATCCTCGACATCAGTAAGATTACCGTGTTGGTGCCAACCGCCGAGCAGCCAACGGAGATCAATGAGCCAGATACTCCATCGTCCCCCGTTCGCCAAAGCCCCAGACCTGAATCTGCCGACGCAAGACTGTCCGCCAGTATGACATCGTCTTTCATGGACAGCAGCTTCAGGGCTACGACTTTTAATTTGCCAAGGAGATCTCGCACCGACTCTTTGGCTTCCATAAGAGTCGAGGATTTCGCTGGTGAGGTTTCAATCCAGGAAAGTCCGGCGTCAAAGCCGTCAAATGCCATCGAAATCAATGTTGAGGATGTCTCTGTGCAGTTTGACATCGCCACTGGGTGGTTGCTTGTGAAGGTCAGCCAGAAGGTGCTGGGCGCCTTTGCGACCAAGTCCGATCAGAAACGACCAGAAAGCTCTACGACGCCGACAGCCAACAAATCTCAGAACCTTCGATTCTCCCTTGGGAATTGCTCGGTGAAGTTCTTGGAACACTTGATAGGTTTTCCGTACCATGGGCACCATGCTCCGCAGAATGACGCTCCAGTGCAGGGTATCATTCTGCGCGCGGCGATATCTGGCTTGAAGGCTGATGTGTTGGTTATCAACGAGCTATCGAAACTCAACGTCAATCTGGGAAAGTTTGTCCTGGGATACGCTTCGGAAGATTTCATATCCTTCAACGAGGACCTGAAGATGAGAGAATCTGTCAGGGACGTGCTGGCGCCAACCCATGCAGAGCTGTCCTTGTCCATCGTCAAGTCCCCTAGTTCCGCAAGGGCTACCATAACCACGCTACCCTTACACTTGAATTTGAACATCCAGCGACTGGAGGAGATCCTGGGCTGGTTTGGAGGACTAAGCACGATTCTGGAACTTGGCAGCTCCATATCTTCCATGTCTACAGTGCGAGGAGACGAGCCGCGGTTCTCGACCTCGTCCCGTGGCGTGCACTTCGCAGGTGTCCCGGACCCTCGGCCAAAGACCCCGCAGACGACGTCTTCTTCATGGAAGGTGAATGTAAGATTGGGCGGTCTCGTAGTCGACTTGGTCGGCGAGAAATGCTCGCTGAGGTTGAAGACGACGGCCGTCAAAATGGTCAGCAGGTTCGAAGGCGTTGGGCTACAGATCGACAAAGCCAAGCTGAGCGGGCCACTTTCAACCGAAGACGACGGCGATGCGCCCGGCAAAATCAGCTTCAACAACATCCGGATCGAGTACCTCTTTTCCCCCAAAGAGGTCGATCTCGATCGTCTTTTGTATTTGATCACGCCGTCCAAAGACAAGTACGGGGATGACGACGACATCATGCTGGATACCCTCCTCAGGCAGCGTCGCCAAGGCTCTGTAGTCCGCGTCACTGTCGCCGCGGTGAAGTTGATCGTCAGTGACACGCAAGAGCTGAGGCTCCTATCGCATCTTCCAGCAGAGATAGGCAAGCTGTCGAACGTTGCCAAGTACTTGCCTGATGACGACCGACCGGGAATCATGACGTTGGCTCTGATCCGTGAGTTCGACGGCCAGCTGCACGTTGACAACAACGTTGGCGATCTGCAGGTCCGGTCTCAGGATCTCGAAGTGGCGCACGTCACTCTTCCCGCTCTCATCGCCGCGCAAATCAAGCGTCTTAGTCTGACGAGAAATGGAGACGAGGAGCTTGTGGGGGAGGCACTACAGCCGCCGGCTGAGCAAGGCATTGGACAGCCCCCTCTTCCGATGATCATGGCGCGCTATATTGCTGACGACGTTGATCCAACGGTGAAGGTCAAGCTACACAACCTACGAGCCGAGTACATTGTCTCAACCTTGGCAGCTTTCTTGGGACTGGGTGGCAACAGCACGGCTCAGGAATTTGCAGTCGGCATGGCCAACTCGGTCGCAAGTTTGGCGGACCTTCCCGTCACCCACCGTCATCAAACGTCGTCTGCTCCCTCCGAAATCTCCAGGCCAGATTCCACCAAACCGTTCCGGCTGGCCGTGGCGTCAAGGGACTGTGTCATTGGGCTGAATCCCCGCGACATGCCCGCGAAGGGTTTGATCGTACTGACCTATGCCAAGTTCACGAGCGTCTTGCAAGAGGATGAGCCCTCCGAGCTGGTCTTTGATATCAAAAAGGCAACCTTGATGATTATCGATGACGTCCGAAACATCGATTCCCCGGAGAACCCAAGACGAAAGATTCCCGGGAACAGTCCACAAGTTCAAGCATTTGCCGACATGGGCTACGTTCCAGTTACCTACATGTCATCCGCTCTGGCCGATGTGAAGATCTATAACACGGAGGAAGGAAACAAGTCGGTCGATGTAGAACTCCGCGATGATCTTCTTATTCTGGAGACTTGCGCCGACTCGACGAAGACGCTGATCAATCTATTCAATGGTCTGGTTCCTCCCACACCGCCCAGCACGGCCGTCAAGTATCGAACGGAGGTGATGCCCCTTCAGGACATGCTCGCGTCCTTCACAGGCGATGCCTATGCCACGGAACCTGTTTCTGATCCGGAGGCGCTCGCCGCGGTGCCTGACGAGGACGATGAAAGGGGCATCGCGGATGAACTTGAGTACGTCAGCGATTTCTATCCGGCGGGTCCTGGCGCAGCGGGAGATCCTGAGCACGCAACCGGTCTGGCGGCGGATTCGTCACAGCCTGGCCACCTCCTGGATAGCGTCCATTCCGAATACAACATCACACTGGACTCTAGCGTGACTGGACTGGAGTTCCGAGATGATCATTTCGCGAAGCAGTCGGCCGTTGGAGGCACTGCGCACCGCTGGGATTCGACGCATAACACGTACGAACTGACCAACGATGTGAAGATAAGCAGTAGTCCGCTGAGAGTGCGCGTGCGCGACGTGCATATCATCTGGAACTTGTTCGATGGGTATGACTGGCGACGGACACGCGACGCGATCTCCAAGGCCGTCAAGGATGTCGAGGCTCGGGCAATGGAACGACGTGCGCGTGCGGCGAGTCGGTTGTCACCCGACGAGGAGGAAGAAGAATCCGTGATTGGAGACTTTCTCTTCAACTCAATCTACATTGGGATTCCCGCAAACCGGGATCCACGTGAGCTCTCCCAGGCAATCAACAACAATATCGACGATCTAGCGAGTGAGACTGGGAGTTATGCTACCCAGACGACCGTCACGGGCGCGACGGCTCGGCGACACAGCAGCTCGCCGTCGGTACGAGGCAAGAAACTGCGGCTCTCCCGCAGCAAGCATCACAAGATGACGTTTGAGCTGCAGGGGGTCTCGGCCGACGTGGTCGTGTTTCCACCTGGGTCGGGCGAAACGCAGAGTTCTATCGACGTGCGAGTGAACAACCTGGAGATTTTCGACCATATCCCCACGTCGACATGGAAAAAATTTGCAACGTACATGCACGATGCGGGAGAGCGGGAAAGTGGCACGGGCATGGTGCATCTGGAGATTTTAATTGTGAGGCCTGTGCAGGAACTAGCCGCGTCAGAGATTGTCCTCAAGGTAGTTGCTTCCACAAGTTGGACGATTGATTCCGATCTAACAAACAATGGCAGGCTACGGTCCTTCCATTACGTCTACATGTGGATCAGGATGCGTTGGATTTTTTGAGTCGGTTCTTTGAGTTCAAAGACGAGAACGAGCAGGCTCCGAGCGCGCCAGGAGATGTGCCGTTTGTTCAGCGGGCGGAGATCAACGCCGTGCCAGTCAAGCTGGACTTCAAGCCCAAGAGGGTCGACTACGCAGGACTTCGATCGGGCCGGACAACGGAGTTTATGAATTTCTTCATCCTCGACGGAGCGGACATGGTGCTGCGGCGGGTGATCCTGTACGGCGTGTCTGGCTTCGACAAGCTGGGCCAGGCGCTGAACGACATCTGGATGCCGGACATCAAGCGAAACCAGCTGCCGCGCGTGCTGGCAGGCATCGCACCGATCCGGTCGCTGGTGAACGTCGGCAGCGGGTTCAAGGACCTGGTAGTAATCCCGATGCGCGAATACAAGAAGG
Source organism: Thermomyces dupontii (assembly GCF_041956625.1). NCBI lineage: Eukaryota > Fungi > Ascomycota > Eurotiomycetes > Eurotiales > Trichocomaceae > Thermomyces > Thermomyces dupontii. The sequence goes on along the minus strand of NW_027192310.1, from coordinate 1,845,832 downwards.
ACGGGCGCATCGTGCGCAGCATCCAGAAGGGAGCGTTTGCGTTCGCCAAGACGACGACCAACGAGCTGGTCAAGCTCGGTGCGAAACTGGCCATCGGCACGCAGACGGTGCTGCAGGGCGCGGAAGAACTGCTCACGGCGGAGTCATCCCGGGGCGGCGCCGCGGCCGACAGTGCTGGCGACGGCGACTCCTCCGCGGACGAGGACGAGCCGAAGCAGATCTCGCACTACGCGGATCAGCCGGTCGGCGTGGTCCAGGGCCTGCGGGGCGCCTTCAAGAGCCTCGAACGCGACCTTCTGCTAGCGCGGGACGCGATCGTCGCGGTGCCAGGCGAGGTGGTCGACAGCGGCAGCGCGGCGGGCGCCGCGCGCGCGGTCATTCGTCGAGCACCGACGGTCATCCTCCGCCCGGCAATCGGGGCTACCAAGGCGGTTGGGCAAACCCTATTGGGGGCCGGGAATGCATTAGATCCTGCGAACCGGCGTCGGATTGAGGACGTAAGTTCCTTTCGTTTCCTGATGAATCGAGCAGAGGCTAACTCAAAGCAGAAATACAAGAGACATTGACGGCGCAAAGCGGATGGTTTTTCGTTACACAATTTGATTTCGATAGAGCAAACAAGATATCCTGATGCATTCCGGTTTGTTTTTGTTGTCTTTTTGCCGTTCATGACGACCTCACCCCATCTGTGACGACGTGACGACGGAATGACGGTACATAAATTGGATTTTAATCAACCATGCATAGGCGGTTGAGATTGTTTTTGTTCGCAGGTGTACAGAGTGATCAGTCTTTTGCTTTTTCATTTGATGTCTTTGTGGATTACCTATCTATGGAAAGTAGAATGCATGCAGTGGTCAATGGACGATTTGTCAAGAACTACGAAGTAGACTACATAGGTACATGCTCGTAAGTGGCCAACACGAACTACCGCCTGTCATTGCCTCAGTGCCGTTAGGGGGGAGGTGTTGGGTGCCGCGGATACCTGAGAGGTGCTGTACTTACCTACCTCATCATCATTACATTCCGTACCTGTTGGATACTCGTATCAAGGATGGCATTACTGGTTTGATACATGGTCCTCATCAGTCATGTGACACTCGCTTAGGGGCGATCCCACCAAAGGCGTTCAGAGAATTTCCAAGGTTTTTCGTCTTCAGACACTTACGCGCAATACACACATCCCTGTACTCGTCACCACTACTTACATACCTATACTTTCTCGCTCTAGTACACGTCATTACAATGTTTACACTGGCACGTAGCTGTGGATTCCGCACAGTTATGAGCCCGGATTTGCTCTGAAAGTGAACAACGGGAAAAGAAGTCCACAGCATCAATTCGGATCTGAACTCATCACCACCACCAAGATGTCCAACACCACAATCAAGCTCACGGGCCCCGAGAACTGGAAGCAATGGCACGAGCGCTTCGTCTCCGAAGCCAAGGGCAAACGACTTTGGCATCATCTCATTGACCCAAACAGCCTGACCAAGGGCCAATTTTTATGCCCGCTCCGGTTAAGCCGACGATTGAAGACTTCCCGCGGAAGGCGAAGGCTGCTCGGTCCCAGTCTACGACCTTACGTTGCAGCTCTGTTCAGTCAGCACCGCTACCTACGGAGGAAGCGTTCGAGCTGGAGGAGCAGCGCCCGGTCACCGTTGCGGACTTGACCGAAACAGGTCAAAGGCTGTACGAACACGCCGAGAAGACCTGGAGGTTCGAAGTTAACCAGCACGCTGTCGAGTCCGATGCGATTAGCCACTTGACTCGGTGGATACGGGAAACAGTCTCACCAGACATCTACGGTGTCACATGCTTCTCAAGCGACAATCTGGATGTCTGGTACACAAACTTGAAGGAGCGTGCGGGCACGCTGGAAATTGAGGACATGCACCTGGCCTTGAACCGATACGACAAGGCCCGTAAACCATTGGTGCGCCGTCCAAAAAATATGCTCACTTGGGTCCGCCGGATAGCATGGTAGTAGCAATCGTCCGGAGGTCCTACGGCCAATACGTCCTGAATTACGGCGCGAAAGATCTGCCAAGTTGTGACGCGGGCAACATTTGCGAATTTTCACATCCGAAGAAATAAGTTCACGTCCTGGGTGAAACGAAGGCCACACAAAGCGAATGCGTACATTTGGCATTTGCGATTGGGCCACCCAGGCCCCAATGCGCTCGAACAGTACCTATCAAGTGTCAGTACAATACATTACCAGTTCCTCGTCACAATTCGCATCATTTTCGTGCTCGTAACTGAATCCTATCGGACAGTTATGAGCCCGGATTCGCTCTGAACATTCTCTGAGTACCGGGTTTTCGAGGTTCACAAAGCATCGACAACGCTCGCGACAAGTCCGTCATCTTGACCCGCTGTCGCCATCCTTTTGCTTACACACTGATATCCTTTGTTGAGGGCAACTAAAGTCATTGCCAAAATGCCAAACAAGACAGTACAGCTCACCGGCCCTCAAGACTGGAAGGCCTGGAATGAGCGGTTCATTGCCAAAGCGAGGGCAGAAGGAATTTGGCACCTTATCGACCCCGACAAAAGGTCATAAAAGACAGCGCTCTGTGAGATGCTTGCTGTGTGCCGGAGGACATACTCTCGACATATTATGTACTAGTCGAGGTCACGTGACACAGTCCGTTCTACTTAGTAGTCATATTCCTCTTAACTAAATTTATTAATCGATTTTATTTGATCACGTGACTAATTGGTCCACTTACCGTACTCCGTACAGTACACCGCTAGTCGCTTGGCATCATGTTTAAGTCAGCGGCAAGAAATCGATCAAGGTGCCGCGGACATCGCAGGCAAAACGGAAGACTATTTCGATAAGCGAGACGTAAAGGTCAATAACATGGCGACGGATACAGCCTCGGATGCGTGCAGATGCAAGCCGACCTTGAGCTACATAGCATTGGATTGTTTCTTGTGGCGCGTATGAGAAAGGATGGAGAGAAGTGTGAGGAGCTCAGTCGAGCGCGGCCGGTTATCTTTTTTCGTCTGGGAGGAGACTCACCAAGCCCGGGTTTGTCTCTTCCACAGACAGAAGGGTCGTCTCTGGGTCAGGCATATCCGCGTCTTTCGATGCCTACAACGCGTCTCTCAAGTGTGAACACATCCTTATTTTCTTCAACTTGGTCCCGAAGCCTCTGTTCTCCTTTCAAAGTGACGCTCACCGGTATTTCTTTTCCACCTGCTCTTGAGGAAAATGCGCGAAAGGCTCTTCTCGCTGGAGGAGCCGGTGTTCTTCGGGTCCATGGACGAGTATAATCGGAGTATAATCGGTATAGGCCATTTGTGAGCAACTTCTGGACGCCTCACCACCCAGAACCTACCTCGTTTTCCAGAGTGGTGTATTTTACCGGTGCCTCCTTCACAAGCGCCGGAAGACCAAAAGTTCGTTTGGCTTTTCCTTTGAATCTGCTCTCATTGCACTGACCACCTGCAAATAGGCGCTCTGTAAGTTTGGAGGAACGCAAACACACTGCTTCTTAGCTCTGTTCAATTGCTCCTACACACTTTGCATCTGCGCTTGATGCTGTGCGGTGGTACTATCCGAACCCTCATGGAATACGCGTGGGAGTCCAAACGCGGCGCTGTTAGCAGACGAACCGATGACGAAGGAAAGCACAACCTGCCCCGGAGTCGACGGTAACGTTGCGGGCGGACTTTCCGAAGAACGTTGAAGAGTTGAGAATACTCAACCGGCGAAAGCAGCGTCTTAACCGGGACAGACCCTGAGGAACCCCCAGGAGCGGTCATGATCGACGGGGAGCCCCCCTGGAATACCGCACGAGCTTACAGGGATGTGGACACCCCATCTCTGGCTCCCTGCCGGAAAATTCAAGCACCCCATTAAAGTGCGTGATTTCCACTGAAAGAAGCCCAGTGAATATCCCCTCCTTTGCCCCTTGAGCCAACGCCAGCAGTTCGGCCTCAGTTGTCGATGTAGTCAGGGTATTTCGCTTGTTGGCTCGCCATGCAATCATCGCACCGTGCAGCTTGATCGCAAGGCCTTGACTGCTTTTACGGTGCATGGCACGCTGCAATTGACGTTCACATGGATTTTGCCTCTGGTCCAGCGGAATTCTGATGTTCGGTGTGACGCCACCGAATCGACATTCGGACCGAGCTCGGGAGTCGGTGATCCATCCAAGAGCTGCGGGATACTGCTGTCAGCACGAAGCAGCGAACAGTATCTGCGCGGATTATGCTCGACTTCATCAGGCTAATTTCGTTGGCGGGATTAAAGGTATTGGGCTCGAGGTGTGGGATTCTCTCCCCGTGAAGTCCGTCCGGATCAACATCATCCGGGACGCATTAACTGAAAAACGATCTGAGACTGGACTTCCGGAAGACGCATCAAGGGGGTCTAAATATCTGTCCTCTTTACCAGGTGAGCCTTACTGGACATGTCCACCCCGATGGTTCTCGTCTTCCCTTCACGTTCTATCTCGCGCTGCTTGGAACCGGATTTCGGTGCAGCGGAAGGAAACGTACAGCTACAGCCCGAGAGTTCCGTGTACAAGCTACTAGAAAGTTGTGAGGAGTAGGTGATTTCCTCTAGTCCTTGGAGGTGGCAGTAGTATCTGAAACTTGCTCAAGCCTGGGAGGCGAGGAAGAAACGAGGTTGTGTGGAGGATTCGCTTGGTGCGCTCACGTAAGCAGTCACATGACTTATTTAGTTCGTCCTGCGGTGATTTGACCAATAGCAGCTCAACTGCCTTGGATTTGGAGGCTCTTGCACCTGAGCCTTCTCATGGTCATGCTTTAAGGAGCTCAAGATAGTACTGTATGAGGATGAGCTGCCGAGCATTCCCATACTATACATTGAAGATTCAAACTCTGCACCGTTAGACTCAACCCCCTCGGGGCAAGTCGCTGTCCCGTATGTTTTTGTACTCCGTAGGCTGCTGCTCCGGCCACATCTCTCTCGCCGGCACTCTGCAACCGATCCGAAGCAGATCGAGCAGTAGAAGTAGAGGAGTATAAAAAAGTCCCTTGTGATTGTGTAACAACTCAGTCGAGATAATTGAATCATTGGCCCCGGGCCTATCCACGCAGTACCTACCTAGCCTTCACCCGATCCCCGGCATCCTGGGTTGTGCCACGCTCACGCAACCCTCGGGAGGCCGTCCGATCTTGCATGCATATGACGCAGAATTCTCCCTGCACGCGATGTGATTCCACTCACCGCAATGGAGGAGGCTAGGAGCCGAGGGGGTCAATAAGTCCTCGGGATCGATAATCTTGCAGTTCTGCATGCTGGTTGGCTAGACGCAGCGTGGCCGGGAACGAGCGTCAGTACTGGGTTTTAGGGCTTGATTGGTGGGTTAGATTTTTCAGATGGGTTTCATGGCTTCTGTTTTTTATTTTGACTGAGCTTTGAGGGCTTATTGATTGTTTGCAGGGTGTCCGAGTTTCTAACTTGAACGGGGCCCTATCGGATTGCTGTTGTGTTTCGCTGGTAGTGTGGGTGTTAGTTAGGTATGTGTGTTGCGTGTGTGAGTTGTACCCGATGGAGTTGAAGGGAACGGTAGGTGCTCATGAGCTTATGAACAGTAGTATTTTACGTGGATGGCAGAAATCGGGGTGTTTGGGCACGGAAGTTTACTTTTTGCTGAATCGATGCCAAAGGGGTTTGGATTCCTCTTTCTGAGGGATCATTTGACCCTGGATTTGCGGAGATTATCAGAAGAAAAAAAAGTTCACCAGCCTCTCCCTCTATGTAGGATGCTATGTTGATGTTAAATAAATAGCATACTTAGATCTTGGTCTCCATTCCAGCCTCCCCCAAGCCAAGGATCAACCATGGCGATCCCCATGCACGACATCTGGACCAACAACGCCTCCTCCCCAGATCTGCCGCTGGCACTACTCGGCCCTGGCCCTAACCCTAGCTCGGGCTACTTGTCGCTGCATGGCTACCGGAAGCTTCTGGCCCAGGAATCTTCCCTGTCTGATGAAGCCTCATTTTCGCTATCCTCGTCGTCGCCGGGACTGCCACGACGGAGCCTGCGAAGAAAACCCGCAACGGCGAACCTTCATCAAATCTGTCGCCGCCAGGATGTTGGCGAGGGATTACCCTATTTGCCTTCGTCGTCTTGCTCCTCTGCAGTCTCATCGGCACCGTCAAGTCCGCCTCCGCTGTCGGTGGTGTCGAGTTTCTCGCAGTCTGTCATGACGCTGCGGAGTACGACGAATATGACGACGCCGCCGTCGTCATCGGCATCGTCGGCTGTCTCACCGATGGTGAAGCAGCTAGGCGGGTTATCTTCCCAGTCGCGTAGAATGGTCAGCTCTCCAGTTCCCATTCCATGATTCTTGCTGACGGTCAAATTAGGATCCATTCCATGCAAGGCTAGATCATCATCACACTCTTTCCGCCCAAGCCGCGGTGGAGAAAAGGTGTCCGCCGGACAACGAAACAGAAGACAGACCGGACAACAGGCCTCTTCTGCTGAACTTCCACGGTACGTTTTTTGAAATCCTGAACCCGCGGGACTCGTTGGCTGTGTCCAACATTGAGTCCGCGCAGCAATCGACCAATATGCCGGACGAAGAGGGATTTTCGCTCTCCTCTCTTTCCTCCTTCTCCGACGACGACGGCATAGATTCTCGTCACTCTCGCCGTTGGTCATCAACCGCCGAGGCTGCTCTTTCTTCTCTCCCAGAACCGCTCTCTGTGGTCCCGGAGGCCGAAGATCATTCCGTGCCGCCGTCATGGACGCCTCGATCCGCTTGCGAGTCTCAGGATGTGGAAGCCCTTCCGGCTATACCTCCAACTTCCGTGCCAGGTCGCTGCGACTCGGCGCCACCGACGACGACCCCAGCAAAGCGCGTGGCTCTCCGGGACAAACTTTCTCATTGGCTTGCCGGGTCTGAAAAAGGAGCAAGAAGAAGACTTCTGGACTGCCGCTGGCCCTTATGTCTTGGCTGCGATGATGATCGGAAGTCGGGTCTTTCAGCCAGTACCACTAGTGGGCTGGGACAGGGTCACGGTTATGATGAAGCGGGTTCCCGCGTTATCTTGCGCACAGCAGCGGAGTTGGAGAGTGATATCAATGGTGGTCGGCAGATTGTTGCGAACCGCAGCAATGTGTCCAATCGTGGCCGGCAATTCGACATCGATTGAGGAAGCTTGCTGTTCTGCCTGACAGATTTTGATGGACATCGATCAGACGGGCTGCGTCGATTCAGTCGCCCCGCTCGGGGGACGATGATGGGCCGAGCCCAAGGTGGGCTTCTAGCAAGGTGTCCTCTCTGTGTTTTTTCAATCGGAAACTTTTGCGCCGTTTGAAATCCATCCGCTGGTCCTTTCACCTTGAGTCTCTGCTTCGAACTGAGCAGCTGCACTGCCTGGCAATAAGAAGCGGCTTCGGAAACAAACCCCTTAAAGAAAGAAAGACGAAAAAAGAGGTGCAGCAGCAGCGCTTCATTATGATCAGCTACTTGAGTGGTATCATATCAAAAAGCAGAAAACCTCCCTCCCATATATTATGAAATCTTCATGATATGCCGCCAGCACGAACGCCGTTCACATGCGGATGAAAATCAAGACAAGTATCATGGATCCAGTCTCCGCAAAACTAATCCGAAATCGACACAAAAATGAAGATAAAAGCCCAGCCAAATGCCATGAATCCAACCTCTGCAAAATCAATCTGATATTGACAACTCCAACGCGGCAGAGACGAGGCTTTTCCTTCGAAAACTCTGCTCGTTCCTCCTCGAATGCAGGTCCCGATGGGAAGCGTTGTTGGGGCGAACCTTTCCGACGCGGTTCGCAGAGGAATATAGAGGGGCTGTCACGGCAGAGGTGCTCCTGCGGCGAGCGCCGACCTCGGGCGACCGTCCTCGGGGAGCAGTAATGATGGTGGATGTGGACGGCCGACGCCGGCGGCGCGGCGGGGACCGGTCTGCGGGCAGCGAGCTGGGGTGGCATTCCTCGAGGCTGAGCGGGTCATTTGATCCTGACGCGCGCCGGCGCGCATCGGCAGACTCCGCGAGCAACAGAGACTGCCGGCGGACCAAGTCCAGGGCAGGCACGCTACAGCGGGCGCTGGACGGACGATGCCGCGGAGAACGGTGATTTCTCGCAGCCGACGACAATAGCAACGCGTCGTCCGGCGACAGAAAATCCGGGTCCGACGCCGGGATTGAAGTCCGACTGAGAAGCGGTGGCGGCGAGGAAGGAGCCTCATCATCGAACTCTCCCGGCGGTGTCAACAAGGCGATGCCGCCGTTCTCCTCCTGCTCAACGATAGGGGACGCCGTCGCCGACGCGAAGTTCAAAGGCGAAGGCGAGGGCGAGAGCGGGGTCTCGGAGTTGGTCCTCGAATTTAGATTTTGAGCCAGGCTATGCGCATGCAGTTTCTCCGTCAGCATAGTCACGGATATCCGTCGATGATGATAAGGGTCGTAGGTGGTCGGGTTCGACGTTGGTGGTTGCGGTTGCGGACGACGGCGATACGGGGGCGTTCGGGGTCGCCACAGGGGATGCCCTGGCTGTCTCGACATTGGAGAGGGGGACGACGGCCGCGACGAGAGAGGTGAAATCATGGCATCGTCACAGTCGAGCATGACCCGATCGTCGTCATCTTTGATCGACGAGGGAGACGGGAATGAAAAGCCCTCGAACATGACGGAGAAGACTCGAGACTTGGATGTAGTCCGTAATCCGCAGAGATCAAAAATGATAGGCGACTCGACTGACAGTGCGTCGATAGCCTCCTGGTAGTTATGTATGAGAAAATGGCGAGCTTCTTCCCGAGATCATTTTTGTCCCAGGCCACCGTAAGAGGACCAGGGCAAATATTAACCCTAGGGGCGATCAAACGAAAAGGCAAATCACACCGGAGGCCACGAACCAGGTTCAGGCGAACCCTAGCCAAAGGGCTAAGCTCAAAGCGAGGCGAATTGACTTTTTTGACTCGGATTGAATCCGCCACCCCGAAGGAAAGCCCTGTACAGTACACGAGAACTGTACTCGTACACGCGGAATCCTGGGGGGCCAAGTTCCGAGATCCAACTGAGTCGACGTATCGGCGGTGCCACCGAGACTTGCTGAAACTTTTTTTTTTAAGCGAACTCTTGCCTCAATCCAGGATTCGGATGGTCCAGGGCGAAACTCGCGAACAGGAACAACGGCTCAGCGCTAAGCAAAACGCTACATGAAGCTAAAAGCGCCGTCGGGATTCTGGAAATGCGCTAGAAAAATTTAATGTCGGGATTCTGTGTCTGATTTGTTGGTCCGGAGTTGCCGAATTGGCCCATTTTCCGGGGCTTAGGGCTGACCTCGCAAGCTGCACGTGACTTTACTAACCACGCGGGGGTTACCCTTCCGGGAATCCGGGATACATGTAATTTTACGTACTAAATTAGGAAGATATGCGCAAACACTCACAGCATGGAGCCGTGGACAAGTCACCCAGGCTGATTGATTCATTTAATGTTGCCTACCTTAACTCCGTGCAAGCTTGCATAAATTAATGTTCATCGCCCTATACGAATCCTCATGCCTCCCTGACACAAAGCCGCAATTGTCTCCATCACCAAGGCGTTGCTTGGCCCAAGTTGAAGTACACTAGCTGGCCGTTCGCCCTCGCTTTGCTTGTTGGATTATTGGATTCAAGTAGAAGCTCCTCAAGAGGAAGCTGGCAAGAGATCTCCAGATGTTGATTGATTCTGCATGAAAACGGTCCGCAAGCTGCAGGGTCGGGACGCGCCCAATCCGTTCGGAGAATTTCGATCATAACCTAATGTCTATGATTCATCGCTATCCTTCGGGAGCCTCACACTTCAAACGGCCCCAATCCAACGAAACGAGATCCCACAGGCCAAAGAATGAGATCTGCAGCGTGGTGTTGTCTAGTATCATCCATGACCAACTGCCACATTTTCAAGTCTGGACAGCGTCGATAAGACTCTGGTACAAGATAACTCCGCAATATCCGTAAAACCCTGGAGACATCTGTTCAGCTGAGATTAGTGGGTACGATCAATCTGTTGGTCATCGATGAACTCATCCAAGGAATTCGTCATTCAATGCAGTGGTTATCAGCCCCGAAGCAGCTTCAATTGCCCTTCTCCGTTGTCCAACAGTCGTCCAAATCGCTATGCCTCCTGCAGTGCACTCTAATAACGAATGCACCGTGGCAATGAGGTTTGCGAAGGACCTCAGTCGGGCAACCTCTAAAATAGCAGGATGGTACGGAGTACTGTTTATCTTGGTCGCTCAGGCAACAATAAAAAGGCCAGCCCAAGGACTGTTGACGAGATCACTGGTCAGACCGCCAGAGGTTCAGATGGCAGTGCCGAAACAGCGCCAGCTAGACTTGAAATACCGTGTCTTCCATTCCAATGATGAATGTGTCGGGAGGTGCAGGATCTAAGGTCCCATGGTTAGAGTAGGCGTGGGCGCAGATTGGAGATCTTGGCTGCTTGGCATGCCAAGTACCTCTCTTGAATCCACGTGATAATTGCTGAGTCATCCAATGTAGGGCTAGCATGGAGAAAACCCTAAAGCCAAACCGGAAATTGCTTAGCGAATCCGCGCTAGCCACACTCACCAGTTCCTCCACCAGGAAATGCGACTTTTTGACAGCGATCCGAATTGACGGTTTACACCCTTGATCGCCAGAGCCCGACAGACCACACGGAGTGATCAAGGTACGTGACCCTTGAAAATAAATCGAATCCGTCCTCGCTCGCGACAATTTGAATCGTATGCTGACGTTTGTGAGTGTAAAGATGACTACTGCAAGGAAGCACATCCCAATCGTGAAGAAGCGTACGTTTTCTTCCCGCTTGCTCGATGCCGCTTTCGAATTACTGCCGGACTTGGCGGAGGAGGAGAACATTACATAGAGATTCTTTTGGATTGAGTCATGTCGTTCTCCGACTCTCATCTCGGCCACATCTCGAAAGAAACGGAGACAAAGAAAACGAACGCGAACTGACAATCGTGGCCTGCAGGCACGAAGCGCTTCATCCGATTCCAGTCCGACCGCTTCAAGCGTGTGGACGAGGCATGGCGCAAGCCCAAGGGTATTGACAACCGCGTCCGCCGCCGCTTCAAGGGTGCTATTGCCATGCCTTCGGTACGTCGAAAACTACGATATCCTCGGGGAATTTTGCTACCGTCATTTGAAAATTGAACATAAGGATCTAATGTGACCGTTTGGGATAGATTGGCTATGGCAGCAACAAGAAGACCCGCCACATGATGCCCTCTGGCCACAAGGCCTTCCTGGTGCACAACGCCAAGGATGTTGAGCTCCTCCTGATGCACAACCGCACCTACGCCGCTGAGTATGTTACTTTCTTTTACGCTACATCGTGAATGAGAGCTGACCATGATCCCCAGGATTGCTTCCGCCGTGTCGTCACGCAAACGTGTTGAGATCCTTGCCAAGGCTAAGGCTCTCGGCGTCAAGGTTACGAACCCCAAGGGCCGTGTGCAGACCGAGGCATAAATGTTTTTTTGTATTTTGTGGTCTTAATGAAAAATATGTCTGGTTCTGGGCATTTGGCATGTGCTCCATGTTTCCAACCAGTAGCAGAAGAAGAAGAAGCCCGCAAGACAAGACGAGGTGTGGGCTCCTGTCAATGGTTCCGGAGGCGTTGCGGGAACTGCATTAGCTATGCCGGCATGAGATTCATAGAATTTAACGTGAATGGATTAAACTTCTCGAAATCTCAGTAAATTCATGGATCGAACCATTTCAGAGAAAGGGTCAACTGGCCAAACTGATGGGCGGAGATGAACGGAGCAAGTCCCGACTTCCCGACCCCGCCATTCATTCCGAGCAAGAATCACCGCAATGGCTGTACCAGTCAACAACATCTTCTGATCAGTTATCCATTCCGGCACAATGGCAGGCATTCTGAAGCGACCGCTCAAACTGGCCCTCGTGCAGCTCGCCTCCGGCGCCGACAAGGCGGCGAATCTCCGCCACGCACGCACCAAGGTGCTCGAGGCGGCCAAAGCGGGCGCCGGACTGATCGTGCTGCCCGAGTGCTTCAACTCGCCGTACGGAACACAATACTTCTCCAAATATGCCGAGACCCTCCACCCGTCGCCGCCGTCGCCGGAGCAGTCGCCGTCGTTCCACGCGCTGTCGTCGCTCGCCGCGGAGGCCAAAGCGTACCTGATCGGCGGCAGCATCCCCGAGCTGGAGCCGTCGACGAAGAAATACTACAACACGTCGCTCGTGTTCTCGCCAACGGGCGCGCTGATTGCGACGCACCGCAAGACGCATCTGTTTGACATTGATATCCCCGGCAAGATCACGTTCCGCGAGAGCGAAGTGCTCTCGCCGGGGGATAAGGTCACCGTGGTCGATCTGCCGGAGTATGGCCGGATCGGCCTGGCAATCTGCTACGATGTGCGGTTCCCCGAGTTGGCCATGGTCGCGGCGCGCAAGGGCGCGTTCTTGCTCGTCTACCCGGGCGCCTTTAACCTGACCACGGGCCCGATGCACTGGTCGCTTCTTGGCCGCGCCCGCGCCGTCGACAACCAGGTCTACGTTGCGCTGTGCAGCCCCGCGCGTGATATGTCCGCTTCCTATCATGCTTGGGGTCACAGCTTCGTCGCAGGGCCCAATGCGGAGATTCTAGCCGAGACGGAAGAGAAGGAAGACATCGTCTACGCGGATCTCAACAATGAGACGATCGACTCCACCCGAAAGGGTATCCCCGTCACCACGCAGCGCCGGTTCGATGTCTACCCGGATGTGAGTGATGGTGCGAAGTTGGAGTAGATGTTTGATATCCGATTGTACTATTGTCAGTGTTTCCGGCGAATCGAACGTAGTCCTCCGGACTCGATTGTACACAAGGAGTATCTTTAATGAAAGACTTTGCACAAATGCATTAGGTATATTCCCCGGGCTGCCCTTCGTAGCAATGAAAGAGGATCGTTTTGAACTGCAGTTCTCCCATTACGTATCAGTCATTTTGGCGCTGCAAAGTCGCGGCCAATCACATGCGCGCACGAAGATCGACTAAGTCACGTGATAGAGTTCACTGCAGCCAATCACAAGCCTCTATTCTAAGCGACGCACACTGAAAACAACCTCCCACCAGGAAATTCCTCACTTTTTCCCAGCTCGACCAGACCAGCAGCCAGCAGCAACCCCCGACCGCACCATCAGCCAGTGAGTATTCGCTGCAATTCAAAGAACGAGAGGAAACTCGGAGTCCGTCTGACCTGAATTGTCTTTTTTTGTTTTCGCAGAAATGTCCAACGCGAACAAGGGAAAGAAGGGTCGCTCGGCCATCGCCGATGTCGTGACGCGGGAGTACACGATCAACCTGCACAAGAGAGTATGTTGAGAACCATCATTCTACCGTTCCCTCCGTTCGATTTTTTTTTCTTTTCTCGCCTGCCTGCGGCCATGGATCGAGATTGCGTCGAAGAGAACGACCGATACCCCGACCCGCAATCTTTGACGGATTCGAGCATCGATCCATTTCATCCGTCTCTCTGCGCAATTGGGCCGCACCATGCACGAGATTCAAGAAGAAAAAAAGAAGAGGGAAAAAGAAAGATTAGTTTGATGAAGTCCATCTATGGCCGCAGCGGGAAAGAACAAAGAAAATATCAGCAATTTCATCTTCATATTCCAACATGGCATCAGGACGGAAGACTAATTGAATTTTTCTCTCTTCTTCGGAACAATAGGTGCACGGCGTCACCTTCAAGAAGCGTGCTCCCCGCGCCATCAAGGAGATCCGTGCCTTTGCTGAGAAGGCCATGGTAAGTAACTTTCCTCTCCACACTCTCTTAGGATAAGTGAATTGATTCACTGATTTTTCTGTTCTGTGTTCATAGGGCACCAAGGATGTCCGCCTCGACCCCCAGCTGAACAAGAAGGTCTGGGAATCCGGCATCAAGGGCGTGCCGTTCCGCATCCGCGTCCGCATCTCCCGCAAGCGCAACGACGAGGAGGGTGCCAAGGAGAAGCTCTACTCCTACGTGCAGGCCGTCAACGTCAAGAACCCCAAGGGTCTGTCCACCACCGTGGTCGATGATGCTTAAACCTTTTCTTTTTTTTTTATTCGTTTTCCTTAGACGAATGAAGACAAGAAAAAAGAAAGTTCATGGAATATTCATGACATGTTTCAATACTAGTATTCATCCATCTTTTCCGTTGGGCGGGAATCAGAAGTTGTATGGTGCGAGAATGGTCTGTCTAGGTAGCTACGGCGATAATGACAAAAAGTACTCTCTGCATTAATGAATGAATGGGCATCATCAACGGGCTCCCTTGATCTGCGTAGACTCAGCTTCTCTGTAACCTGTCCCCTATGGATAAAGATGAACCGCTGGGTGCTATCATGCTGGCCGTTCGAGGCATGGTGTTTCTGTACGAAGTTCACTGCAATCAAGAATCTTGGAAATACAAAAATGCCTTGGATCTCTGTATTATCTACTACATCGAGTCATTCACAGGACATGCAGTTTCAGAACCTCGTAGCTCCCATTGGGTCTTGCTGGATGACATGCATTCTGTAGTCCACGATCCATCCCTTTCCCATACATATGCGGCGGATGCCCAATACACAAACAAATCAGATTCCATCTTGATGCCCCTAAACACAATTTTCAACTTGGAAATCACATTATCAAACCCTTCAAACATTTTCAAACAAACTCCAGGCTTGCAATGCTTCTTCCCACAACAATGAAAACAAACAAACACACCTCTATCGACTCAGCCATGGCAAAAGAATATCAACAGAAAGCACGGCATGGCAAAGACAAGAAAACAGAATACAGGCAGGGAAACGCGCTCTCACAAACCTGTATCTCAGAAACCATACGTATCCATCAATGGAATAGCCATGTGAATATCATGCGGGCTGGCATCAATCTCATGCAAGTCGAGTCAACCTCATTCTGCCACGCATTCATCACAATATCAACAAGAAAAAGAAATCAGGACTTGAGTGACTCCTTCGCTTTCGTTAGCGCCTCGCCTAGCTCCGCTGCCGCCTCCTTGGTCTTCACACGAAGAGCCCAGGAATCCGCCCCATCGCCTGTGGCACGAGGAACCACAAACTGGACGCTGCTCCCCTGGACTTTGTAGTTGATCGCTTTGTGAATGGCGCTGTTCAGCACAACCTTTCCGGCAGGTTCGGTACGAAGAACAATGCGAGCACGGCCAGTGGCTTTGTTGAAGAGAACGCGAAGCTGTCCTACGCCCTGGACCTCCCAAGTATTGTTCTGGAACTTGAGTGCCCGGGATCGCACCGTATGTAGAAGATCTTCATCCTCCTCGCCGGCGTTGCCCACAAGGTTGATTTGAGGGTCATTGGTGGTGTCGGCATCTGTGTCCTCAGCATCCGTATTTGCTGTCGAAGTGCCGCTAGGACCGGTGCCCGAGGCTGCAGATGGTGGTCGAGCCAATGAGCTGAAGAGCCCTCCCGTCGTACTTGGCGCAGCACTGGTGCCATTAACAGTGGGCGCGAAGATCGAGGCAAATGGTTTGGCAGGAGCAGCGTCCCCCGCCTTTGCTGGTTCGGCAGTCTTTGCTGGTTCGGCAGGCTTTTCTGGCTCAGCAGGCTTCTCTGGCTCAGCAGGCTTTCCTGGCTCGGTGGTCTTTGTTGGCTCGTTAGGCTTTTCCTGTTTAGTTGTCTTCTCTGATTCGGTAGCCTTTTCTGGCTCAGTGGTCTTTGCTGGCTCGCTGGGCTTTTCCGTTTCAGTGGTCTTTGCCGCTTCAGTGGTCTTCTCTGGCTCCGCAGTCTTTTCTGCTTCCGTTGTCTTTGCAGTCTCAGCTGGCGCTGCGGCTTCAGTATGCCTTGCTTCATCGTCAACGAACATAAACCCTTTGCCGGGCACGAACTTGACTTGTTTCCGTCCAGCCTCCTCAAGCTGCTTGCGTTTCTTTTGCTGCGCTTCAGCGTACTTGCGCTCCCACTCTTCCTCATTCTCCTCCTCCGAGTCAAATTCCTCAGCCTTGCGCTTAGCCTTCTCTCTTTCAGCATCTTTGGCCGCAAGTTCGCCGAACTGGGCGAAGAAATTCGTTCCGCTTTTGATTTCGAATTTGGGTGGTTCGAAGCTAGGCTTCGCAGGTGCTTGCGCAGGCTCGCTCGTCTTACTCGGGGCGGCAAAAATGGAGGATGATGGTTTTGGAGTCGATGCGGCGCCAGTTTCTCCGAACGACAGTTTACTGGTCGCCACCGATGCAGGTGTCTTGCTCCCATCCGCCGTGGAAGAACTCTTGGGAGTCGAGGCGAAAGCACTGGCAAACAGCCCCGCCGTTTTCGATTGGAATTCGCTCTTCGAACGCTTGCTCGAATCATCAGTGTCACCGACTTCAGCCAGCTTACGCTTGCCAGACGGATGAGGCGTAGGTGGCGGTGGTCGCCAGGTGCTGCCTGCACTGTCTGTGCTCTTCTCAGACTGCTGTTGCGAGGTAGCCTCAGTTTTGCCTTCCGCGTCTTCTTTGCGCCGCCGAGCATTGATCGGCATGCCGATTCGCTCCCGAACCCGGATGTAGAATTCGATGATGTTATCGAAACTCTCTTTAGTGGGATCCAGAGCGGCAATGCGACGCTGGAATCCTTGGTTTAGACGAACAAGTTTGATCTCCCTACGGCGATCAACATCCTCCTGCTCGTCCACAGTGCCTTGGCTCTTGGGAATCAAGTGATCGAACATCGCATCTGGGTTCGTGGGGTCGGTCTTGACGTCTTGCTTTTTCGGGTCAGCAGCGACCGCAGTGTCGTTCCGACTCGTTGTGGACTTGAGCGGTGTTGAAAACAATGAATCGAACGGTCGACTGGCTGGGGAAGCGGATTGTGCATGAGCTGTGGTACTGGAGGCAGCAGTAGCAGGGGTCTCCGGTTTTGTGCTGGCCGCAGTAGGTTTGAAAGGCGTTGAGAATAAGGAATCAAACGGTCGGCTCACTGGTGGAGTCGATTGTGCAGGAGTCGTTGCATGGGACGCGGAAGTCGCCGAAGCTTCTGGTTTCGTGCTGGGTCCAAACAGGTTGCTTGTAGACTTGAAAGGCGTTGTACCTGCGGAAGCGTCATCATGCTTCTCTGGAGATGCATCTGTAGGCTTGGTGATTCGGCTGAAAAGAGATTGCGCCGTCGAGGCTTCGGTGCTCGCAGCGGCTGTAGAAGTGCCGGGGCCGGTGCCCGCAGGCGTGAAGAGAGAGGTCGTTGCCGGTGTGGTAGTGTCCTCTTTCTTCTGAGCCTGGGCAAACAATGGGGTGCCAGTTGACGGTGTTGACAGGCCGTTTGGCTTTGCCGCCTGACCAAATATCGATTGTGTTGTGTTCGATTCGGACTTGGAAGTCTGGTTGAACAGCGAGCCAGTACCAGACTTAGCACCAAAGAGCGCCGGGGGTTCGGAAGCGGCGCTTGTCTTTGGCTGGGAGAAAATTGACGTTGATTCGGCCGTAGCAGTAGTCTTTGGCTGAGAAAACAGGGAGGTCGATTGGGTAGTAGCTGTGGTTGCCGGCTGCGAGAAGATTGATGTTGACGCGGTCGACGTTGGAGTCTTTGGCTGAGAGAACAGAGAGGCCGATTCCGTACCAGCAGTGGTTGTCGGTTGGGAGAACAGGGAAGTAGACCCAGTGGCAGTGGTCGGCTTCTGCTGGCCAAACATAGACGTATTCATGCCGAACAAACTGGCGGTGGTAGAAGGCTTGGAGAAAAGAGAAGCTTGCTTGTTATTCTCCTCAGCTGGCTTGTTGATTTGACCGAATATGGGCTGAGATGGAGCAGTCGTGGAGGTGGTAGCGGAGGCCTGGGCCTCGCCAGATTTGCCGGTCTGGCCGAAAAGGGGTTGACTGGGAGCACTTTGAGTCGTAGCCGCCGACGTCTGAGAATCAGCGGGCTTGCTGGCCGAGGCGAAGATCGATTCGGACGTGGATTTAGATGCTGGAGTTGCATTACCGAAGAGTGGTCCGCCCGACGGCTGCGACGTCGAGAACAAGTTCTTGGCTCCAGCAGTTGATGTATTGCCAAAGATCGACCCCGAGGAAGCGGGAGTACTGGCGCCGAACAGAGACGGGGCCGCAGTCTTCTTATTGTCAGGGGAGGTCTGCATTGTATCGTCACTGGCGGTGAATGGATTTGAGGGCTTCGAACCGCCGTCAGACTGGCCAAAGGTAAAGGATTTGCTGGTCGCGGTTGACGCTGAAGTCGAGCCGAATATGGAACCACTGGGAGCTGACGTAGCAGGCGTCGACTGGAAAATCGATGAGCTGGATGTCGGGCCACTCGTAAAAGACGACCCAAAGAGGTTGCTGCTGGTGGTTTGATTTTGCGTCGGTTGAGAGCCAGAAGGCCCCGACGAAGCAGGCAGGTTGAAGATACTACCTTGGAAACCCGTTTGCCCTTGTGAGGAATTGTTGGATCCGTTGGCACTCGCGAATGGGTTGTTGATACCCGCGGCGGAGTCAAAAGAAGCTGTGAAATTGAAAGTGGATTGGCTGTTGTTGGTACCAAAGGTGATGGGCTGAGAGGAATTGTTTGCAGAGTTCGGTGGTACCGCACCCGGAAAACTTTGGGATTGGCCGAAGACGAAGGTGTTGGAGGAGTTCGTATTGGATGCCGGGGTCACGGTATTCGGATCGATCGAGCTGAAGGGACTCACGAACTGCTGCTGGGATTTTGCAGCAGCAGCAGCAGCGGTTGCTCGCCGCCTGCTAGAGAGTGGTTTGATCCTAGGGAGCACTCGTTAGTATTGAGATTTTGAGACAGGAGATGACGGGACGCTGGAAGGACGGTTGGACGCGAATTAGGAGCAATCGCAAAAACCAAGAGACGAAAATGGAAAGGAAGAGATCAGAGCCAACTTGAGAATGGAAATGTGTGAAGAATCAAAGCTAATCATGGAAAATATAGAGGCAGCGTGTCATTGACACGAGGCACAATAACGAGCGAATTGAACTCTCAAAGTTTCAAATGGAAATTTCCACAAAAGGACACTTACTTTCTAGCAGCGAGAGTAGATGGAGAAGCCCGCTGGGGTCCGCCGCCGGGAGTGCTCATGGTGAAGTCGATTTCCCGAGCCCTTGTTCTGATACAAACAACGCAATGATATATTGCCGCTTGCGACAAACCTAGGTCCCGTGCTCTCTTTGTCGCGGAATTCCAGAGGTGTGATGTGAATGATGGCGGGAACTCAAGCGCTCACAGCGTTCCACAGGACGCGAGAATGAGATGTTCCTTGCGCGCACGATCGCGAGAGATGGCTGTGTTCGTCGAAGAGAAGATGCCCAGTCTGCGGCGGTCTGTCGCAAACCCAACCCGATGCTTCCAACGTGACTCGAGAATCACGTTCGGAGAGCTAATACACGTCAAGGAAAAGGAGACTCAAATGACGTTAGGGACAAGCAGTCCTCTGCAGAAAGTGAAAACAGCGAAAAGCAGCAAGTGTAGACTCGAATAATGAAAAGCCGGGGAAGTCGCGCGGACAGCAAGTGGCACGCGAGAGGTCGGGCCGAAGGACCTGCAGCGATGAGAGACGGAGGCGAAGACAGGCAAATGCTGTCGTCGCTGTCGTCGTGGTAGACTGTTTATGTTTTGTTGTTTACGCTGCGGCTCGATGCGACACTCGGCCGTGTCGCTGCCACTGGGTTCCTTCCCTGTGCACAGTCAAGTCACGGCTCTGCTCAGTCGCGCCTTCCTGATGTGCTGAAGAAACACGGGGCAAAAAAATCTAGTCACATGATTTGCTATCACTCTTGGCGTGATCCACCAATCAGAAGCGTTGGGTTCACCAGCCACTCTTTTCTTGAAATAACACGGTTCTGAATCTGAGCTGCTTCACAAGCTTCTTATGTGAGAAACAAAAAAAAAAAAAAAAAAGTACATCGTCTATTGCATGCAAGTGATTACCGTAAAGTCAAGATATAGAAGTATTACGAGCTCCGTCAAGCTATGCTACTGGCTCATTTCCCCTCCTATCATCACTGAATGAGCGACGCAACCTCCCCGTCCAGGTCATCGATAATCGACTCAATCACACTTGCCTCGACGACATTGTCCAGCCACGTAAATGCAAGAACCAGGCAACCGTCATCGCCAGTCACCGAGCTGATATTAATGGGCGCCCCGACGACATTGGCACTTTGAGCAAACATCATACGGCCAATCTGCACAGTGCCAGAGGGACTGTCTTCAGGTTGGAACCGGCGCGGAGCAAGATTGGACACCTCAAAGCTACTCTGTCGAGGGTTCACAACCTGGGACCGGAACACGCCGTTTTCAAAGTCGCGGACGTACTTCACCAGACCGATGACGCGGTCCTTGCCCTTCTGCTCCATTTCTCGGTTGATGGTGTCTTTTACGGCCCGCACTTCGTTCCATGGGAACTCGTTGCCTTGAAGGGCTTCGCGTGTGAATGTCTCATCGTACGACAGGACGTATGTCCCTCCAATTGAATCGTCCGGGATCAGATCCGTCAGCCATCTTCGTGCAGACATGGGAATTATTCCGTTGAGTTTTCGGTACTGGGTGGGAATATTCCGGAAGATGATCCGGGCGATCAGGACCTGCAGTAACGCAGTG
Organism: Thermomyces dupontii; assembly: GCF_041956625.1. Lineage (NCBI taxonomy): Eukaryota > Fungi > Ascomycota > Eurotiomycetes > Eurotiales > Trichocomaceae > Thermomyces > Thermomyces dupontii. Next base: position 1,825,282 of record NW_027192310.1, on the reverse strand, counting down.
ATCGAGCCATGGTGCGTGCGACATGCCGTCCTCAGCGCGGTCGTGGCGTGTTTTGAGAAGGCAACGTGCCGAAAGCGGTTGACCAGGGGTACTATGATCTCCGATCCTGTCCATACACTGGAATCGAAGCGCGGGAAAATCGACTCCCACACTTTCGAGATCAAGTACCAGATAGATATGGGCAGAGGCAAAACCGACTCCATAGTTGGCAGCAATGGCGAATTCGGTGGTTTGATCCGCGAGTTCACCACCGCCCCGGTCGGCAATGGGAAAACCTCCTCTAAAGCGCGAGCTAGGCTGAAGAGGAAGTTTCTTCCCGACTCCCCATCGCCGAGCACATGATGGTACATGAAAGACGCGGTGAATGTCGACACATCCTCGGGGTCGTAAAGAACGTGGAGTTTCCAGACCGGAGCACCGCGAGCGTAGAACACATTGAGCTCAGTCTGCAGCACTTCGTCCAGCACATTATCCCGAGAGCTAGTTGCTGAGCCCTGTACAAGAGTCTCCGTGTCCTTCGAGCGGGGATGGAAGATGACACACGCATCCAAGTCAATCTCCGGGACGCGAACAAAGTAGGGCTCCTTGACTCCTTCGGTCACGACGGTGGCCGAGAGGATAGAATGTTGCTGGATCAGGATCTCGCATGCACGGTAAATTAGCTGCTTCAAGTATTCGGTACTTTGAGCAATGGCTTTCTCTGTGGGAAGACGATATGTCGCCGTCAAAGCGACGCTGGTGTAGAATTCGACGTTGTGCCGATACGCATGATAGCGCTCGAATGGGCCTATTTGATATTGTGAACGTCAGTTCAACATCGTCATCAACCTTCTGGATTGACGGTCTATTTTACCCAAAGGCCTCAGCTTGTCCCAATTCTTTGCTTCTTCGGCGTTCATCACGTCAGTGTGGTAGGTAGTACTTAGTCGACAACAACAATCAATTCTTCGCGAATGTCCAGATCACTGAACCGCAGTAGGTCTTTATTCATGCTCCAAGTCCACATTAGTTCACGCTACTCCGAACTACAGCGTTTTAAGTCCCTAAATGATCATAGTATCGTGACATTTGGGGACATAAAAGGCAGCTGAATTGAAGGGTGGCTGATTGACCAGCAAGGTAGCAATCTCTTGATTGGGCAAAGTTGAAGCTTGAGCTTCGAGTAATTACCTACTAATTACCAGAATAGGAATAACGCTGTTGGCCATTGTTTTCTTCTGCGTTCTGAGACTGGATTCTTGACTGCTCCAACTCCCAGGGAGCTGAGTGTCGTTTGATTGATTCGTCTCGATCTGTGGTGGCGGTGCTCTTCGTGCTGCTTTTGAGATGACCACTGAGGCGGCGAAGGAACTGTTGGAAAATAACGTCCAGGGAACAGGTAGTTGGTGGTTGGGTACAATTAATTCAAGGACCAAGCGAATAGTACCATGTACTGATTGTTGATGCTGTGACGACCAAGTTATGATGATGACGACATGGCTGGTTGCTTCCATGAGGGCACTCCTCATTAACATTCTAACCAAGCAAGAAAGAGAGCCATGTCTCAACGACATATGGAGAGAACTGGGACCTATGGCCATCATGCAAGACGTCAAAATCGTCGTTGTTCGTTGATTGCTGTAAACCAGCAACTTCAAGGGTATTGATACACATCAGATCAAACAAAGTATAAAAACCAGCGCCAGAAATGATGTTTGACAACAGACCCGACATGCCAAAGCAGAAAAACATCTAAAGCTTGGCCTTGGTCTGCGCCTTCTTGAAGAGAGGCTCCAACTTGGTCGCTTTCATCGCATTGCCCTTAATCTTCAGCTTCCCACCCATGAAGAGCCGTTGAGCATTTGCCTTGCCGGCGACGAGGTTCTGGAAGTCGGCATCGGAGAGGATGAGCGTCACTGAGAAGCCCATGCATCAGTAACGAACGATTCTCAGAACGAGACGCTGGCACATACCATCCGCCTTTCCACCAGCCGGGGCCTCGCCCTTGAAAACCTTCCCCTTGTCCTTCAGATCGACATACCAACTCTGCTCCTTGCCGTCTTTGTTCTTCAGCGTGATCGTGTAGATGCCGGCGCCCTTCTTGATGGCGTCTTTGCGCTCGGCCTCATCGCTGAGGGCCTGGTTGATGATATCGAAGGCAGCAGAGGCAGGGAACGCGGCTGTCGTCCAAAGAGGCCGAATCAGCAAATGTTTTCAGTTCGTTGGATGATGTGGCGTTTTGCGGAGAAACTAGGCTATTGTTCGACTTACCGTCCTTGACAGACATGGTGGCAGATTCTATTGATCGACGACGAGGTACTGTCAGCGTCAGAGTGGAAGAACAAGGATGACAGGCAGAGGAACGTTGTGGTGATATTTCAAGACAAGACCTACTGTTATGCCGAGGCTTGAGCTGGCTATGATTGTGATGCCGTTTGAACCGTTCGGTTGTCGCATTCGGTCATTGGGGGATCCAGTCCGGGGTAGCAATCGAACATGTGAACGCCAAGACGGCTACTCGGTATTTATGCCTGAATGCTGGGGCATCAAAAAACCCCGGATCGACAGTTTGAACTGTCATGTGTTGACACCAGTCAAGCATTGCCATTTGAACTCCAGTATGAGACCTAACGAACGGATGGTCATGACCCATCAATACCACTAATCTTTCAGAAGTCATTATTCGTTTGTATGGTTGACATCACCGCCAACTACTAAACAATACCGACGACTGGATGAATCGCTTTAGATGTTCCGGGCTCAACCAGTGCACCTCACGGGCCTTTGCTTTGCTCTGAGAACGATCACCAACATGTTCTCGATGTCTGCGTTTCCGAGTTCTCCGTCGCCGATGGTGGGTGGCTGGAGTCGGTGAAAGGATGGTTGGTTTGAAATACATCGAAGGCTCCTCGGGGCTCAGCATGATTGGGACTTCGGCCTCCTCTACCCGAACTCCATGTTCCTTGTCGGACATGCGAGTCAGCGGAGCCAGCGCATCGTCCCATGTACCGCTTCGGAGAACCGTGTCCTCGAAATCGAACTCCTCTAGGGAGTGGCGATGCTCTGTGGTAAAGCTGGCCACCTGCGAGGCATCGACGATCACATTACGAAGGGACATGTACCGCAGGTTCCGTAGTTTGAGCGGCCGAAGTGGCCAGTTGTATCTTGCCGGACACACGGTTCTCGGCGATGGCGTACAGAGCGCCGGCTCGCTGGAGAGCGACAGCGGGAATGGACCTTTGGCGCCGTTCCAGCAGAAGTCCAGGTTCTGCAAGTTTGGGAAGCATTGCAGGTACGAATGGAGGATCTTGAGCTGATCCATGGATTGCCCCTGCTCGGTAGGGAAACTATCGATGTGAAGCACCAGGTTTCTGATCAGGCTCCACCGCTTGCAGCTGGCGGGCGAAGTCCCGAATCCCATAATGGGCCGTAAGTAATGAATGCCTCCCGGATGAATCGGTTGCAGACACAATGATTCGAGAGATCTGAGCGGTGCTCGCTCCACGGCGATGCGCAGGGAGATCAGGGCATAGTCCACCACACTTCGCCGGTAGCGATGCGTTGCCGCCTGTCCGCTGCAGGCGATCTTCAATGACCGTAGCGATGGCATGCACGACAATGCCTGAACGAAGGACGGCACGTTGGTGGCCGCATGGAACAGCGTCGGATACTGCTTGACTAGCAGCTCGTTCATTTCCCAGCTGCCATACTTTGGCTCATTCTGACGGGAGGACACGTCCGGCTCCCGAATCTGGGGGAAATAGACAAAGGTCAACTCCTCCCCCGTTATCGGGTCGAGCAGCGGTGGCAAGAAAGTCTCCTGGGTGTGCGGCATGACAAAGGTCAACGTCCTGACGTGACCGCCAATGCGCTTCAGCGCTGCCATGCGCGCCGGCTTGATGAATGTGCTGTTGCGGAACGTGATGCGAAGGTCTGAGAACAGCATCCGCGCCACGGGAGCGCTCAAGTCACGGCACACGAGACGAAGGTTCTCGAGGTCTTCTCTCTCGAGAAGCTCGAGTACTCCGTCGCGAGCGAGATCTGTGCGCCAGAATCGTGTAAGTGCGGATGTAGGCGCCATGTTGACAAGGATTCATGTCGTCTGGTTTAGACACTGGTTTGATGTGGTTGCTTGATTTTTGTTTCTCGAGGTTCTCTCACGACTACTCCGTTCCGTCGGAGCGGTCTGGCGATTGTACTCTGAATTGACAATAAGAGGTTTGCTTTGAAATGAAACACTAATATTGCGGGGATCCCTCTCCTATAACTCGTCCCAACAACTTTGTTTACAAAAGAAAGCACACCACATAGACAAGCCGGAGAGGGGCGCCTCGATCAAGATAAGCAGAGCCATAAACCACTAGCCTACTGTACTATCATCCTCCATACACGCGAAGAAAATCACGAAAAACGCGAGCAGGGAAAAGAGAAGAGGTCCATAGGACCACTGGCCATCGACGTGACTCATCTCCGATGAGCAGAACCCACGGGATTGGCTCTACGATGCGCGGACTGCAGCTGCAGAGCTTTGGCAGTTTTGGCTGTCGGGTCCATCGCACCGCATTAGCGTCGGTCTTTCGCGAAGGCGATCTTCCTCAACGCGGAGGGATCATGGTATGATCTCATGAAACGCGGGAAACATTCCCACCATTCGCGGAATCTGAGCGGTTGGGGAAGGGAAAGCACACGGGGCATTACGACATTTTCCCTGCCGAGTTGAACCGGGGGCTTGCATAAAGAGAGAAACAATGCACCAATAGACGTCCCGGCGAGGATTGAGAATGAGGCCGGGAGGTGCCTTGGCGTTTTTCAACGGGTGGGGGTGGAGTGGTGAACCGTGATACGGGCACCCGAACCGTGAACCGCCTATGTATGATACGCGCCGGGTGCCAAGACTGGTGTCGGGGGATGTGATTGGCTCGGAGCGCGCTGCGCGGAGCGGGTTCCCGGTGAAGTGACGCGAGTTTGGCGCGATTTTCGCGCGTTAATCGTGTCTGCTCTTCATCAGTGGCGCTTAAGTAGGATCAAAGCGCGCCCAGAGTTTGGTTGCCTTCGCAAAAGGCACGTGAATATCGTGGGTGCTTTGGAATTGGAAGGCAATCGGGCAGCGGAGAGAAGAGTTCGTATGGAATGTCAATATTGATTTCTAGCCACTGCCTAAACACCGGATGATGCAAAGGCCCCAGTTCTAGACTATGCAAGGGTATGGATGGAAAGGCAGAATAGCCTGCGCTTACACAGACAACGCCAACCGCAGAAATCAATGAAGGTTCATTGTTCGACGGGTAGGATCAACCGCGACGTCATTCATATGCAGCGATCCCGCACTGCTTCCCCCATCCACGTCGGAGGACGTGGAATGCCGGCGACGGCGCTCTCGCCGTGGCCAGTAGTTTTGGCTTTCCTCGTCACTAGAAAGCCTTCTGAACTCGTTGATCGCATCATCGGGCTTGTATGGTACATCGCATCGCGAGGATCGCAGGGGAGGATAGAAACGGCGATACGAGAAGTATGTCACGACGCTTCCCAGGACAGCTCCGCTGGTGACATCCCAGACATCATGACGGTAGTCTTCGCACCGAGAGATGGCAATAAGCAAGGCGCCTAGGAGGGGTAAAAGTGCCAGGAAGCAGCTTGCTAGATCAGCCCGCGGTCGAAAGACGTGTAATTGCCCAGATATGAACCTGCCGGGAGGGTTAGTGATCATCATCAAGCCCATGCAACGGAGATGGATGCGCCTACAAAGCCAGATATCCTAATCCGGCAAAGCCGAAACTACTATGTCCGCTGGGAAAACTTCTCCACCCCTCCCGTAAGATATGCTCATTGGGTTGGGTGCAGACGGCGTAAGTCACCAGAGTATGTTCCGGCGTGCCCTCCTCGGGCTGACAGCGGGCAATCAAGTCCGGTCGAGGGCGTCCGACTGAGTTCTTGATGATGCCGGTAATGAACGGCGTCATGGCCAGTGCAGATAGCAGACCAAGGATTGAAACATGGAGCTTGTGCATGTCAAACCGGGCGACCAGGCCCCAGACGAAAATTAGGACCAACGGCGAGACTCCCGAGTATATAATTGACCATACTGTAGCAATCAGTCATAGCTCTCGTCACCCGCAACTGGCGGCGACCTACTCTGAGGAACCCTCTCTTGGCGCGTATACGGGTATTGAATTGCAAGGTTGTCGATGTAGAACATGCGATGGAAAGGCCGCAGGAAGAGGTGCATCTGTAAAAAGACCCTGGGTGTCAGTCTCGACTCCGGTCGTTACTTCTGCAGAGTGCACTGCACTCACCAAAAGAACAGAAATAGCCAGCACGACAATAGTGATATAATCAGCTGCATAGCTTTTCTTCCAAAATCGGACGGACGCCCCCAGGATGCCGGGGCGGGTCACCAGCGTCATGCTGGCGAGCAGCCGGGAACGATGCGGCTGAATAACCGGGAGAGCTCAAAGTAGTGGTACGAGATCGATGGCACACGGCGACATTTCGCAAACATTAAGACACGGGTAAGGCCAATGCAGAACAAGGAGCAACGAATAATCGTCGCAAATAGGCTCATATGACTTCAATTCCTAGGGTGGAAGAAAGAGCCGAGAAGTGGTGAGCTTTTCCGCCTTTGGCTCAGGTAGGCTAAAGTTACCATTTCCTTTCCCCGTGTTCGGAGGTGAAAAAGCTCGCAAGCTTTCTTTCCAATTGATTGGTGTCAACTCACCAGAATACCGCCCTTTCCTTCAACCCAGTTTAATAGCATCTTTGTTTTTCTTCTGGTCTAAACGCTAGCGAAAATCTTATGTGTGCCCGGTTTCCCGGCCCTTGACAGCTACGCCGCATTACCATGGCCGAAGGAGGCTCTCGTCCTCTCGCCGTTTTCCCACCGCCGCCGCCGTTGTGGAAGCATTTTACTCCGGAGAACGTCGAGAAGCTCGAGAACATTAAGGCCGAAGCTACCAAATCACGAGGAGAGCATCCCAAGAAAAAATGGCTGCCCAGCGAACTGCAAGCACTGGACGTGCCTCCTGAGCTGAAATATCTGATTCCACCGAAGGCGCCGACTTCCGGATCGTACAGCGTATTCGGAGAACTGCAGAGTGTATGATATGGAGCAACCAAACCCTCCGATACCATGTTTATGCTGATTCAAACAGTTGTCGGGCACTCTACCGTCTCTAAAAGAGCAAGGCATCGAGCAACTCTACCCGTCCCCGCCAGCAACAGATGCGGGCGGAGAAGAAGCAGCGCTTACAAAGGATGGCCGACCGCTGAACCACGCGTACTACCTCCTCAAGATCAGCAAGTCGCTTCTTCTCAACTTCCTCGAGTTCGTCGGCATCCTTGCAGTAGCACCGGAGCAATTCGAACCAAAGCTAGAAGACATTCGAAACCTATTCATCAATGCGCATCATCTGCTGAACCTCTATCGGCCGCACCAGGCGCGCGAGTCGCTGATTCTTATGATGGAAGAACAATTGGAACGAACGAGGAATGAAATACAGGACATGGACAAAATCAAAGAACGTGTTGAGCGTCTCCTCGAGCAGTTGAAGACCGAGGGTTATGAGGTTCAACAACCAGCGGCAGAAGTTCCATCCGACCGTACAGAGAACGACAAGCTTGACAGCAAGGCACTGCAGGAGGCGCGTGAGCTCTGGTCACTCCTGAAAGAAACCGACGAACAGCGATGATGCCGCAGCTTTCGTTTCGGTCGGAATACCATTCAGCAAGTTGCTCTGACTAGCGCTAGCGATGCAGTCACTTGCAATCAGCTCACTCCATGCGGTCAAAGTTCTTCATCTACGAATGACAGTCTGTCGACGCAGTTTGAACGTCGAAGATACTGCTTGGACAGTTGGAGGAGCAGATTCTTACATGAGGCAGGACGCTCTTGACTACTAATCATTTAGCCATTGCGTCGTCAGAGCAGCCTCAAGACAGAATACCAGAGCACTTACAACTGCCAATGGTATAATCACGTGACATGACTTCCGCCTCTTGGCAATCAGATCCGAGGAGGATTTTTTCCTCATGATTTCTCCAACTTCACCCACACACATTTCTTGGATGCTTCATTCAGTCGCATTGCACAATTGACTTTGATACCCTAGAGGTAAGACTTGATGTTCTCAATCTCACTGCTTTTCCATGATGATATGCCTAGATACTGTTTCAACCCCAAATGAATTCGCCATTGGCGCTTGTTGATTATATTGTGCATCTGTTCTGATCAAACCACTGACAACTGATTTTGCTTCTTTCTGAGATATTTGGCTTGAACATTTTGCTGACGAGAAAAGTAGATAACTTCACTGAATCTATGACATTGACCATCTAACGAACAAATTGACGGGAATCCTCATTCCTGTTTTCCCTTGTCATGCAAGAACATCAACATATGGGCAAGATCAGAAACACCCAGTAGAGTGTATGATTATTATTAACACAATGATCGACAAAAGAAAAATGCAACAATCCACTCTATCCTCCAATGCTCGGTTCTCCGGTACCACGGCAGAATATAGCATTTATGCCGACTTGGCTTTCGTCGACCCCTTGGTCCGCAACTTCATCAAACCATACACCAAAGCATACGATGACAGAACGAAGATGACCACGATGCCCGCATCGCGCCATCCATAGTAATATTCCTTCAGATTGATGGTCCTGAGGTAGTCACTGCCAGAGCGGTACTGGCACACACGACAATCGGACGTGGCGTCCGGGTTGATGAGGTTCGCGCCGGCGCCCAGGCCCTGCATGTAACCCTCGAGGTACTGCCCGCAGGTGGTGCCGTTTGGTGGATTGAAGCGCGCGAATTCGGATTCCGAGCATTCGACCTTGATCCCCCACATGTTGAAGGTCAAAAGGCTGCCCATCATGTAGTTGAACGGATTGATCCAGTAGATCCAGTACCGCCAGAACGCCTGGATCTGCTCATAGGGCACCAGGACGCCGCAGAAGGAGATGAGCGTACCGAGGACGAATGGGTTGGCGAGCGCGGCGAAGACGGCGTTGGGCGCATAGGCCGCGATGAATTGCCCAATGCCCGTGTACAGGAACTCGTACATGAGCATGACGAAGAACATGGCGCCGGCGCGGTCCGAGTCCGTCGTGAAGCCGACCGTGTAGTACCAGCAAAGGAAGTACAGGACGGCGCAGATGCAGAGGTAAGGGAGCTCGGAGACGATCAGGGCCGTCACGAAGGCCTTCCACGAGTACATCTTGGACTTGCTCTCACGCGTCTCGTAGATGTCGCGGCGCTCGATGAATAGAGGTTGCAGCTGCGCAATGACACCGGGAGCCACGAAGATGAAGTTGAAGATGGTGAAGAGCCGCTGCTGCAGGTCCGCCACGCGGTCGCCGATCATCCAGAAGGTGAAGCCGTTGAACAGCGCGGTTATGATATGCAGGATCATCTTGTTGTTGATGTAGTCGGTGTTGCGGAACAGGGACACGGTCATCCGCCAGGTGACGAGCTTGGTCTGCTCCCACAGCGACGTCGAGAATTCGCGGCCGTCGTCCACGGTCGCCGGAGGTTTGGCCGCGGCCTCCGCGATGATCTGATCCAGCTCCTGCGTGACTTTTGCGCACTCCGGGGACTGCAGCCAGATCTGGGCCCAGTCTTTGCCCTGCGACAACGATCCGGACACCACATCTATCATGTGCTCCGCGGGGTTGACATCCGGAGGGCACGGCGCACCGTATCGTTCAAAGTAGGCCTTGACGGCCTGTCCATTGTCGCCGATCTCGCCAAAGTACACCGTCTTGCCTCCCATGCCGAGCAGCAGGAGCGTGTCGAACTGGGCAAACAGCTGCGCCGACGGCTGATGGATGGTGACCAGCACGGCCTGCCCGACATCGGCCAGTTTGCGCAGGAACCGGACCGTGTTGAACGCCGACTGTCCGTCGAGACCGGAGGTGGGCTCGTCCAGGAAGATCAGAATGCTAGGCTTGGCGACCAGTTCCACGCCGATGGTGACGCGCTTGCGTTGTTCCACCGATAAGCCGGCGCCGACCCGGCCGATGAGGGTGTCGGCGATGTCGTGGAGCTCCAGCAGATCGATGATGACATCGACGTACTTGAGTTTCTCTTCGCGGGGTACCTCGGGAGGCTGGCGGAGGAGGGCGGAAAACTCGAGAGCCTCACGCACGGTGGCAAATGGTTCATGCACATCGAGCTGCTCGCAGTAGCCGACAGAGCGCTGGAAGGAAACGGGCAAGGGTCTTCCGTCCACCATGATCGATCCGTGGATGGTGCCCATGGTCTTGCGTTGGGCCAGAACGTCGAGCAGAGTTGTCTTTCCGGCCCCAGAGGCACCCATCAGCGCGCCCAGCATGCCCGGCTTGACCCAACCCTGTACATTGTCCAAGAGGACCCGGTCTTCGGACGGCGTCTTGACCGTGTACGTCAGATTCTTCCAGGTAAACACAGAGGTGTTGCGGACAACGTTCTTCTTGATGGCATCCGAATTGTCGCGATCGGCGGCGGCGACCGTCGAGCCGGTGTCGGTCGCACTGTTCACGCCGCTCTTCTCCTGCGCCTGCGATTCCTCATCGACTGGCTGCCGGACACGAACCTTCTTCTGTTTCTCGCGGGGAATCAGCAGCGACGGTCCATTCTCCGAAGAGGAGCGCCAGCGGGTAGTGAAGATGATCGTAATGGCGGCAAACAAAGCCCACCACGCCCAGACAATGCCGAAATTCCGCCACACATGAGAATGGCTGTAGGACAGCGATTTCAGATACTGATCTCCAGAGACGACCGACGAGCCAGGCTGGGCACCTCCGACACCGGCGCACGCCTGGAAATCACGGAGCGCCGAATCCATGTAACCCGGGCCGTTGGGGACGAGGTTGACTCCGACGCAAGGAATGGTCTTTCCGTGAAGCTCATTGCTCAACAGCGCCTCGAAAGCGTACGCCAAGGGATCAATCCAGTAGATCCAGACGAACCAGGGGTGCATGTCAGGCTTCTGAATCAGGTACCCGGTGTACATGACTGTCGCGGTGATGGCCAACCCGGACACCTTGGAGGCTCCGTCAAATGTTTTGAAAGCGGCACCAATGGCACGGAACATTGCTGTCATGCACTGTTTATACCGTCAGCTTTTCATTTGGTAGAGACCAATGCTGAAGAAAGGCAGGCACTTACCATTGCGGTTGAGAAGACAATCACCCAGTGTGTAAAGAACGCGCTGGCGGTTGCTGTCAGGCCGACCATCCAGTACATAACGATCGTAAAGGACGTGACTTGGAGAATGATAAGCGGAATGTCCGCCGTGATTTGGGCGATGCAGAACGCTGCAGGATGGTAAAAGGCAAAGCTCTTGTGCTTGATGAGGACCGGGCGGCCAGTGAAGGACTCGGTGACCTCGCTCATGGACAACAAGCTGTTGAAGAGCAGCGAGAAGAACAGTGCACCGGCCTTGAGGAACAAACCACCGCTATTGTCGGGAGCGTTGTAGAACAGCGAACCGGCGATCAATGCCTGAACGACGCAGGAGAGTTGCTTGATCATGAAGCTTGCTTTGTCGCCCCAGAGAATCTGATACTGCCGCACGACTGCTGATTTGACCTGAGAGACAAAGTCGACCGTCATGGCGCTGGAACTGGGCAGTCGGGGACTCTTCTCAACCGACACTGCTTCGCGGAAGGCCTCGGTCCGGCGTTTCGCCTCCTCCGTGGTCGGATAGTCGTATTCCTGTCGCATGCGGGCGGCGATGGGTGATTTCTCGTACTCAGCCAGCAGCATATCCGCGTTCCGAGGGAAGGTGTATTGATGGCTGGCACGCACAAGTCGTTCAGTCGGCACCGTCACTCCCGTCAAGAAGTCGGCCACGTTCGAACCCTCCCGACAGATGAATCCCAGGTTTTCCATGAACGGTCTCGCTTCTTTCATTGGGCCGTAGTAGATCTGTTTACCTCCGTCGAGAAGCAGGACCTTATCGAACTGTTCGTAGATGCCGTTGCCCGCCTGATAGAGAGTGACGATCGACGCCAAACCCAGAATGTCCGTCATCGCACGAATCGCCTTTGCGTATTCCAACGCCGTGCTGGCATCCAGTCCGCGGGTGCTGTTATCCCAGAAAAACACCGAGCCTCGGGTGGCCAGCGTCTCGATGATGGAAACTCGCTTGCGCTCTCCTCCAGATACGCCGCGCACAAACTCGTTGCCGATCTTGGTGTCATGCGTGTGCTGGATGTCCATGGATTCCAGCAAAAACTTCTTCATCTCGATGCGATATGCCTCGGCCGAGTCCACGCCGTCGGGAAGATGGGCAGGCACCTTGAGCTTGGTCGCAAAGTCCATTGTCTGGCCCACAGTCAACGTCGGATAGAAGAGCTCCTCTTCAGTGTTCATGACGATCTGGCTGCGGTAGCGGGCCGCCTCCTTGACGTCCATCGAGCCGTACCATACGTTGCCTTCGACCGATGCATATCCGCGGCGGCGGTTGGCGAGAATGTTGAGCAGAGTCGTGCAACCCGAGCCGGGGCGGCCAAGCACCAGGAGCATCTCGCCGGGCTTGACGCATCCATGGCTGTCGCTGAGAATCCGCTTTAGGGGAGGGTTGTTGCGCGCCTCCTTGACGAGCTTGGGGATGTTGAGCTGCGAGACGATGTTTTCATTAATGGCAGCTTCCGCGCTGATAACATCAACATTCACGTTCGTCCACGTTACGCCGAGTTCCCGTGGCTTGAAACCCGATCTGTCTTCTCGGGCTTTGAACTCCTGGACCTTGTGTTTGAGGTGCCACTCATTGCCTTGAGGCGATGAACCTTTGATCTCTTCAGCGGGTTGGACACCCGCTTCGGATCGGACCGAGACGGTCGCGGAGTCGGATGGCGTTGGGGCTATTCTATCAGCCATCATGCTGAGACCGAATGTCCATTGCTTGGAGATCAATCATTCTACGGGGTCGTTGATGCCCTTTTGTACCTCGTCGACATGACGGAGGACAGTGACGGACCAACTTGAAGTCTTGACGTCTTACGTACGGGTCGATCCGGCTCCTGTTTTGCTCCCAGCTCGTAATCGAGCCAATCTAATGCTAAATCGGATGGACATCCTCCCGACTTTCGAGTTCTCCGAGTCTCCAAACGGCGAAGATCCTGACTTTCCGTTGAAGCTCCCGAAACCCTTGAAACGAGAAAACGAGAGATCTCCCGAGTCCCGACGCTGTGGACCAAGGAGCACGTTGGCAGCCAATCAAGTTCCGGCGTTTGGAACCTCCGATCCCGCTGAGTCAGCAATTCATAACCCGTGATTGGGCGATTGCTCGGCTGTCGGAGCTAACCTAAGCATTGATGGGTGGTTGAGCTGTTCGGTAACTTACGAAGGTTCAGGTGCAGGATGATCCGTAGACTCCTCGAGCTGCGCAGCGGACGGGGGCGGGTTGCAATTTGCATGTTGTCAATGACAGTCAATCTGAGGAGAACGATCGGTTAGCCGAAATGCGGCTGCCTGCCACCTGGTGCCCATTCATGGTAATTGATAGGGCTGAAGTTAGTCCGGTTGGCGTGTTCATTTTTATTATTAAGGCTGTGCATTGTTGAGATTCGTGTCCGTACTTGAAGTAGGTATCTAACGGTCTAGAATGGACTCTACTTTCAAGTAGATGAATCATCGATCCATCGTTGTTTCGGGAATTGCTTGTGCCAACGTCCTTGTAGCGTAATCGATATTGATACGAGATGCGGGAGGCGCAGGAGATGCATTGAGGTTGGAGAATGTGCTGGTCCAGTAGACTACTTTGTGAGTCGTCTTCATGATTCATTCATATCAAAGTTGAAAGATTGAAGCTGAAGAGCTGATATGCACTAATACTCAAAGTCTCGAGACTCACCAATTCGCCATCCCAAAGCTGTTTCACATTTGATCGACATTCTGGAATCAATAATGCAAAAATAACCTACAGGCTATGTAGTAACTAGTAGTTATGTATATAGTAGGTAATCCGCTTCCTTGTCCATGGACAAAATCTAGAAAAGCTCACCTCGGGCAAGCCGCTGACTAAGCGGAAGAATAATATCAAGATTTGTGGAACCTCGCGGCAATTCCTCACGTCCCAATAGGCTAAGCTCGGCCTGGGATTGATTAGTTAAGCGGAACGTGCTCTTATCGGAACTTTAACAGACGACCATCGAGTCTTTGTTCAGAATTGCAGGCCAGGAGTTCGATCAACAATGGTAGATCCCTACTGGAACTTGGAAACATCTGAATTAACTAGCCTACTACAGTAGCTTGCTCATCATAGACGACAGGCCGATGCATGAGGTCGCTTGTCGGCCTACCTGGACCTATTGTCTGAACTCCCATCCCACGTCATGCAGTATCCGTCGCCGGTTTCGACGTCCTCGAAAGACGGAGTTGAGGGCCAACCCATACCCGCTGAGAATAATGCTCCTCCCAAGCGCAAGCGAACAGCAAGAGCTTGCGACTCGTGTTATAAGCGAAAGGCTCGCCTTCCCGCAATCCTCATTTCAGATGTCGCATCACTCTGACAGTCGTCCCAGATACAATGCGACGCCGTGAAACCGCAATGTAACTGGTGCAAGCATCACTATCTGCCCTGCACCTTCGACCGGGTGGTCGGCGGCCGCAGGAAGAAAAAGGACGAGCCAAAGTAGGTCGAGAAGAATGGAACGAAATCCCAAGGATGCACTAACGTGACTCTTGCTTAGACGGGATCTGACTCTGTCTGAACGCATAGAGCGAATAGAGAACTTCTTGGCTACTAGTAACCTCGATCAAGGACAAGCAAAAAGCGATCCTGCCATTAATATCATATCAATTGATGGCTTCAGCCGCCCCCAGTCAACTCCTGTTTCCGGATTTCCACCAGTGTACAACTACAACCCGACTCAACAGCCATGCGCTTTTGGCAGGATGCATTTTGCTGGATGCAACTTAGGTCAGATTAGCTCGCACAATGGATTGCCGCTGTTTTCGCCCGAGGGCCAACAATGGATCAAGGAAAAGACTGGTGAAGATAGCAATTTTGACATACTGCAGGGATTTGGGCCGCTATGGCAGAATAATCGCCACTCCAATGGAGCGAACCTTCTGTCTATTGGTATCAATTCTGGCTCTTTGTCCGTCGAGCTGCCCGATCGGGCTGCCCTGGAATTCTTTCTTGCCGGGTTTGCTAATTCGAAACTCCGCTCGGTGTTCCCCGTCCTTGATCCCGTTCTTTTCCAGGACACGTTAAATATGGCCTATTCACCCTTGCAGGTTTCGGAGAGGGCTAAGGTGTTGATGGCCAGAGCGGCAGTATTTGGCTTTCTGGCGCTTGTTTCGGTTTTCGATGGTGAAAGATACAAGAGGTCATTAAAGATGAGCCCTGAGGAGTGCGCAAGCACGTCATGGCACTTGGTAACCCAGTTCGAGCAGGCCTCGATGATGGATGGACTGCAAGCAGCGGTCATGCTGGTATTTGCTCTGCGAACCATCAACAAACACGCGCGACAGCCGCTGATACTTGGGTCTAGTGTCTGTTCCACACTTTCGTTGGCGCTTTCAAGTCATCGGAAATCGTCCTGGCCGTCGCATGTCGAGTTGTCACCATGCTTGGAGGTCACATAATGCAGCCCGTAGACCCGACGCCGACCATGGACAAAGAGGCCCGAACCAAAATGCATATTCGAAACCTATTTTGGCTGTGCTATTCCATGGATAAAGGCATTTGCCAACGGACTGGTCACCCGCCGCTCCTAGTCGATGATTATTGTGACCTGACTCTGCCGCCGCATTATTCGGAGCTTGCGTACCGGACACGAGATCCTCAAAACCCTAATCAGGACCCATTCGTTCCTATGTACCCGCTGGATTTGAAACTCTCCATCATCCATTCCAAGGCACACGCCGCGCTGTATTCCTTCAAAGCGTGTCACAAGTCCGATGCTGAAATCCTCAAAGATATCCGGGAACTGGATGACGAGCTGGAGCAGTGGCGCCTGTCCATTCCTGCGCCCTATCGGCCCACGTTAACCTTCACGCAAGACCCGTGCAACTACACTCGCATGGATATGCAAGCCGTCGTCCTGCGCCTCGCCTACCACCATGCCGTGGCGACAATTCACCGTGCCAGCGGGCGGTGTCGTGCATGGAGGAACTCACAAAGCTGTGAGTTCGAAGGCGTGACCTCCAGTCTGGCGATATCGGTTCAGGCGTGTCGCTCGTCACTGTATTGCCTAGAGTCAACGGTTCATACACTCGCTGCAGATTTTTTTTGGTACTGTTCTTCAGCCTCAGGCCATCATCATCACGGTTGCTGATGTTTATCTTGTTTAGGATGCTCCTTTACTACCCTCTCTACGCTCTGCTAATCATCTTCTGCAACATCCTCCACAACCCACTTGATCCGCAGGCGGAGTACGACCTCGCCCTTCTTGCGCGTGTTCCCCATGTGCTGAAAATGATCCGGACTCGTCGGTTGACTCTCAACGAGATTGCACATGCCAGACTCATTGATAACTTTGTCACTGAGCTGACGCGAGTGGGGCGGTGTGCTATCACAAAAGCCAAAAGAGAAAAGGGACTCGAATGAGGGGAGAGATTGAGTCTGAGTGTACAGCGTAGAATTGAATTTATAGAAAGAGCTCTGGTCGGCGATAAAGGACGTATTGAGGTAATGAGAATATCTCGGTTTGCATTTGTAGCAAGAGCACGAAATACAGCTAAAAAAAAAAAAAAAAAGAAAAAAAAAGGAAGTCAGTCAAGAAATAAACGATGACAGACCTCGCAGAATGCTAGCAGCCTCGGCCTGTGTATCTTTTACAATGGCCTCAGCACTCTTGATGTCGTGAATCAAGCCTACACCGGCGCCGACGTAAGCCCCCAGTCGACCGTCCGGTCCATAGGCGTTCGCTCCAGATTTGGCCGCCTCGTCATGCAACTTCTTCAACTCATCAAAGGGAACGCCAGCCTGGTGATCCCGGAAAGTCCTATTGATGATCGCCCGCGGGCTCCACTGTTCCGGCCATGTGGTGATCCCCCGGAGGTGATTGTAGAGCTGCGTCCGGGTCGTGCTCGTCGCGGCGTCCCGGACCCGGATGATTTCCTGCTGATACCCGGCGGGGACGTTATTGTTCTCGACGGCGTTCAGGAACCTGGTCCCCATGGCGACGCCCGACGCACCCAGGCACAGAGCCGCAGCCACACCACGGCCATCAACGATGCCGCCAGCAGCAAGCAAGGGGATGCTTTTGTCTTCCTGTCCCAGAATCTCTGCGATCTCCGGGAGCAAGGTAGTCAGTGCCATGCCGTCCGTTGCGCGACCGTGCCCGCCGGCCTCGGCCCCTTGCACCACGACGACGGCCGGCGGGGTCGGACTGGCGAGGATGTCGCGCGCCTCGGCCACCGTCCCGATCTGGATCCAAATCTCCGTATCGGGGGACGCGTCACGCAGGGCGCGCGACCACTCATCCAGCTCGGCCTGGCCGTTGCGCGGCGCAAACAGCCACACCACGCAGGGCTTGTGCTGCTGCACCGTAGCCGTCGCCGCCGCCAGGTCGTCTGTCCAGACCTGGAACCCGATCCCGATCGGTAGCAGCGGGTAGTCGGGCGGGAGGCGGGTGAGCTGGGACCCTGAAGATGTGGCCGCCCGGGCCTTGGCGGCAAGGTCTCGCGCCTTGTCCAACATGGGTGTCCAATCTTTGGGGTTGGGTCGTGGACCGATGAAGCCCAGTCCGCCGGCGCCTGAGACGGCCACGGCGAGTTCGGCGCTGGAAAGGCCGCGCATGGGCGCGGAGACGATGAAAGGGGTTGTAGTCCATGGGAAGCGGGCCGCCAGGGCCTTTGCCAAGTTCAACGAGCGAGATGCCATGCTGAAAAATGGCTTTAAGATTAAGTGGCTAGATAGGTTTAACGGTGTGCCATTTATGTATGTACTGTGCCTGGTTCCTGCGAAAGGGTATATCTGGGGTAGCTACTTAAGCTTCGACGTTATGTATGTACCTCGGTTAACCTCCGATCGGTGAACTCAAGTCTCCCAATCCGGTTATCGGATCAGTCATCAGCAGGGCCGATCTCCGCATTGCGACTGGTGCTTTCTACTCCGTTTGATATCATCATCATCAATAGTATTATGAACATAGTATTGAGACTGGCGTTCTAAAATTCGAGTTACAATCATGCAAATCGATGGATGTTCACCACCCCTTCCACGGAAGCCACGTCTCGCGGACAATGTCCTGCTCATCGACCACATAATACACATGGTACATTGCCGCTGCGATGCATGCATGTTGCGTATACAGCTGGACCTGCTGTCCCACCTTGAAATGATCTGTAATTGCTTGCCGCGGCTTGCCTTCCTCCCCTGCCCAACCGATGATTCCGTGTTCTTGCGAAACACGCACGATAGCCCAGTCCATCTTGTCCACAACGCGTGCCAGGCCGCTAATCGGCCCGGTCTCCTTGGTCAGGGCCAAGGAACCAGCGTTGATCAGCGCTTCGTTCCGCTCTGGATACATGCTGCACACCTCCGTGAGAAGCCGGACGGCCTGGTCAGAGCTGGTCACTAAGCCGGTGGCAACTTGCTGAAGGTCGTTCGCGGGGAAGTTTCCTATCAGGGGCTCGAGTTGAGTCGGTTCAACTTGTAGGACGGAAGATCAGAACCCACCGGCATGTAACTCCAGTTTCATATTATCTGACTCGAGTCTCCGTTTCAGTCCCGCGACAACATGAGCCGTCGGCGTGGAGCCAATGCTGAGGACAAGGCCCTTTTGTCTCGACGCAGCATCAAGCTTGCTTGCAGCGGTAAAGACACCATCAAACTCATCTTCCAGCGCCTTGAGAGCATCGGGAACGTTTTTGCTGGCATACGAGTGGCCAGCGTGGCAGTAAAAGCCGTAAATGGACACCGCGGGGGACTTGTTGGCGCGACTGAGGAGCGCATTGAGACGTGAGGATTCCTTGGTAAGACCAGCACGACGGGTACCCACGTCGATCTTGATGAAGACGTCCCATGAAGCTGTTCGTCCAGTGCGACTGGCGTATTGTTCGAGGATGTCAATGTGATCTTCATGGTCTATCATGAGCACGATTCGGAGAGACTGCTTGGTAAAGGCGTCCAGCTCTGGCAGAGCAGAGGGACGAATAGGCAGGCTGTAGAGTGCCTACGGAGGGCGTCAGTCAGCTCAACGAACACCAAAATGAGTACATCATGGTTGATATACCTCCTCCAACACTCCTTCCTTGACCAAGGGCAAGGCTCCACGAATCTCTGCGAGCGTCGATGCTACAATCTTGCGATATTTTCCGCCGCCGAGCATGAGGCGCGTGACCTCAATCGTCTAGAACGCGACACTGTAAGCGTGTGGCCGTCGTGCAGGAAATCTGTACGGACCTTTAACGTCTTCACATGGGGCCGGAAATCGATCCCCAACTGTTCAACGTCGGCATGTAGACGTTTGATATTAGTCTCTAGAACCGGACGGCTCAGGATGAATGCTGGAGTTGGGAGGTCGGAGATTGGACGGTTGATGTAGTTTTGATGGGTCGACAGTGAGGAATCCATGGTGAAAGCTTCAATTTCCCTCAAGACTCAAGAAGGCTATTTACGAGATCTTCAATTATCTATTTATTGTCCATGAGCCAATTCAACTTGATATGTGATCTGCAACTGTTGAGATTCGATAATGAGGGGAGGTTACATAATGCATGCCCACGATGCGTGGGGGTGGGGAATTGCTGCTACAGTAGCTTTCGGTTCAGATCCGGACCGCCGGTCCCTGAGATGAAGAGGGACGCTGTTGTTCTTCTCCTCGTCAACCCTCAAAGCCATCGCGGGAATCAACTGCCATGTTGCAATGTTTCATGGTCGCAGGTATCGAAATATCCGGATCGGTAAGGAGTTTAGCGACGCCTAACTACCAGTTGCGGCTTCATATTCGGAACTCCAAGTCTTCCACTTTCCCACACGGTCTTCTCGAATCGGGCAATGCATACCCTATGGGTGGTAATCGGTCAAGAGCAGAGAGATTCATGCTCGACTTCCGCACGGTCTTCCGGCGAGTGAGTCTGGCCGACCTTTGGACTTGATCCTAGGGCTTTTATATATCACGTGATTCTTTTGAGAGAGTGGCATCGGGTCTCGACTTCTTCAATCTGACCAGTTAGATCCGTTTGATTATGTATTGGATGATTCTAGAGACTTACGGAGCATGTATTTGCAGAATAAAGAAATTGAGATATGTGTTGGTCTCGATGCTAGCCTGCTAACATTTCGTCCCGTGGTGTTGATTCAATGCCCGGATCAAGTAGTACCGGAGACAACTGCTCTTTGTTCCTCTATCCCGGCACTTTGTGAGAACGCTTTGTGGTCCATTGTTTAGAGCTGTTTCATTCGAAACAAGGGCATTATGAACGACCTATTGTTCAGGATACAATGACGTCCGAAACTTGGATGACGTGGAGTAGAGACCAATCTCGTGATGAGAACGATTATTTTGAGACGCTTCTTTGTCGCATGAAACACTCCGACTCTGATCCTTCAAAGAACCCCGCGGACTTTTTCTCTTGTTAAATAAAAGTAGATTAACGGCCACAATGAGACGGATACGCAAGTTCTTCACATTCGGTTGAGGTACGAAGACGTGGTGTATCGACAGACTCATTGAAAATTTTGCCGAGTCGATGCGACGAACAAGAGGCTTCTAAATGAGCTCAACAGAAGGGACTCATCCGAGATG
This sequence comes from Thermomyces dupontii, assembly GCF_041956625.1. Lineage (NCBI taxonomy): Eukaryota > Fungi > Ascomycota > Eurotiomycetes > Eurotiales > Trichocomaceae > Thermomyces > Thermomyces dupontii. Next base: position 1,804,612 of record NW_027192310.1, on the reverse strand, counting down.
GTTCACCTCGCTGGAATCATTGCAACGGTGCTCGGCTTACTGGCCATGCCCTGCGTAGGCGCCGCCCTGGAAGGAAACCGAAGACGCTTCTCGTTCTCAGTCGAACAAGTTCATGTCCCATCATACCGCAGACACGGAGGAGATCATTTCATCAAGGGGCCAGGAGAGGGCCCAGGTTCATTGCGTCGTCGACGGCGTAGTTGCTCCAAAGCTCCGACGTATTCAGTTCCGAATGATATCTATCTTACGCCCATCAAAGTCGGGGATTCGATCTTGAACATGCAGATCGACAGCGGGATAGCAGATTTGTGAGGTTTCTCTCTTTTGCATAGGACGATCGTCTTGTTGTGTGCTGACTCTCAACGGGGATCTCACAGATGGGTTCTCTCCCAAACTGCCGTAGCCAACTCTACATCGCATCCATACTACGTGCCCAGCAGCTCTTCTTCGACCATCAACTCCGACGGCTGGAAGCTAGGCGGAAAACACTCGGTCGGCGGGGACACCGTGACGGGGTCAACGGTCATGCAGGACCAGATCGAGCTCTCCGAACTCAAATACCCACGACAATCAATCCTGGTGGCCGACTGGGTGTCGGACAGCTTTCTAACGCGACGGCCCGCGTTTTCCGGTTCCGTGGGGATCGCGCTGAGCTCCGACACCGCTGCGGGCCAGCGCGGGTTCTTCGACAACGTCGCACCGCAGCTAGACGAGCCGGTCATCGGCATCGCGATCCGCGGTGGCGGGAAGCCGGGCATCGTCGACTTTGGATTCACCAATTCGGAGCAATATGTCGGCGAGCTCGCATACACCCCCGCCGACACGACCGACGGCAAGTGGAAGGTCCAGACGGAGGGATACACATTTGGCGGTGGGTATCCGGCCGTCGAGACGCGCGCGGCGACGATCGAAACCAGCTACACCCTTCTGCTGGCGCCGAACGAGGTCGCGGCAAAGGTGTACTCCAACGTCGGCATCTACAGGAACGAGCCGCTGCCTGGATACTACGTTCCCTGCGACGCCACCGTGCCCGAGTTCACGTTGAATATTGGGGGCGTGTTCAACGTCACGATCCCGTCCGAGCATCTGAAGTACCAACCTGTTGGCAACAATGAATGCTACGGCGGCGTGCAGCCGTCTAATGAGGAATACTTCATGCTCGGTAATACGTTTCTGAGATCCGTGTATGTTGTTTTTGATATGCGTGGCCCGAGCGTTGGGCTTGCCCCTCAAAGAGTTCCCGAGGCTCGGTCCTCATCTATGCCTTCATGATGGCCAAGCATCGTTCTGTTCCTCTAAGTTTGTTTCTTCTGCTAATGTGGCGTTAGGGGTATGACTTGGTTGTGTCCAATTATTATTCTGGGTTTTCAAGGCAGTATTCGTATGTCGAAAGTGGTACATACGTAGCTTGTAACTAGGTAGTTTTGGTCATTCACTCTCTGAGGTCGCAGGTCAGCTCTTATGTCGGCCTCTGTAATCGCTCTCGAACCCATTCTACCAGGATGCCAAGGTCCTCCGTGGTCTCCAGCACGCGACGCACCTCGTCATGAAGCTTCCGCATCTCAGGCGTGGGCTCGGTGCCTCCCTGCACGCCGCTATCATCATCCGATAATCCGACAATTTGATTGACATCGATCCGTCCGTTCAACTGAACTTCGAACTGGATCGATACCATCGTGAATGTCAGCACCGCAGGGTTTGGAATAGAAATCAAGACCATAATCAACGGGGCCTGCCCGTAGAGTGTGCGGAGCGTGATATCCACCCGGACATCATCCGGCTGCGTTCCGTCCGATCGAAGACCGTAGTCGAAGCCGAGCGCGTGATTCTGCGTCTCGGAGAAAACGTCCGTCATCTGACGGTCATCCGAGTTTTCGTCCAGCAGATGATCGAGGAAATCCTCGTTCCGGTCGTCATTGCTCAACACGGTGATCTGGCTATCGTCCGGATCTGTCTTCCCAGATACTGTTGTCGAATTGCCATTCATTCCTGTTGATTGACTAATTTGATTGCCTGGAGGGGTTTTGCTCTCTTTAGACTCGCCAGGAGCAAAAGTGTTTTGAATCAAAGAAGTCACCAGTCCGTATTGCCGCAGAATCTCCGCTCTGGTCAGCCGGCCACGCAGAAAAGATAGCGATTGCAGACTTACCGGAAGGATAGCAGTGAGCTGTCGGGGGTGGGAAAAGGGAAACTCAGAAAGCGTTCGGCCAGGAATAGCCTCAAAAGCCTGAAAAGTGTAGCTATGATGCCTTTGGACCGGTTGCCCCTCTGCATCGAAGGACACCACACTCTTCCTTCGGCTCCGAATTCCAGTTTCCAAAGACTCACCAGGGACGGCCGACCCATTAAACTCGGCTGGGACCAGCAGCCCATCGTAAACTACCACGCGGTAATCCTGCGGCAGTAATAGCCCTAGACGTCGATATACCTCAGTCGCCGCGAGTAAGGGTACGTCAACCGGTGGTTCCAGCTTGGCAACGAACCGGCGGTTTTGTGGACCGGGCTCAGCCATGCCGTTGTCGAGAGCTATGGAATCACTTTGGTTGCCGTTACCCGGGTCAACCCAATCTATAGACGCTGTTGCGTCGGCTTCATCGGAGCTAGTGTTCGTTTCTGTCGCAGTAAAGACATTTGGGCCAACCCAGTCTTTCGACACTTTCAACGACGGGAATCCCGCTCCGCACTCAATCGTGAGGCACCGTGGCTTGATGTGGTCGGCGTCATCAGCATCCTCCTGCGTCTCATGGTCATCCACATGCATAGCATCTGGTGACCGTTTCTTATCTCTTGCATCGAGAAGCCGATGGCGATCCACCCAGTACTCGAGGCCCATACCTAAACGGCGTCCTCTGTGCAAACTCGGTCGCCCTATCACACCCCGGCAGAGATGTTCATAGGTACCGCGGTAGCTTCCTCGCTTCGTTTCCTCTTCCCAGATTCTTTGGAGACTCTGGTGCAAGCCCTCGACGGCCTCAAAGCAATTCACCTCCTGGCTAAGCTTGTCAAGTCTCGCCAACACACTCAAGTTACGATGAAATCCCTTTAGTGACTTCCAAGCACGCCGATCACGCTCTTCCGGAGATTGTATTAGATCGCGCTTGAGAACGGCGGTGGCCTCATCGCGACGCTCGCCCTCTTGCGTATCGGGAGTAGCATACGCGAGCCTGACGTCCTTGACGTGATCTTCGCCGGGATAAAACTCAATCTCAAGATCGACCAAGTTCCCAGCAATGTTGAGGCTATCCTCCTGCCATATCGACTCAAACCCGGTCAACTGCGCCAATCTTTCTACAGCCTCCCGACTCACTCCCCTTCCATGGAGACGCGTGGCTAGAAGTTGGACGACTTCCTCAACGTGTTTTCTCCGTTCTTCGCCCTGGTCACGCGCAGCACCGCCTAAGCCTAGTGACTGTATTCCCAATGACTGTATATCTCCATCATTGATAGCAGATCCAAGGCCATCCTGACCATTCGTCGCCGGGCTCAGCCCCGTATAGCTGCCCAGCGCAAGGAGCGCAGATGGCGAGCTGAACGAAACCGGATCGTCAAGGCCTGTTGATGCCGCCAACGGTGTCGTGTACGGTTGGGTCGATGTACTCGGATGTTGCCCAGGGACGTGACCCGATACGGATGGAGTTCTCATCGAAGGCGATTTGTGCGACGGATGTCGGCCCATGGGTGCCGCCGATGGGTGCGGAGAGGGTGTAAGGTGCGTCGGAGTCGCACCGGGATTGGGTCTAGACGGCGTCGCCATTTTGTTTGCCGTGGACTAAGATTGAATCACCTTTGGAAGAGACCTGGAAAAAAAAAAAGGGAAACGAGCAGACAATGACAGGACCATGAGTTCGTAGCGACTGGTGGCATCGGGCTGGACAAAGGAGCAGCACACGGGCGCAAGCGACGGGCAGCGGAGCAAAAATAGCCGCGATTAGCGATTCATGTCTCGGCTCTAAGCTGCGACGAGCAAAACGAGGCAGGTTGCCCGTCTGTCTCGTTTGGAGTCGAGACCTGCAGCTGGAGCTGTCGAAAGCAAAAGATCAAAAGCACATGATGTTTGCATTGTTTGTCTCGAGCTTCAACATTCCATAACGTCACCGATCCCTCTACGACCTCCAACAACGCCCATTGTTAAGGCGCAGCCCTCTGACTCTTCTCGACAATGGCCTCATTACTAACGCGGAGGCCCCGCGCACTGGGTTGTGCGCGGTGGATGTTGTATCGACCTGTGTCAACCCTTCCGGGCAATCCTCATATTGTAACGAAGCCGCATGCTCGACCATACCAATGATTCTGTCGCTAACTGCCGCCAGTATACATTTCCTGATCCCTCAACACCCGGAAAGCACATCTTGTCTCTCCTACCCACAGAACCCCCGAGACCAGAACTCGCCATTGGCACGACATCAAAAATCCCACCCACGCCAGACTCCTTTCAAGAGAACCCGACCTTCCTCCAGATCTTGCAGGAGGTGCTTTCCCAGAATGCGACCAAGGATCCCGAGGTCCAGGCCCAAGCCAAAGTGATGGTGTCGACGGCGGGTGCGAATCTCGGCTCGGGAGGCATCTTTTTCGGTCCGCAGCGCGGTAGGAATAAGAGAGGGCCGGGGTTCAGCACCGGCGGCGCAACGGGGGGCGATTCGGCAGGCGGAGCCAGTGGGCAGGGAGGTGTGGGCTCTGGAGGCCGAGGAGGCTGGATCCACGTGTCGGACAGCCGACGCCCGCCGGAGTTTGGGCGGATCGCTTGGCCAGAGGATATCTTTGGGAGTTTGGAGGTGGATGGGAATGGGAACTTTGTCGGGGGGAACGGGAATTACCAATCTAGCGGTGAGTTTGGTGTGAATGGCTCTCCTGCGAGGAGAGGTTGCTGATTGAATTGCAGGCACGTATCGAATTGTTACACGGGACGGAATGTATGTTCTTTTTTTTTTTTTCTTCTTGGTGGTATATAAGATCGCTAACCTTGGGTAGTCTCGGTCTGAGTCCGTTCCTGAGGGAGAAACTGATCGAGAAGCTGCGAGAGATAGCAAAGTAACAGTGCTTTACTGACGAAGCCGAAATCTCTATCCGGAAATCGGTAAGAAACATGCCGTTCCAGAGGAATCCCAAACCGTTGACAGATGAAGCAGCACTACTTGTGAACTTGGGCGATCATGTACAAATAAAGTTTTATGACCTCTGTACAATGCATTTCATCGGGTATTGATTCGATGGGCACGGTCTAATGTCTATAATGCAAGATTCTATCAATTTTTGATGCCAATCACAGCCAGATTACGAGGTGACTCCGCGTAATCAAACACCGGCTCGACCCAGCACTCCTTGACCAAGCCGGACGCCATATGCTCACGGAGGAACTGCCATCGGTCAACCACAATGAGGGCCTCGCTCACCATCCCACTGAACGCCATGAGGCTCCAAACCAGACTGAGGTTCTTCCTCGCTGGCTGATAATCCACTTCATATTGCTCGAGTTCCTCGGTCGTGATACTGTCGTGAAGCTCGGTCATGGCTTTCCCGTACACCGGGTCCTTCGCCAGCTTGACCATGGCTGCCTTTGCGTACGACGCAAAGCTCACGTAGGCCGCCTTGCGGAGAGACCCGACAATCAGCGGGGTTCCCGACCGATCGGACCCGTCGCCGTCCTGCTTGCGTTTGAACGCGTCAAGGCTGGCGGGCGTCGGTCGCTGGACGACGCCGCGATCGACAAAGACCCGTTGCAGTACCGCACGGTAAAAGTGTCGCTTGAAAAACTCTTCACTCTCTTCCTTGACCCAGTTATACGGGGCCTGGAGGGCCATCGTGCGGGCGGTGATGTTAAGCCTGATCCCCGGTCCATCCGGATGCGGGTACTCGGCTAGCCGTTTGGACATGGGGAAGCCATGGGGATCGTACGCAGTGGATTCTGCGACCAACCGAGGATGCAAGGACCGGAGCTCTGGGAGCTTGTACGTGGGCGGCCCAAGGCGTTCCGTCACGAGGTTGTAGCAGCATCCGATCATGGCGATCGCAACTACGGACGGATTCAGCACCAGAGACCGCACTCCATGGTGGACTAGGTTGCCGCATGAATGAAGCGACACAACCATCACCCGTGCCTTGCTTGGCTGCTCGTCGCTTTCCTGTTGCCCCGCCGTCAATTCGACCGCCTGCCCGTCCAACTGAGCAGAGCCGTCCGTTGCAGGGGGCTCAACGACATGGCGGATGATAGGCTCCAGGTATCCGTCGGAGATTTCGTGTTCGATGTAGTCCATCGATCCGTGAGGCAGCTCATCTTCGGAATCGTCCTTTTTGCTGTGCCTTCCGCTCATCCGATCCGGAGGTGGGGCGATGTCGGAAGGATCCAGGTTGATCCCACTGAACACAGTAAACACGGAGTCTTCATCTTGCGGCGGAGCCGTTGTAGTGGTATCGGGCGAGCACGCCTGACACTCCTGCTTCTGATCTTGTTCAGAAGTCTGCGAAGCGACTCTTCTTTTGCTTTTCTTGGCACGTTTGACGACGACCTTCTTTTTGGCCAGTTTGGCCTTGACATCAATATCTTTCGCACCGCTGACATTCGAGTGCTGCCGCTCGATAGCGATGATATTCTGGTTATACGACGCAGCCAGCGTACGGCCTAGATAATTTTGCCCCGATCCGAAGTCGACAATATGACTGACGGGTTCGCCTCGCGTCTCAGCCACGGTGGCAGTGAGCGAGTCGACATATTCGGCGAAATGTTCGACTTCATGCCGCTTCTTCGTCGTCATGCCCAATCCAATGCGCCGGGGAATCGCACTCTGACTGGAGGATGACGACTTGGCCCGGGGCACAAAGTCCCGCCTCAACGTGTGGCGTCGTACCTCCCGGATATACTCGAGCAGAGACCGCGGTGGAAGGGGTCCATTCCTCCATGTCTTCTGCGGTGGCTTTCCATCAAGCGCGTCAGTATCTTTGCGACCGCAATCGAACGTGGACAGATCTTCTCGCAGCAGCAGGTGCAGGACGTCGTAGACATCATGGGCGTCGAAGAACCTTCTCCAGTCCTCTGGCAGCAGCGTCGAGTACAGGTCAGGCTCTCTGGTCAGAAAGTCCAGGATATGGACGCCACCGCACAAATTGATAAACAGCTGATTCGAGGTCGCAAATGCCAGCAGCGAGTCCAAATAGGCGTCGACATCCTCCCATTCCTCGGGGAGGGGGAGGGGAGATTTGGGGGCCATTCGCGCACGACCGATGTGAAATCAGCGGCGTCAACCAGCGGTCGCAGGCATGGCGGACTGCGCCGACACAGCACACTTGTCTCAAGCGCGTCCTCGTACTGTAAGAGATTGTTCGTACTAGATCAATGTCTGCGAGGCTCGGTGATTCTGGATCCATCATTGCAAAGGCTGTTGAAAAAAATGAAAATCTACAATTCTACGTTCACCAATCGCGTCAGTTAGCTGCCTCGCCTGGTATTTTCCGGTCTATGATTGGCCAACAATTGGACAATTTGATCTGCAAATCCCAAATCAGGACTAGCGTTCTTGTAAAATCGCAACTTTAGGAATCAAGACGTCTATTGATCGCAAAGGTTGTGAACCCCACGAGGAACTCAAAGTCTGAATGTGGGCGAGAGTACGAGTACTCGTAGTATCACAGTATTCTGCGAAATTCGCAGATTCTCGCCGTTGTGTACTACTCTAACGAGTCCCAGTCATGCCTCCATGCACAATCTCTGTTTCGGCCTGAATCGAAGCTATCCCTCGCTTTGTGTGATTGGCGTCGCCGGGGCTAAGTAACCTAACGAGCCCTAGTTAAATCCGCAGTACGGAAAGTCAAAAGCACCGGCCTAAAAAGTATTGTACATCCAGTACGAGTACGAGTAACTACCTACTAGTGCATAGAGATAAGATTTTAGCTCAGGTGCTAGAACACGACAGAACCAGGCGTCGAACCGGAAGTTGGAACAGGGGTCCAAACGTTCCAAGACTCCAGTCACCCCCCAAGCCCAAGGCTCAAATACAGTATACGCCCCGGTTGCTCATCCCGAAGACCCGAAGGGGCTGAGGGTGCCTCCATAATTGAGGCCATTTCGCACCATCCATGTACTCGTATATGTGCCTTCAGCTTTAGCGTGAACGAACCAGGATAATCACGACAACCGTGCCCACAACAACCCCCCCCTTAATGGCCGGCGTTTCCGCTACCCCCCGACATCTGGCTCGACTTGATTAAAAGATCACCTCATTTTGCATGTTCGAAAAAGCTCTCAACCGATCTTTGGTGGAAATGTGGAACGCGCTGCACGGCTTGCCCTGATGTACATTGTATCTCCCGCCCCATAGGTATTCTCGAATCTTGAAAGTTGAACGTTTCTGCCGTGGCATACATAACCTATCTACACGTGAGTGCAGATCTCCCGATCAACGTGTCTTGAGACTACAAAGTGCGGGCCCTGGGGCTGCAGAAGAAGGGAATCAACAGTGTCCACGACAGCCTCTGTACCCAGTCTCTGTTGAAATTGACTTAGGACACTCGACGTTCTTCGGGGTCGCGGTTTGGTGCCCGTTACGGCAGTCTTTCTAGAAGACGCCCACTCCGGTCTCTCCAATAACTTCAATTTTTTTTTTCTTTTTCCCGTATCTTCTCGCCTTCTCTTGCCCCGTGTCAACAGCATGGCCCTGTAAACGGCCTCATATCGCAGGGCATTCTGAGGTTTTAAAAGTACAACCCTTCGAACCACGCTTCGGAACTCATAAGACCATCCACAACCCGAAGAAATGAGAATCAGATCATCATGTCCGGGGCTGGTCCGCGTATATTCGGCGGAGTGCCGGACGTGCTGTTTCAGATTCTCAGCATTGTTGACGCATCGATGATACCGACTCTGTGTTGCCTGAACAAGGCGACATACGCGACGATCAAGGAACACGAGACGCTAATTTGCACTGCGTTCCTGCGCAACCACAGCACGCCGCCGTTGGACTCGATCCTCACGATGGATCCGAGCACGGGAAAGCCGGCCCCGGTCAATTTCACCAACCTTCAAAAATTCATGTACCGTCGGGACGCGGCGCGAAGACTGGCGTCGCGGGTAGCTCGGTCCGGTTGGGGTGCCTGGTGGGCCATCAAGGGGTCCGGCGAGATGGACGCGGATGCCGAACTGTTTCGACAGCGGGTGGAGCGGGGTCTCTACGTGATGTTCCAAATGTCGGACATCGCTCGGGAAGTCGAACGCACCACGAATCCGCGGTCACGCTCGTGCCATGCGTGGTTACATCCCGACATCCTGTGGAGTTGGCTCCCCTGCGGCGTTGGGCGGCCGCGCCGGAAACAGGCGTGGTGGTTCCCGCATCATCTGGGCCACATCTCGGCCGTCCTGGTCCGCAAAGCCCAGCAACGCGAGGTGGGCAAACGACGGTGGCTCTTCCGGCAACATTTGGACCTGGAGCGACGGGTGGACTTCCACATTGCGCTGCGCATGCTGCAGCAGTTCCTGCAGACGATCATCTACGCGCACTGCCCGGATGACGAGCAGCGGACGGTGGCGGGGAGCGCCACGAGCACGAGTGATTCGGACGCAGACCTGGTGATGAGCTGGTTCCTCCTCCGACAGTCGTCGCATTCGCTGTCGCGCATCTTCCTTGAACTGCCCGATGCGCGGTGCTGCAGCATCGAAGACCGAGCCCGTCGGAAAAGCAGTCAGGAGTGTGTCTACTCGGAGGCCTTGAAAGAATACTGGATAGCATGGAGGGGAGATCCGACGCTGGACTGTCGACGCTGCGAATGGTATCTCCGAAGCTGGAGCACGGATGTGATTTTGAATGACTTCTTTGGGCAGCATGCATGTCAATTGGCACGGGACTGGGTGCGACAGATGCGAGGAGAGGGGGAACTACTGTTTGACATTTGACTGGCTGACTGGCATAGACGTTGGCAATCCTGTATGAGTATTAGAGCTTGACAATGGGAGAGTCTACAAAACTCCTTGTAATTTCCTCCATCTTTTTTACCGTATCAGGAAATCGTCCTCTTCGAGAGTCTAGTCCAATCAGACATCAGATGGTCTTGGCAACTCCAGGCACTCCTGTCATCGCCTCCAACTGAGGCATCAACATCAACTTCTCCCAAAAGGAGGTTCAGAAGCCAAGTAGACCAGAAAGAATAACAATGACAACGCAACAAGATCCATTCCTCCAAGTACAATCGTGCGTTTTCCAATTCTCGCCCACTTCTAATCCTTCCACCTTGATAGATATCCAAACTAACCACGAGAATCCGAACAAAAAACAATTCGAATATATAGAGAAGTCCTTTCCACCCTCCAAACCACTCGCCCTTTATTCTCCTCCTTCCTTCGCATCCGATCATTAGCCGCGACAAACCCGCAAAACCCAGAACTCCAGCAAGCGCGCGCCGAGCTTCAAACCACTCTTCAAGACCTCGCAGCGGATGTTGCCGATCTCCGGGAAAGCGTGCATGCGGTGGAGCAGGATCCGGATCGGTTCGGGATCGAGCAGGATGAGTTGGACAGACGGAGGAAGTTCGTTGAGGAGGTTGGCGGGGAGGTGCGACGGATGCAAGCAGAGATAGAAACCACAGCAACATCGACATTAGCAACAACAACAACAGGGCCCGGTGCAGCAAGCGGAGGGACATCGTTACCCAATCCCTCCGAGTTTGATGAGGACGTCGATTCTCGCGGCGATTATTATGCTTCTCTGGAGCAGCAGCGACAGAGTGAATTGCTGGCCTCCCAGGATGAGCAGCTCGATGGCGTGTTTCGGACGGTGGGGAACCTGCGTCGCCAGGCGAGCGATATGGGGAGGGAACTGGAGGATCAGGCCGTTCTCCTGGAGGACGTGGAGAATGTCGCCGATCGAGTGGGAGGCAAGTTGGCTTCCGGGATGAAGAGGATCCGGCATATTGTGAGGAAGAACGAAGGTACGTTATGCAATTTCCCTAGGTCCAACTGCTAGGCTTGGATCTAAATTGGAAAAAATAGATACCATGTCATCATTCTGCATTGCTGTGCTCATTTTTGTTTTGTTTTTGCTTTTGATCCTGGTCATCGTTCTCTAACAGTACATACATCATTTGCTTTTTGTTTTGGGAGGGGTATGGGTATAAATAAGGGCGTTTGGTCAGGGTCATATTGCATTCAATTCAAGATTTCAAGTCCGAGCCTTCTTGCGCGGCCGCTCGTTTCCATCGTCCTTTTTCTCGCCGTTGGCTTCCTCGTCATCGTCCACGTCCTCCATGTCCTCGTCGTCGAAATCGTCGAGGTCGACCATGGTCTCGAATGATTGGACTAGTAGGCGTTAAGTCATCTTATATATATATTCCTCAGTAATGTTCGAGGAATGGACTTACCATAGTACTTCAGTGCTTCCGGCCACAAGTCCTCCGCCAACGACGTGGCCAGTTCCTGCCCATCGGCGAAGATCTCGGCCGCCTCGAGGCTGTCCTCCTCGTCGTCCTCGTCGTCGTCATCATCATCATCGTCCCCTGCGTCCTCATCGACGGCCTCGCCCTTGAGAAGCTTCTGGTATCGCTCCTCCTCTTCCTTCTCCGCAGCCTTGGACTGCTCCGCCGTCACGTCCCGGCCACGGTAGCCGAACCAGGCAAAGAAGCTCAGACCCACGGGGCTCTGGCCGGCCTCCGGGTGGTCATCATCGTCAGCCTCCTCGTCCTCGTCGTTGGTGACATTCTCGGCCTCGACTTCCTCGAGCTTCTTAACCAGCGCCTCGTACTCGGGCAGCTTGGTGCGGTCGACGCCCTTGTTCTTCTTCTCCGCCTCGAACAGGTCGCAGGCAGCATCCAGCAGACCCTTGGTCGGATCCATGTCCTTCTTCCAGTTGATCCGCACCGGCTCCGACACGAGACCCTCCCAGGTCCGACGCTTGCCCTTGGCCGTCTTGGTGACCTGGTAGCGGTAGTAGAAGTCCTTGACGATTTTTGCGTTGTCGAAGTAAGGGTTCTCGTCGCCCGTGGCAAACTCGAAGATGAAGCGCAGACTGCGCGGTTCGCCGTTGCCCTGGTCATCCACCTCGAACCGCTCCACGGTCAAGTTGCGCAGGCATCGTTCGAGGATGTCCGCGTCCGACGGCAGGACGTACTCGTCGACCTCGGCGGGGGCATTGGAGAAGACGCGAGGCCAAAAGTCGGTGTCCTGGACTTGCTTGGACGAGATGAGGGCGTTGCGCTTCTGATACAGCGGGCGCATGGCAGGGATCGACTTGCGCACTGTGGTATCGTTAGTTTTGACCTATTTTCCTCTGCGCGACTCGCGCGCAAGATTCAAAGAGAAGGTCATCCTTACACTGATCCAGCCCGGCGCGCACAAACTCGCGCTCGAGCAGCTCGATCTGGCGCGCCGCATCCTTGGGGATGGACGGCACCTCGATGCGCTCGCTCAGAGGCTTGTCGTTGCCGGTCATGGCGACTGCAATTCCAATTGTCCTATTGAATTGAAAGAAAAGACAAACAAAATGATGGAGAGAGAAGAAAATTCTTTCGAGACAAAAGAAAAATGTTTCAAGCCAGGGGCAAAGGAAGGGAAAAAAAAAGATTGATCCGCCGTCGCATACCTTCGGAGTTTGGTTTAACCTACGTGTAGATGAGAATGGAAGTTTGAAGACCTCGCGTCACGCTAGCTACGTTTGGAAAGTGTGTTACAAATACTAACCTGTTCGGGTTAGCCTGGACGATTTAAGCTTCAATTTTTAATAGTTATCTACGAGTACGGAGACTCGGAGTACTCCATTTGTTCGCAAAGCCTCCAGTGCAACTGGCAAGTCTCTTTGCAGTTTGCATTGTTTGAACTGTTTGCAGAGTTTTACCCTCCGTTTGCATGTGCGATTATGTCCGGAGTAGGTAACTGAACTGTCTTGTGTGGAGAACTCCTGCTGATGGTTCCAGCTGTTGTGGAGACCTACATCAATCATCAATTCCTCCAGCAGCCCAGCTTTGAATGAGCGCTCTTTCGAAGTGTGCGGCACATTATCACAGAATTGATACTGACGAGGTCAGTCCGGAGATTATGGAGTTTGAGTCTCCTACTATACCTAACTATACATACAGCACGCGGACTCTCAGAGACTCAATGACGCCCATTCAATGCAGCGATGTGGATGATTGCGGAGGATAGATATATCGTTGATGTTGAGCAATCTTGTCGGAAAAATTCCGTATCTTATCAACATCTTTTATCAGGCAATCTGACAGTTCTCATATCGACCTTCTTGCATGGAGAGTGAAAAATCTCGAGTATCTGCCGGATCATTGTAATAAAGGCCTATCTCGTCTCGTAGACTAACCTGCATCGAGAATCATCTTCAAATATCGCACATCATCATCAAGCGTCAAACTTTTTGCTTTTCCTCGTTCAATCACATTTTTTTTCCCATGCCCCATGCGCCAAATGAAAAACAAAACAGAAGAAAGCCATGAATCCCTCGGGCAGTCCACCGACATGCAAATAAAAAAAGAAATCAACAAAACGCCGATCAATGATTCGCAAAAGGGTACGCCGCGCTAGGTCATCAACGTAGTCGTAACACATGTCTCTAGGCAAAGGAAAAAAAAAAAGGAGGACAAAACACACAGACGCCGTGGTTTCGGCGTCCCACTGACTGCTTGAGGAAAGTTGCCTCACAGCATCCAGTCCAGCCCGTTGGCCTCCTCTTCGACGGGGAATACTTCGCGTGCATATTCCTCCATGTCGCGCCAGCCTTGCCACAACTGTCGCGCTTCATCCGTCACCCGCTGTGACACCACGCCGCCTGGTCCCTGCATCATGCCCGCCCCGGCGCCTTTTCCTCCCAGAGGACCTAGTCCTTTGGGTGAGCCTGCCGCCGGGGGATTGAATTCCGGCTGCGGGAAGTATGGCGCCTCCAGTTGTCCAAAGAGCACTTCGATCCCTTCCAGTTGTTCTCGGTATCCGGCGGGGATCTTGACCTTGATCTCTATCTTCGGCACGCGGCGGTAGGTAACGCGCCGGTTGAGGGCGCGCGAGAAGGCGTTGCACACTTGCACGGGCGTCAGGGTTTCGAACGTGAGCGCAATACTTGCAAAGCATCCCCCAGGTCAGCAAGATCCCAACCCATCGAACCTCGAAGAGAGCACTTACCGATGGCCATGCCACTTCTGGGGTCCATCTTTGAAAATCTGTAGCAGGGCCGGACCAACATCGTGTTCGGCGTCTAGCCATGGCAAAGGCATATCCTCCGGGAAGGGCGCCCTCCATTCAAAACTGCCGTCGGGCTGGAGTTCCATCTGGAAGAGCGGGTAGGGGAGACTGGTGAAATTGTTGTTGTAGATGCCGGCATAGACAAAGGTGCACGGTAACCCGAGCTGGCGCACATAGTTCTCGACGGTGAACTTGCAGGCCCATAACGGCAGCGCCGGCCAGGGTCCATAGACCGAATGATCCGGCATGCTGCTGTAGATATAGTGCTGGATGGTGCCCGCGCGCTTGGCCGCATCGGCCAGAGCCCGGCCAATGGCAACCTCATCGCCCGCTTGCGAGACGGTATTGATAAAAGCCAGCTGGGCACCGCGGAAGAGTTCATCCATCAACCCAGGATTGTTGGCCAGGCTGCCTTCGATTAATGTGACGTTGGGCAAACTCTGCAGCTCAGCCGCAATGATGCCCTTGAGCGAGTGCACCTGGCCACGGACATGGAAGCCGACAGCGGAGGCGACCCGAATTAAAGACGCGGCCTGGCGGCCGGTGGCATTGACCACAGCAATGGTCTTGGTGGGCTGTTGTGTCATTCGGGGCGGGGGAGCGGCAAAATCAACAAACAGTCCGGCCGCAGAGATTTTCCGAGATCGACAACTTCGGTAGGAGTCGTAATTTTTGAGGGAACAAAAAAAAAGGTCCTTGAAAGGAAGGGGGAAAGCTCGGTTGACACAGTCTGCCGTGGATGAGTAGTACTGATTGCTGTTCCAGCCAAGAGGGTTTGTCTCTCTATCGCGGCAGATAAGAGAAGAGTGAGGGGGAACCACGATTAAATCTCCTTAACGAAAGGCGTCAGGAATGAATCGGGCCGCAGATGAGGAGCGCGGGACAGGGACAGTAATGGATGGTATCAGCTTAGGGTGAAATGCTGCAATCACATCCGCAGGAGTAGCTGAGGAGCTGTGAGAACGAACAGGAACTGCTGGGATGGCATCCGAGACTGATGCAATGGGAGGAACGGGAACATCTAATGATAATCAATCAGGAAGAGGCACAAAACACGGTGGCTTTGAGGAGCAGAGGCACTTGGTAATTTTGGAGTCACCCGCCTGTGTGCTCTGGTCGTTGGATGGCGTTTTTCTTTGAATTGGCAGAGTTGACTGGTTGGGGAAAATAATAGTATGTATTTTGCGCTCGTGCTTTTTCGCGATGATCCACAAGACAGAATACAAATATTATGGCAAAAGGTTCTGGCCGAGGTCATTCGGCACTAATACGGCCTCAGGCAAAAGAGGGGCGGCAGCATGAGTTATTGTCGGTGTGCGCCGGTTTTTACAATGGAATTGCGTCCCTGGATGTCATCATCATGGCCGGCAGGGATGGGGATTCTTTGAGTTGGAGAGTATGGAGAGCATGTAATAGCTACGGAAGACGGCTAATCGCCAGTCGGAAAAGCTAGGTAGGTTATGATATGTAGTTCAGGGACTTCCAAGTACTGTACATGGCCATGGACCGAGCTGGGAAGAAAAGGAATCCTCATTCCTTCACGGTTCCCAGCTTCCCATTGCTCGACAACCGCCTGTTCCAGGATGCATAATATAAATATACACCTTTGTACTCCGTATTGCAGCCTCAAAACGAAGGAATTCGCGGAAGCTAAAAGAATTGTCGCGAACTCCCAGAAATGGGCTGGTACAGTTTGTCCTGGTTTTCCTTTACGTAACAGGAGCACCCTGGCGGCCTGAATCGTCGTCAAACTTTTCCAATTCGCCCTGACGGCCAGCAGAGGGGCGGCTGGAGCGCAAAGGAACAGCGGGTTCCCCCGTCGCGATCAGAGACCGAGGATGCCGCGATCCAGGCTCACAGAGGACGTTGTTCTCTAATCTCCATATTGAGTTCTGGATGTAGGGCAAGCAAAAGAAGCATACCAAGCATTTTCGAAAAGCAAGTCCTGGTCGGAAGTTACCCACTTCCTGACAGCCTGAGGCGGAAGCCACTAATCCCCGGCCTGGTCTCATGTGACCTGCAGGATCTCGCTCTAGGCCCGGACAGGGATAGCGTGACTTTTGTGTCTCCGATGTCGAACTTCTTCCTTTCATGTCACCAGATGGGAGAGTGGACATTGGTCAAGCGGTGGAGAGAAAGTCAATTGATCATTTGATCAGCCAAAAGTGCTCTGAAGGGAAACTCTATGCACTCTACGACCACTACAGTAGGTAATGGATCACTCTGTACTACAAGTCCAGTACCAACTTTGTATGAGTACGAAGTACTCGGACCGAAGAAGAGGACGTGACGAATAACATCGTCCGTGGTGAGTGTGACACCATAAACGACTTCAATGACAATGGCTTTGTGACATGCTCATTATGCTCCGGATGAGAAGGCGGTTCTCTCATGGCACCATCGAGCTGGAGAACGCCGAAATCACCCGATTGGCACAAGGGACCTTGGGGTTTACGGAGTACGGAGTACAGAGAGGTGCATTCCTCGCATTCCTCAAATATCAGTCAATTAGGTTTCGAACGGCCTCCGGCGGATAGACCCAATCCGAGGCTTCGATCCAATGGATAAACTTGTAGACGGTTGAGCACGTAGATGGGAGATCAAGGCTATTCGGACACTCCAAACGACTCCTGAAAGCAGAAGCAAATGCCTGTATCATCAGGAGTCGAGGATGAAACTGTCGCTCTTTCAGTTCTCAATAAAATAACCCATGGTTCTGGTCATCGAACCTGACGTGCATAGTTTTATTTCCTTTTCAGTGTCAATAATGTAATCACTGTCGTATTCTTCCCGTGCTTCGTATCGATGTCTACGAGAACCGCTCCAATAACCCCGATTGCTCTATTCCCAACTGTATCGGCCTTAGAATCAAGAACTATCCCCTAGAACGCCATGTAATGCAAGTGCGAGTCGGAAAAATTCATGATGGGGCTGATCCGGCGGTCATACTCAGTTGCTGCTGCCCTTCTGATGTTTCCATCGCGCGATCAGCAAGGTCTCGCTCCGACATGGTCTTGGGGCCGATGCCCGCAAGAGCCCAGACGCCAGGCCGGCGTCGAGCTTGCATCTCTGCCACCGGACGCTCATCGGCATGAAGATGAGCCCCTGACTGGCGTAAGAGAATTACATGGTCAGGCAAGCCAGCATTCGCGGCGAGAAACAGCGGCGTCCGGCCAGCACGGTTCCGGATGTGCACCGAGGCGCCTTGGAGAAGGAAGTAACGAAGAATCTCAACGTTGGGCGAGTGCGCTGCGATGTGCTGGACCATGTTGTTCAGCGGTTGAGCATAGTACGAAACGAAGTAGTAGTATCCAAGGCGTAGAAAACTTACCACCGGGGTGTTCCCGGAATAATCCGCATCGTTCAGAAGCCATGAGTTGTGCCCCTTCAACAAACCCTTGACCTTCTCGAGGTTCCCTTCCGCAATCGCATATCCAAGGGCCGTTAACGTCGTCGCCCGCTCTGACAGCGTTCCATTGGGATGACGGAATACTGTCTGAGCATGATTTGTGAGCTCACCACGCAGTGACACCGACATTTCGCGTGCGACGGATTCCGGAGTCGACCCCGGCAGCGCCAGCAAATAAGCCAGCTTGGTTAGTGCTGCTTCGGAAGTCATATCGTGGCCGGAAACCACTCCGGCACGAGACAATGCCATCCCGGGAGCGTATGCAGGACTGACACTCCCCTTGAGGCCTGTCGTAGGCAGTGTGAGCCCTTTGCGGAGAGGATGGAGAGGCACGCAACTTACATTGGGTCACATTGACAATAACGATCCCACGCTGGATGGCGCTGGCAAGCACTTTAATCATGGCATCGTCCTGGCCGCCCGGTGCATTTCCAGCGCCAAAGGTTTCCAGAACCAGACCTCGTAGGCCATCCAACTTGAGCACGGCATCGACCATCTCCGGCTTGATGCCCGGGAAGATGCGGAGACAGGCCACATGGGTGGTGTCTAGATTGCTCTGGACGCGGAAATGCTCCAAACTGGTCGGTCGATGAACCAGATCCCAATTGACATGGACCCGCATCGACGTGGTCACGGCAAGGGGCGGCGCATTCGGGGAGTCAAAGGCGGCAAAGTCGGTGGCCGATACTTTGGTGGCCCGGTTGCCGCGAAAGAGTTTGTGGTCGAAGTAGAGGCACACCTCCGGGATCATGAAATGCCCGGCGACCACCAAGGAACCCAGCAGATTGTCCGCCGCATCATTCTGGAGCTCAGACATGGGCGCCTGCGAGCCCGTGAGGATGATGGGCTTCCCCAGATGCTGTAACATGAAACTCAGCGCGGAGCACGTGTATGCCAAGCTGTCCGTGCCGTGCAAAACAACAAAGGCATCAAACAAGGTGTAATTATTGGCTATTGTATGGGCAATCTTGCCCCAGCCCTTGGCGTCGATCGAGCTGCTGTCCAACAGCTGCTCGAATTCGTAGACGGTATACCGCACCTGACGGTCGTAGGCGCTAGGCGGGGTTCGTAGGCTGGGTGATGACTTCCGCTCGCCGGCGGAGTCGATCACGACATCCATGGGCTCCGGATGGGAGCCGTCATTGAATACTGGCACTGGCGCTAAGCAGGTTTCTTGAAAACCCCGCGCAGGAACCAGGCCCGACGGCGATCGCCGCATGCAAATGGTGCCGCCTGTCATGATGATTAGGACGCGCGACTCGGGGGTCGGGCCGGGTCGAGAGTCGTCGCCGTCCATGTTTGAAGGATGATGAGTCGTTGAGCGATGTACTTAGTTGATGCCAATGAGTTAGCTGTGCATTCTGATCTGCATCAAAGGTGCACTTGACGGCCGAGCTTTGCGATTGCAAAGAATAGAACAAAGTTGGAGGCTATCCAGTTTCAGGTTGATGAAGTTTGACGGATTCCTTCGAACTCTGTTCGGAGGACGGGCAGTACGCCTACGACCATCTGGTTGGGCTCCGTACCACGCTCGTACATGTGTGATACCCCTTCTCCGACCGTTGGTACACGAGCGGCGTTCTGATTGGCTCTTTTGTCATGACTCGGAATCGTGGTAATTTACTCTGTACGGGCTTTGTAATTCCTATATTCAGCATGTGGTTAGGGTTTAAACTCAACATCGTTTATCAGCCCGTAACTTCGCGACGAGCGCATGATTCCCAAGACTGGACCGAAATGTTGGCTCTGAGGGTGTTCATTTCTCCGCACAGGGCTACATGCAAGCCACCCGAGACTTCTGAAATGTCCATCGTCCGGAGTACCTGAAAACAGAGGGTTATTCCCCGTTCATCCTGAGGCCACATGGACGGAATCGTCTCAACACTTCAAGTCGAAACTCGCAAGAGTTGAATTGTCCAATGTATGAAAACGTCATAAAGCGACTTCCCCGGTCGCAGCCCGGCGTGGCTTCGGATTGCTCAGGCAGATCGGCGCTGCCGCATGGCGCATGCCGACACGACCGGGCCCTTCGGGCGGGTTCGGCAAGGCGACGCTAAGAATCCTGCGGCCCCTGCGGGCCAAATGGCGTTTCTGCTTTGAAGCATCTGGAGGGGGCTGATACCGATTCTTGCGATAAGATCATTGACGACTTGGCGTTGCCCCAAGCCAAGTTTTGCTGCATGGACAGAGTCATGGAAATTTCCGTCCGGATTGACTCGTACTCCGCGAATCCGCGGCACGTTGAGTAGTCTTCCTTGCTAATTCCTGTGTAGTTTCGAAACAGAACTTGAAGTTGTCTCTGGGAGCACCCCGGACATGGAATAACCTACACTTGAGATGTCTGCCGAAAGCGTTGATGTGTTTAACTACTCCGTACTATGAAGAAGAAACAAAGAACTTGGACAATGAATTGTATGTAGCTGGTGGTACCGACTTCACAAAGAGCTGAAAAAGCGGGAAAAGCATGTTCGAGTAAATTCTTGGAGTTTCAAAGACTGACGAAAAATTCCGTACGGGGGACGAGTCGCCCGTACAAGACAAGACTTTCACGGATGATTGCAGGGGCCAGGGGCTTTGCCATCGGCCCATTGTGGTTTGGATGGGAGCGGGATCATACTCGGGCAAGCCCTGAAGATTCATTACCGGTATCATACAGACAGGATCCATTCCATATACGCAAAATCAGCCAATGGATAGAGGATAATGCATGGATCTAACTGTTTTAGGCTGATTAGATACGGTTCCTTGTAAATAATCACTGTATGTCAATGTCACAGACACGGTCATACATGCCAAGACTGTGCCCCTGGCCGGGATGGCTGGCGTCTGGAGCGCTCCACTCCGGGCGGTTGGTTAGCCCATCACAATAGGATTCCAAACCATAGCGTCCATCCTGGAACCGCGGCGCATTTCAGCTTTTCATTAAACTTACCATGGCGCGCAAAGATGCTGGCCTTCATCTGCTGCTGTGTGAGAGACGGGAAAGGCAAACCCATATACTCTGTAGTACTAGGGAGTACTTCTACTCAACGAGATCCGCTGGCTCTGGGCAGTGGGACCCTTGGATCAGAACACTGTAGACCTCGGATCCATTGTTCTATTATTCAGCTCATTGTTCCGGCTTGCTGGCTCTTTTGCCTCATGAGCTTTTTTATCTTGAATGGTTTTTTCGCTTCTCCCATCTTTTTCTTTTTCTCCTGCTAGTTACCTTCATACCTAGGTACTTCTTTATAAAAACTCCGCTTCACTGGCTCCGCGACAGTCGATTGAACATCGTCTGTCCTGTCGCTCCTTTCGCCTTTTTTTTTTTCACTCTCTAGTAGAGACAGTCCTTCATTCGCTCCTCTGTCGAATCCGCCGTTCCTTCGAATTTGACACTGTGTGTCTGAATAAAGATTCTATTCCTTGGTTGCCCAGAGACAACCACATTCTTTGTGTCTGTCCACCACATTCCGTGATCCAAAGTCCCTCCTGGCGACTGTGAATCCCATCAAAACACAGATATCGGACGCGCCGAGGGATTCTTCATCTGGAGTTCTTGAGTCTTGACTGCCCTCAGGACACTTTCTCGTTCTCCGGCATTCTTTGCACCTTTCGGCTGGTCCCATCAAAGCAACGAGCTGCATTCTTTCTGCCCTGGATTGGTGGTCGTAGATCGATCACGGGCCGCTCTGACTTGCTTCTTATTTGTTTGGGTTTCAGACCTGCCATTGATTCCAACTGCTGAATCATCTCGTCCATTGAAGCGATGAAGCTTCCGATCAGCCTGCAGACTGCGATTGCAGCCTTGATAACATGGGCCACACACGTTGAGGCCTTCTGGCGACTGCCATGCCGCGCCCAAAGTGGCATTGCTCGTCTTGACCCGTTGCAATCCTTCGGCGGGATCGGAACTCACGTCCATCTCATCTATGGTTCAGATAGTACGTTCTCCGCCATGGTTCCCTGATGTTGTTTGTCCTCTGACTTCAGCAGACTTCGGCCCCGCCGCGGATAACGCCCAACTGATGGCCGGGTCTTGCACCTCTTGTGGCGTCAAAGAGGACCTGTCTGCCTACTGGACTCCCGCCCTGTACTTCAGATACACAAACGGCACGACGGCTCTGGTTGAAACAGTGGGCGGCATGCTGGTCTACTATCTGCTAAATGGAGACAACATCAAGGCGTTCCCGCCCAACTTCCGCATGATTGCGGGCGACCAGTATCTGCGCGACTTCCCATGGCCCGTCCCTGATCCCGAAAAGTCGTCGTGGTCCGGTGACCAGGTGTCGCAGCTGGCCCTGTCGCAGAAAGCGTTGGGTTTCAACTGCTTGAACTATAACAAAGCTCCCGAGCCGTCGCTGTACCGCCACACCATGCCATCCAAACAATTCCTCGACGAAAACTGCCCAGATGGCCTCCGACTGGAGCTGATGTTCCCTTCGTGCTGGGATGGCAAGAATACGGACTCGGAGGACCACAAGTCGCACGTTGCCTATCCCAGCTTGGTCAATGACGGCACCTGCCCCGAGGGCTTCGAGACGCGATTGCCCGGCCTGTTTTTCGAGACCATCGTGAATACGTACGCCTTCAAAGATGAGGAGGGGGAGTTCATCTTTTCGACCGGCGATCCGACTGGTTGCGGCTACCACGGCGACTTCATTCAGGGTTGGGATCCGGATACTTTGCAACAGGCCGTCGACACTTGCACCAGCCTTTCGGGCAGGGTGGAGGACTGCTCCGTGTTTACGCTCCAGGGCGACGACGAGGCTTCCCAGTGCAAGTTCGAGGTCCCCGACGTGCTGAGCTCTGAGAACATCCTGGTGAACCAGGAGGGTCTTCCGGGTAAAGTGCCAATCCAGCGTGGACCCGAGCGGGCTAGCAAATACGCGGATGAACTTGCGAAGACGTGGTTTGTCGAGGGCCTGGCGCCGGCGACCCAATCCACTCCGACACCGGAATTCACCGCTCCAGTTCAACCCTCCATCAAAGCTCAAGTGGTTGACACCACCAACATCCGTCTACCTTTCCAGGCTCAGGCCGTTGATGTCGCAGAAACCAGCACTCCTCAGCCGACGCCAACCACGATTGAAGAAGAAGTGGTTTACAATATTGTCAAGGTCGACAAGACGTATGTCGTTCTATGCGATGACAATGGCGCTCCAACGACTACCTTGCCACCGACTTTCAACACAATCACCACCTTGACATCGACATCGACTACGACCAAGACAACCATGGTGTAAGGCAGGAGAGCCACGTCAGGCGAAGAGTTTCGTCACATCCGGCCCAGATTGTTTAATTCCAGGCCATCACCGTTGCCATGGAAGCATGGAAGTTGATGTAACTTCATGACAGTTTTGTCTTTTTCTTCTCCTTTCTTCTTTTTTTTTTTTTTTTTTTTCTTACTTTGCTCGCCCTCTAGCAGGAGCGACTGAATTTCTGCCAGGATTTTTCGCTTTTCAGTGTAAGTAGTTATCTCTTTATAGATTGTAAAAAGTATCTACGAAGTGCTCCATACTCGGACATTTATCCTTTCATTGAGAGTTGCGACATTTGCACTAGATTTCGTCTCTCCAGAGAGCGAGATGTTGAGGTTTGGCTAGCGAAGACAAGCTCTGGCACGGACAACGAGCCGATGTTCGAGTGGATCGGTCTGGGTGCCGTGGAAACCCTAAATCAGCGGCGAAAGCAGGTAAGCAATCAAATGCTCTCTATCCCAAGAGAGTAAGTTATTTGGACCAAAGTGCATTCCAATCCATTTCTCCTCATGGCATGGCCCCTGCTCAGCCTGTCATATCCTCCCACTAGTCTATCCACATCAATCCAGACAACCACTTCCGGGCCTCGGTTTCGGAGCCAACGGCTGGAAAACCCCCATTTGATCGATCGCCAGGAGCTCTCTGTCAATTTTATCCATGCGGGATGCGTTCGGAGATCTGTGCGAATACCGGGGTAGTCCCGCATCAACTCCGACTTTACGTCCCTGTTGAAGGATTAACCCCGCGAATTGAACTCGTGTTAGTCTTTTGCGGGGTATAAAATCCCCCAGAGAATCCAGATCCGAGTAAACGAGTGGTCCCAAACACTTGTCCGACCATCAATCCGGAAATTCTTCAAAGTCATCGCAAACATGCCTCAAGGAACAAGACTCGCAGGCAAGGTCGCGATTGTGACCGGTATTGTCCCACCACCTTTTTGCTCTCTAAGAAAATGAAGGATCGGATCTAACAGAGAGAATGACATCATGCAGGCGGTAGCTCTGGCTTCGGAGCCGCCATCGCCAAACGCTTTGGTGAAGAAGGTGCCAAGGTGATCCTGACCGATATCAACGTCGAACAGGGTCAGCAGGTGGCTGCGACGAATCCATCGAATCTGGTGTTCCAAAAGCATGACGTGACGAAACTGGAGGACTGGAAGGCGGTCGTGGATCTTGCGTTCACGAAGTTTGGTCGGCTAGATGTGCTGGTGAACAATGCGGGAACAAGCTACAGGAATAAGGTAAAATCCACCCTCTCAGTTATTTTTTTTTTTTTTTGCGAGATTTGGGATGCTAACATGAAAATTATCTAGCCGACTCTGGAAGTCACCGAGGCCGAGTTCGATCGTGTTTTCAACGTCAACGTCAAGAGCATCTTCCTGGCCGTCCAGGCGGTGATGCCGCGGTTGGTTGAACAGGGCCAGGGCGGTTCCGTCATCAACATCTCCTCGACGGGAGCGCAAAGACCCCGTCCGGGATTGGTCTGGTACAATTCGTCCAAGGGGGCGGTGTCCAACGTGCGTTGTTCTCCATCATTCCCTGCCATCCATCCATTCATCCAGACTGACGACTACCTGGCAGGCAACCAAAGGTCTGGCCGCCGAATTCGGCAAGCACAACATCCGCATCAACAACGTTTGCCCTCTTCTCACGGCCACCGGGCTCTTCTCCATGTTCACCGGCATGGAAGATACCCCCGAGAACCGCGCCAAGTTCATCAAGGATGTCCCGCTTGGTCGGTTGTGCGATGTTGAGGATATCGCCAATATGTGCCTGTACCTGGCGAGTGATGAGGGCAGGTTTGTCAATGGGACGGATTTGGTGGTGGATGGAGGGAAGTGCGTCTGATTTTTTTTTTGTTACTTTTACGAAATGTAACTGTCATCGGGCAATTCAGAGAGCAGTTTTCGAGTCTACCAGTTTGTCCTTATTCCTGTTCACGGTGTGTCTAGTTGTCTACATTGATTCTTCTTACAAGCAAGCCGATATCGGCCCGGTCCAATTGTGAACCTTCCTTCCATTCATGGATAATCTCCCAAGCGTTCTGCACAGGCCATTTGATGCTGCCGAGTGAAGGCTGTATTCTCTTCTACCAGTATTATCGATCGAAGAAAAAAAAAAAGACTGCCCTCATCATCTATTATTCTTCCTCAGGGACGTCGTAACCCTCGCGAGACATTCTGTATTCCGATTATCATAGGCTTTGATCAAAACGTCCGAAAACTTTGGTAAGGATTATTACCCGGGACCTAGGTAAGTTGATAACGTCTATCTGTTTCATCATAGCCAACCATCCCAAGTCTATTTCAATCTATGAACGTCGTACCTCCCTCGTCGATTCCGTCGCCACCCCTTTGCTCTCGATAAAATGTGAAATACGTTTTCGTGGTAACCACGCTTCCTCGGGTGTAAACCAGTACGAGAGAAGAGCGAAGATGGTGACTCCACCCATGATGACCGGAGCATCTGGCATCCAACTTGGTTAATTTCTTTTCTTTATTTTTTTTTTTCTTTTTTCCCAGAATCACTCCCAAGAAGGATGGGGACTTACAGTTGAAGGTTTCCCCCGTGACCGGGAATGTATATGGCGAATATAGGACCGCCACGATCCACCCGTTCCAGAGAATCCCAATGACCTGGAATGGCTTACTCAATCGACCCAGACTCCATTTTGGCTTCGGAAAGGTCTTGGGTGTCAGGAAGATCCGACCGAGGCAGATGAGGCCGTAGGCGGCGGCCGTGGGGACGCCTGCGGCCGAAATGAGCGACGTAAACGCCACCGAGGATGGAAGAATGGTGCAGGTCACGAGCGAGGCTACGGCCCAGACAACGATGACGGCGTTCATCGGCTGTCCGTACTCGGACACGCGCGAGACCCAACCCGAGAACGGGAGCACGCCGTCTCGAGCCACGGCGAATACGAGCCGGGACGCGGCGACGATCGCTATGGCGGTGTTCTGGAGATAGATCTGTTAGCTCGACACGGGGTGGGGAGGAGACTCTCCATGCGGGACGGGCTAATACTTACACACCACAGGGTGAAGACGCAGACGATATTCATGAAGATGTGACCCCCTTTCCCCAGGACAACCGCATACAGCGGGACAAATGGCTGTGGAGCGCCAAAGGAAAACAGCGTTTCCGGATCGGGCTACGGAAATCAGCGACGAATCTTCAACGGCAGTGGTAAGGCGATGCAGACTTACCGCGCAGAACAGGAACAGAATAATCGCACATAACCCTCCAATCCCGCTGACAATGGTACTCCAAAAGATCCCTCGCGCCGCGGACACGGCGGCATTCTTGGTCTCCTCCGCAACATGGCCCGAGGCATCGAATCCGATGAGGATTCCCGCAGTGGCAAGGTACGACAGGCACCAGTTCCAACCCTCCGGCGCGCCAGTGCCATTATATCTCGACAGGAATGCCTCGTTCGCGGTGCGGAAGCCCCAAGTTTTAGCTGTGCCGATGGGGAGCCAGATGATGTTCAGGAAGAAGTCCAGCAGGACAAATGCCGAGGAAATGTAGAAAACGTAGCGAAAGTAACGTGCTAAGCACAGCAGTTAGCTCGAATCGCTGCCCCGCATAATGGGTTCAACCGCTTACGTCGGAGGAAGTTGACCAGCGCGGCCAACGCCAGCAAGACTTCAGTGCATATCCACTGAACCGCACGGAATTTCACGTCGCTCGTGGTGGTGGGAAAGTCGAGGTTGAACACACTGATTTCCTGAGCATGGTCAGTCGCAAAATAAAAAAAGCTCCGTCGAACCAGTGCGACCCTATTCATACTGAAAGCATATAGTTGACGGCAGCCTGAGTGTTACTGGCACAGAATGTTGTCCAGGCCGTTGTACTCCACCACGCGACGACAAAGCCTAGTAAACGACCATACTTTGGCCCTCCTGCTTCCGCCGCCCAGAGATAGATCGACCCAGCCGACGGAGAGGCCGAGCAAACCTCCGCGATGACAGCGGCGGTGATGAAGGTGAACACGAGGGTGACCAGATAGCTCGTCCTGCGGAGGAAACTGTTAGGGTCTTGCCCTTGGTTTTGATTATCGACAGGGGGGCTGATCATACCAATAAGCCAGGTTTCCCCCGCTAGCAATACCCGTGCTGAAGGTGACACGAACTCCTCCGATAAAGTATAAAGCGGCTGACATCAGGATTAGTTTCTGAGCCTGGCGATCATCGAGAAGGTGACGCTACCGAAAGTCGTCGCAAAGTTCTCGGCCAAGGTGTACGATCGATGCAGGACCTTTGCACCCGCGCGATTCCGTCAGACCAATTTCCTCCAACAAAGTAACTCCCTGGCGAATGAATGAATATACGCACTTGTTTGTATCCCATTGTTTCCTATCAGGCTCGATACGTCAGCCCCGCCGCCTCCCGTTCTTTCGGTATCTAGTACATACCAGCAAGGCCTCATCTTCGTCCAAGGGCGTTTCTCTGCCCCTTTCGCCGCCATCATTCCCGGGCTCTACGTGGAGCTGTTTATTATCGTGGTCGGGCATTGTTGTTGTTGTTGTTGCGATGTCTTCAGTATTTGGCAATCGCCTATCCAACGACTGTGACAACAAGTAGTTTTATTGAGAAGGATGGAGAGAGAAAAAAAAAGATTTCATCAGAAAATAATCGAATCAAGAAGCAATTCAAGCCATGCAATACAGTAATCAAATCTACCAGTCTAAAAATCCTTGTTGATAGCTTTGGTCCAACGTGCTCTCATGAATTCACGACGAAAAAGCAATTTTCGACGACAATCTGGTGGGGACCGTGGGGTGATCACGATCGGAAAATTATCAAAGTTGATCAGAAAAGGAAAAGTCTGGAGGAAAAAAAAAATCAAATCACAACTGATAGTTAGACTTTGAGCGTAGATTGCATTGAATAGGCTGATCAAGCCCTAGCTTTGAGATGCAGCTGCAGGGCTAAGAATCGCCCGCTGGTTAGCTTGAACTTTGAGGAGCCAAGTTTCGTAAACACTCAATGTCACCGGATACTGTATTGGGTAATCTACTAACCTATTTTGGGAGGAGCCGGGAATATCCTTACGTAACCGGCTAACCTCTTCGAGTTTAGTGTCCTCTTTAGTGCGGGTGAGCTTGGGGAGGTGGGGGGTTGGTCATCTTCCGATGGCGAAATCACGTCAGTTCTTTGTCGGCTAGGGACATACATAAGCTTCCGCAGGGAATTTCACCCTTGTTGATTTTTATCGTATCGATTTGAAAGAATCAAGGTCATTGACATTACAATTCTGATGAGCGCTCGTTACGAGCGGCTCAAATCAGTTGAGCATTGGTAAATTAGCCTACAACTAGCTACTCCGTACTACTCGTACTGTGAAGGTTCAATTGACAAGGTCAAGTACTCAAGATGCTGCTCATTGCCTGCCCCTATGCAACGATACTTTCTGTTCTGCTACATCGCAGACAGAATACAGCAAGGACGACAATAGCTTATGATTGCTTCTCACGGGACAAGAGCCTCCTCAGCCGGACCCATGTGCCATGACAGCGCAATACCTTGAGCAGAGCATACGCCAGTAGACGGTACACGATCACTGTGATCCCCAGCGCCATCACGTTCAGCCTTGGGTTCTTGTCCAGGTTATACAGCTCGAGTACCTCCTGCCCGGTCTCAATCGGACAGCGGCCACTCGGCAACCGCTCGGCATCGGTGCACGTGAAGGACTGATGGCGCATCGCGTACGGCGCGAGGTTGGCGACGACGTACATCACGGGGGAGAGATGGTTGATGGCCTGCAGGACGTCGTTAAGGTCCAGGATCAACACGCCGCCCATGATCGTGGCGATGGATAGGAACACCGAGGTCACGTTGACGGAGAAACCGATGTGGTCGAACACGGTGCAGAAGACGATTCCGAGGGATTCGCCGCAGCTGACCATGGCGAAGCAGTTGAAGGCGCTGATGAAGACCATCCGGACACTCTTTTCCAGGTTGAGCACGTAGGCGGCGAAGACGCCGAAGATGACCGATGTGATGGCCTCAAAGGGAAGCTCGAGCAGGGTGTAGGAGAGCAAAAATGTCTCCGCGGAGTAGCAGGAGTCGGCTTCTTCGCGGTAAAACACGTCGCGCTCCGGTGGGAAAACAGCAATGTTTTGCAGCATCCCTAATCCCGAGTTCTCAGTAGATTCGTCGAGGTACACGGTGAATGCATCCTTACCAATGTAGTACACAGCAGCAAACTCCTGGATGGTACCCATCCGCGACTGGACTGACGGGTAATCGTTCTTCAGCGGAGCGATGAACAATGCCATGATGATGGCAATCCCAATCACCTGAGACGTCCGCGCCATGAGCAGTTCCGGCTGGCGGAAGAGATTCAGTGCCGACCGGTAGAGCACGATCGGGAATGTCACCCGGAACGGATGCATCTGCTTCATCAGACTGCCCAACTCGGCGGGTGTCGCGATATGTGACGTCTGGTGGCCCCTTTCACTTGGTTTCTGCTCCCATGCCATGATCAAACGCTGGACGCGTTCCCGCGTCATGGCTTCCCGATCCGCCTGCTGAAGGTCGACGGTGATCAAGTCCAGAGCGAAGTCGGCTGGATTCGTCTGGGATGGGCATTCGTACCCCAAGGACCGGAAGTATGGGATCATATCCGCGCCTCTACCAGCGTACACGGTGTGCCCTCCCCGTGCTAGGAGGAGGAGATTGTGAAAATGCTGAAAGACATCTGACCGCGACTGATGGATTGTGAGGATTAGGGTCCGGCCCTCCGCTGCCAGCTGATTGAGGACCTCGATAATGGAAGTAGCCGTATACGCGTCGAGGCCCGACGTTGGCTCGTCCAAGAGCAAAATCTTCGGGTCGGTCAGGATTTGAATGGCGATTGTCACCCGCCTCTTCTCACCACCGCTGATGCCTTTGACTAGCTCACTGCCAATGAGATTATCCGCGCAGTCTTTCAGTCCCATCTTTAAAAGAACTTCCTCGGCCCGTCGGTCCTTCTCCTCCTTGGACATCCAGCGTGGCAATCTGAGTCCAGCCGCAAAGCGCAAACTCTCCCGGACTGTCAGCGAGGGCATCAAGTCATCGTCATCCTGCGTAACAAATGATGTTACCGAGCGGATCACATCTTCTGAAGGAATGGCACCGTTGTACGACATGCTTCCATGCACCTGATACTCCGTAGTGGGAGAACTACGAAGTCGACGCGCAATCGAATTCAAAAGCGAAGTTTTCCCGCTGCCCGATGGGCCCATGATCACATTCAATTCGCCAGGGCGAAACTGGGTCGTCACGGGCTTCAAGATCGGAATCGTTCTCGGAGGCTTCCAAGGAAGTCCACGTTGCTTGACATTCAGCGCATACTTGTCCAGCGAGATGGTCACCGGACGGACTCCCTGTGTTGGTCTGGTCTCGGGCTGTTTTTGAGCACTAGACTGATCCCCCTCGTTCTTGCGCGTCTGCGCCATTCCAAGAGCAAACTTGTTGTACTGTAGCAAAAGTCCAGAAAGGATCAGGAATCCAAAAATGAAGGCCATCAAGATCACGCAGGGTCTCCAGATCCAATTGTCAGGCAGTCCCAAGCTTCGCATGATGAATCTGCCAGTGTATTGCTTGCATGCCGGATCCATGGGATCGTCCGAATACGGACAGTCATAGAATTGGCCATACTCTGGGCCGTTCACACCTATGAACTCGTTTGCGCAGAGCGCACCAAAGATGTAGAAGCTATACGCGACCCATTTCAGCCACCGGACGTATACGGGAATCTGGTTGGCCTGTACGAAAAAGCCACATGCAAAGGTTTGAAGGGTGAAGGTGAGATTGGAGACAACGCTGGCTCCGGCGAAGTTGCGGGAGACGCCGATTGCCACGGCGGCAACGGTCATGGAAATGTAATGTGTAAGAATGTTAATACCGAGGAAAACGAAAAAGGTGTTAACTTCTCGCCGGTATCCTGCCATGAAATAGAAGATCACAGCGAACAGGATAGGGACCGGAAGATCTTCGAGCAGAAAGCGAGCCGCACGTCGGCTCAGAAGAAATCCGGGCACGGTGATAACGCCCTCATTGCGTTCTCGGTCAAACAATCGGATGTCAATGCTGAGGCGAAAAACCTCATAGGTCAGCACTAGATATGCGTTGAGCGAGCTGGCAGTGTAGAGGCTTCCTTGACGAGATCGGATGCCGGACAGGCTTTTGTCCAGCTGCAAAAAGATCCATCCAGCAATAACTCCCATGAATACGGCCTCGAACAGGCTGGCAGCCATGCCCATTGGATCTCGGACGGTGGTTTTGAAGGTACGAGAAGTCAAAACTCGGAGTTCCTGAGTGAACGGGACTCTCTGAGCCGGTCTCACATGCCCTTTGATCGGAGGGGATGACGGGTTTAGTCTCGCTTCCCGGCCAGTGTGGGCGCCCGATTTTTCCAGCTTGGACCTCCATGCTTGCCGGAGTGCATCCACACGAGCCAAGGAGGCCCTCTCCAGGTCTGGAGCTCGGTTGTCGATCGCCGCGAGATCGATCAAAAACTCCGCCGGGTTGACAAACTCGGGCAACGAATAACCCAAACTTTCAAAGTAGGGAAGCGACTCGGAGACAGGGCCACTATATAATACTGATCCTCCACGAGCCAGCAGAATGACGTTGTCAAAGAGATTCCAAATCTCCGAGCGGGGAGCATGGATCGACACAATCACAGTTCGACCGCCCTGAGCAAGTGACTTCAAAGTGCGGACGATCTGAAACGCACTGGTGGCGTCCAAACCTAGAGCCCTCCAGTTAACGAACGAAACAGCATGATAGTGGACTTCGTTCTCCGTACCAGTTGTAGGTTCATCACAGAACAAGACCGAAGGATTGGCCAACATCTGTACTCCGATACTCGTCCGTCTCTTTTCACCCCCGCTGCATCCTTTGCGCGCACTGTTACCGATGCGCGTGTCGGCGCACTCTTTCAATCCTAGCTCGAGAATCACATCTTCGACGATGTCTCTTCGTTCGGCGGCGGTCATTGGCGGCGGGAGGCGAAGCTCCGCGGCATATTGGAGTGTTTCTCGAACGGTCAAAGTAGGGATGAGAATATCCTCCTGCATCACGTAGGCGCTACCGATACTGGAGATGTCCGAAACCCCGTTGAACGTGGTGGAACCGGCAACCTTGAGTCGGGATGACTCCATCCGGCCGGCCATCATATTGAGCAGCGAGGTCTTGCCTGAACCACTGCTGCCGATGATGGCCGTCAGCGAGCCGGCCGGCATATGGGCATTGATGCCATCGAGGATTGTCTTGTAGCTGCTTTCCTTTTTCCCGTTCCATTGTAGCAGCTGTCTCGGATCCTGCCATACTGGCGGTGTTGTGTCGAAGTGCACCGTCAAATCTCTAACCTGGACATCGACCGGAGTGACATCGCGAAAGGAGAACGTTGTCGTTGATAGCGGGATGGTTACGTCCCGGCCTTTGGGCTCATTATGGATTCCGGGTTCGGAGTCTTTCTCCACGTGCATGGCGGAGCGGCAAGGAGTCCGAAAGATGGGGTTAATCGTGGTGATACATGGACTAGATATCTCGCCTGGCCAGCAAGTAGTGCATTCATCGGCAACAAATGACTTCAATTTTTGTTCTCGTTGACCGTCGGTCAAGAGAACAGTGTTCTGGGAATTATTCCGGGGGTTCCTGAATCCGAAAAATCAACTGTTCAAGCCAACAGTTGATTCCGTATATGGTTGTTATAGAATGGTCCACGGAGAATACGATCTAAACGAGCGGATTCGGTTCTCGGAATAACCGGCTTGGCTTCAACTGGCCAAGAAATGACCACCCACGCAGATTGGTTGATCGGATCAATCCTGTCTCGCTTGGAGATGGCATTGAGAAGCCAGCCTCGCAGGCATGTGAATCCCAGTGAAAAGTACTGCCTCTCCATACGTATGTCTGTGTGAGCTTTGTAGTTCTGACGGTCACACTTCTTGAGTTCCCAAGTTCTGCGATGCTGACAGAAATGACCCGCAGTTCGGCAGAATGCCAAAAGTTCCGCCAAGGAAAGCTTCCGACTGGACCGGGACCGTGCCCGAACCCTGAGGTAAATCTCCGACACGGCATTCTGTTTGTCAACAACCTCGCAGGTCTGCAACTGTGAACAATTAAGACCCCAAGTTGGATCTGGAAGAATCAGGACAGCTACAACTGAGAACAAGCATGAAACAGTCTCGTTGGACGCCGTTTTCATCTTCCTCGAGGTTGGTCTGATGAAAATACAATGCTTCAAATTCGTCTATCTTGTGAGAACCACTATTTTCTTTTCGAGCACACAGAGAGCAACCTTTGGACATTGGAGGAGTCGGATTGGTGCAATTCAAACCTTCCAGGCATATCGCCGACATTGAGGCAAGCAGGATGAGGGAAGCTCCGGCGAGATATCCTTCTGTCGTAGATGCCACTGAGCCTGTTTCGTCTTGTCCAAGCACAGTTGGATTGACTCTCAAGTATTCTCCTCCGTGATTAGGGGATTTTTGGATACTAGTTGTTTTCAAAGTGAGCTCACCGTTCATACTTGTGGAAGGATACTACATCGTATTTCATAATATGGCTCACATCGTTCAAGCATAGGGCTCTGGCTACTAGCCCTAACCCTAGAGTAAGAACGATACATGTCGTTTGGAGAGAGGGACAAAGGACGTGCCGTATCTACTCGTGTACATTCAACTATCCTTGATCCTGGCTACAGACCTGTCTCTGGCTGTGGGTGAGCCACATCGCTGGCAAAATCCTCCTACCATGCACAATTTTCCATCTCTGCCATGGTATGTCCCATCAGCGACGTATGAATCACGGACATAACCAAGATAACGAAGGAAAATTTGATACGCTCTCATCAGTCGTCACTCTACAGTCCCTTCAAACCAGTTCGACGGCGGCACATTGCGAAAGCGCAATCTGCGGCTGGTCGTACGGCAGCAAAGGAGATTATCGATCAGGAAGCTACCGGGAATTATGAAGATGACGGGTGTCGTTGAATTCGAGCTTTCAAGGGTCAACTTTCATCCACAACCGCAGACAGGTATGGGTGGGCCAGAATTCGCGGATACTGGAAAGAGATGCAGTGCCCTACGTAAGTATATGTAGCCGGGTCTGGATATAAAGTTGGGGACAGCCCTCAACGCATTGCGCTTCCCACTTGAGGGACCCGAAACGCGGTGACTTCAATGAGGACGGAAATTGTAGGCTACTTTCCACGGCGGCATGTGGCATAGTAGGACTACTCGTACGTTCGATTGGAAAATTAGTTAGCAGGAGTATCGCAAGAGAATCGGAATTCACTGGTCGCTGGAGCCAGACCTGTGACTTTGCGAAGCGTAACATACAGGACTCGCGAGAAGGCCAACAAATAGACCTTCGTAGTAAATACTAGGTAGGTAGTCACCGCCTTTTGGATGGACGCACTTGCCCGCTGGAACGACTTCGTAACAGGTGCGGCATGCTTCGCACTCCGTGCACTGACACTTGTTTCTCCATTCGGAACCACGTGGTTCGCTTCTTGCGGTCGATCCGTCCCCAGTGCTCACGTTTAGACACGCCGGAGTCTAGATTTCATTGACGCAGGAAAAGGTCGGGGTTTGGCATCAAGAGGTCCATTGCGAGGTCACCATCCTTCACGACCCACATGTTGTGGCGGATGTTGATCGACGTTCGAACTCAAGTTCTATCTGGGGTCCATCGATGGGAAGATTGCTCGGCCTTCCAGCAAGATCGATCCTCGGGAGTCACAGCAGCTTAAGTACTTCGTACCTCTCTGCTGGTGAGAGATTTGAATCCCTAAACGTCTCGGAAAGAAAGGGTTTGATCATCTGGAGTTATTATTCTCTTCTGTTCAAAGCTGCCGCCATTGGGTCCAGACCGTCCAGGCCTTATCAGACTCTAAACGGGAGCTGTTCCATACTGTTTACTGCTAGTGCATAAGCGCGAGTCAACGTTGACGATGATGGACCCATTTCCATGGAGATGGAGCAAGAAGGAATGGCGGTCAGCACAGGCCTCGTTACCACTATCAGACGTGGACACGCCTAAACAATCTACGAGTACGGATACTCCGTCAAAATTCTCGTTGCATGGAGCCAGTCTCGTAGGGTTTCTTCTTCGCCATGGGATCACATCATTGATGATGATCACATTGACATGCTCGTCGCATCCTTGTGTCCTCGATTCGTCTACAGAAAGAGCAGGGAGGGATCGTTATCAGTCAGCGAGTTGTGTCATGAAGGTCGATCAGCCAATCACAGTTGCCTGATAAGAGAGTCGTGCCAAGGCCAAAGAAGAAAATTCTATCTGTATCGGTGCACAGTCCTCCCACGAGCCTGCCTGCCTCTTCACATGGATTAAACGCTTTGATATACTCCGTACATATCAATTGCTCTGTAACAAAAGAACCTTGCTCTGATAATTGATCCGTCATTCCATCCACTGTGATTTCTTGAGGGAAAAATTGGAATGAGGCATTTACTGTAGAATGCACCAATCCGGATCTGCATGCGCATTGGCTTTTTGCCCAATACGGTTCACGCTTTCCCGCGTTCGGTACATACGCGAATTTCCAAGCATTTTTTTTCTTCCCACTCCAACTCAGCCTCGTCGAGGACGGAGCCTTGTACGGGTGCCATTTGTGGTTTGGAACACCATTACTCCGTACATGCAGTGAAGTGCGTTGTCAATGACTTGTCAGTTCTGTTCTCGACGGAGCGAGATTCCAGATGAATCTCTGCAGGAAGTTCCATGCAGTTTGAATAATAGTTGATGCAGGTTCTCGGAACCAGGTGTTGTGCGCCTATCCTGTCCGGGAAAGGCATTCAGCCATTTCTCCCGTCCGATCTAACCTAGCCGGAATCGGTTAGCGCCGCTAACCTCAAACCGATCGGGAGAGGCGGCCAATCACCGACTGTGCGGCGATTGAGACTTGAAACTGGGCTAGAACAGGGAAAAATCAGTGCTAAAAATAATCGAATTCTTCTCACAGCCGCATTGTTTTCGCCACAGTTGCCACAGCTGCGCCTTGTTTGAGTCTTCCCCAGAGAATTGACCCCAGAGGAAGAGGAGGAAAGGTCATTGAACCGTCTGACGATGGGCGAATATGGACGGAGCACAGAAGAAGACGGGAGGACGGAGTGGAGGAAGACTTGCAGCTTTAGACTGGACTGGCGTGGCGGTGGGGAGAAGCGTGGCCTTATCAGCGAGTCCGATGGCAGGGTCTAGGGTTCTAGAGCTGCAGGAACCGACTATCACTAGCATCCCGTCGAAAGCAACGGACTAGGAGGGACTACTTCTCGTAGTCTCTGGAGGATGCAGTACGATTCCGCCCGGAAAGTTGAACTGATGAGTACGTGAATAGAGTCCGTTAACTTAGTTAACTTATCGGGAGGCCGTCGGGGCAGTGGAAATCCCCAGGAATCAGTAATCACCATTATGTAATGCCGATAACGATCGGGAGGTTGTATGATTGTATGAATCAGCATCATCTGTCATAGGCGATACGGGCTGCAGGACGACTGATAAAGCAACCGCCCTTGATTCGAGCATCACGTCCAAGTCAAGCCGTCGATCGCGTGGGAGAAAAAGAAACGAGAATCCAAGCGGGAAAACCCTGCTCCATTTTTTGACTGGTTTTGGTGCTAAAAACAGCCGCACACGCGAAATCACCCGAAACCGCCGCCTGTTGCTGGAGAAAATACGTACAGTAACTGTAAGTAACTACGGGTATGGACGTTCCTTTAGGTTAAGTTAGTTAATCGAAACCGCCCATTCTTCCTTACTCCCCACTCCTGATTCGTGAAAGACAAATCCCGCACTCTGCCCGTCCGTACTTAAATGAAGAAACTTCCCCCAGAACTGCTCGACCTTCCAAACACAGAGTATTGTTTTCTCTCTTATTATTTTCTCTTTTTCAATCCTTGGGGTTAGAACAATCTCCTCTGCTCGAGGTTCTACATCCCTTACCTGCCACTTGCATTGCTTTCTAGACTAGATCTTTTTCAGTCCACCGCCTTCGTCATGGTACGTCAATTGACCGTCAGAAGTTCTACCAACGATCGAGTCTGACAGTAGTACTGATTGTGCAGGCTGATTCCACTGCGCTATCCTCGAACACGGGGAACCTGCGGAAATTCCTCGAACTCGACCAGAAGGGAAAGATCATTGCCGAGTATGTCTGGATTGACTCGGTTGGCCACGTTCGCTCAAAGTCCAAGGTATTAATTCACTCTTGTCTGGAATTGAACGAAGCTAACTTTACCCTGCAGACTCTTCCGAAGAAGGTCTCGTCGGTAGATGAGCTTCCAGAGTGGAGCTTCGACGGCTCCTCGACCGGTCAGGCTCCGGGTGACAGCTCTGACGTCTACCTGCGCCCCGTTGCCTTCTTCCCCGATCCGTTCCGCGGTGGCGACAACATTCTGGTTCTCTGCGAGACCTGGGACTCGGACGGCACGCCCAACAAGTTCAACTACCGCCACGAGGCGGCCAAGCTGATGGAAGCCCATGCTTCGGAGCATTTCTGGTTCGGTCTGGAGCAGGAGTACACTCTTCTCGGCCCCGATGGCTGGCCATGGGGCTGGCCCAAGGGCGGCTACCCCGGTCCGCAGGGCCCGTACTACTGCGGTGTCGGCACCAACCGGGTCTACTGCCGGGACATTGTCGAGGCCCACTACAAGGCCTGCCTGTACGCCGGTATCAACATCTCCGGTGTCAACGCGGAGGTGATGCCGTCGCAGTGGGAGTACCAGGTGGGTCCCTGCGAGGGCATCCAGATGGGCGACCAGCTCTGGATCTCGCGATACCTGCTGCACCGCGTGGCCGAGGAGTTTGGCGTCCAGGTGTCGTTCGCGCCCAAGCCGATCCACGGTGACTGGAACGGTGCCGGTCTGCACACCAACGTCTCGACTGAGGCGATGCGCAAGGAGGGTGGCCTGAAGGTCATTGAGGCCGCGATGAAGAAGCTGGAGGCCCGTCACGTCGAGCACATTGCCGTCTACGGCGAGGGCAACGAGGAGCGTCTGACCGGCCGCCACGAGACCGGCTCGATCGACAAGTTCACGTACGGTGTCGCCGACCGTGGTGGCTCCGTCCGGATCCCGCGCCAGGTCGCCAAGGATGGCAAGGGCTACTTCGAGGACCGCCGGCCGGCCAGCAATGCCGATCCTTACCAGGTCACTGGCATCATTGTTGAGACGGTAAGACCGATTTCCCTTTTCTGACCACGAATCCTGGCTGACGAAGTACTTAGCTCTGCGGCGGTGTCAACTGATTTTTTTGTTTTTCGGCGTCTTTGTGTGTTCGGGCTCATTGATTGAACTTCGAAGCAAGACTTCATTGTGCCTTTCGTGTCCATTACGTTTAGACCACTTTTGTTATGCCGATATGTTTTGCAGGAACGGTTTATGACTTGTGGATTGATTCCCCGGTTATTTTTTTTTCTCTTTTCCCAGTCGCGATGTGTTCGCGCGTGATGGAACAAGAACATGGGTCACGGTGTTATGGTTAATAATCATGCAAATGCCAGCATAGATAATGCGACGATAAAAAATGACTTTTATCTAGTTCATGATTCTATCTGCGTGGTACAGTGTATCAGAGAGTAGTACAGCTTCATGCTTCGGCCTTTTTCCACGGCAACAACCCATCCAACCCACGTTCCCGCTGCTCTCTCCGCGCCGCACCATCCAAATAATTCCGTCCCTGATCCCCATCCTCGTTCTTGCGTTTCCCATCCACAACCCTGACAAGCACCTGCATCACCACCGCCGCGACGATGCTCCCGCAGAGAATCCCAATCATCACGAGGTTACTCTTGCGGTACTTGGCGCGACCCTCCGCCATGTAGTCACTCGGCCAGCCCGCGTACAGGGCATAGGTGGTCAGGATACTGCCGAGGTTGCCCAGGCCCGAGACGAGTGCTGAGGCGGCGGCGACGCCGACCTCGCCGTGCCGCGGCTGGAAGACTTCTGTCGTCCAGGTCATTGTGATGGGCACGGTGGGGCCCAGGCCGAACCCGACGATCAAGAGTCCGCCGTAGCGAGGCCAGGGATTGGTTTCGGTTCCGGCGAAGGTGGTGAGGAGGAGGCCGAGGATTTGTAGAAGGGTGGGGATGCAGAAGAAGAGGCTGCGGTGGTGGTGGAAGCGGTCGGATAGGGGGGTGACGAGGAGGATGGCGAGGAGGTCCATCTATTTTTATGGAGTTTGTCAGTAAGGGAGGGGGGGGGGGGGGGGGAACGGGATGGGGAAGGGAAGGGAAGGTGGAACTTACCACCCAGATCGGTGCAAAGAGTAAGCTAACTTCAATGTCGCTCAACGACGGGTTCGTCGCCCGGATAATGACCGTACCGTAGCTCTGTGTCCCGATGCCCACGCCCACCACACCAAAGTACATGATGAGCAGTGGCCAGAGGCGCCAGTCGAGGAGCACGCGGACTAGGTCGCGCAGGGACCAGACATTGTTGTGGTACACCCGCGTGAGATCATGGTAGTGGATCTGTGCGTCACGGCCGGTCAATGCCGGAGGACTCTGCGGACTGAGTCGCCGCCATAGCGTTGCGATGCTTCCACGCAACCCTTTGGGTTCGCCGGACGGCGTTGTGGTTGTCGCCGTCCCCGGTCGAGCAGGTCGATCCGGCAGCCACCAGAGCAGCGCGAGTCCAAACGCAATGGTAACTACCCCATACACCAGGAACATCCACTGGAACCCGACGTAGCCGCGCATGCCGTCCATTTTTTGGAACCCGGCGGAGACCAGGCCGACGACGGCGGCAGAGACCTGTGCGGCGGTAAAATACCGACCAATGCGCTTGCCCATGCGCGACGGAGGGTAGAACAGGGACAGGTAGTATGTCATGCCAGGCCACATGCCTGCAATGACGATTCCGAGCAGGAGACGCAGCAAACTATCACCGTCAGCTCCATCATAAATCACGATGGATATCAAAAAAAAAAAAAAAAAAAAGAAATGACTTACTAGAAACTCCACGCCGCTTTCATGGCCACCATACACGTCCCAATCACCCCCGTCGACACCACAATCCGACTCATCCACACATGCGGCTTGAGCCGGGTCATGATCAGATTCGACGGCAGATCAAACACCACATAGCAGACGTAGAACAAAGCCAGACCCGTGGAGATCTGTTCCGGCGAGATCTTCAACACGGAGCCCAGGTCATGTTCGACCTCCGCGTTCATCGTCTGCGCGAGACCAACATTGGATCGCACGGCCGAGCAGAGAAAGTACAGAATCCAAAAAGCCGGGAGGATCCGCCGGTCGAGTTTTCTGCATGATCAATCAAAAGTGTTAACCATGCCGTTCAATTGAGGAATGGAAGAGCAGAAACGTACGAATAGACTCGGTCAATCGTCGCGAGGTCGGGCTCCTCGCCGCCCGCCTCGGCGTCAATGTCGCTGGTGCTGGCGGTTTCTTCATCATTCACCGTCCCCGCACCACCGCGAGGGGGTGTGATGGTGTTTTCCTCGGCTCGTTTTAAGTCCTCCATTGGAGGCTGTTCATGGTCATGCTCGGTTGCGGGCATGGTTCTTGTTTTTTTTTTTTTTTTTTGGCTTGTCACAGTCCGTTATACCAACTCCGACAGAACCCAAGCGTCGTGGTGCTGATAGCCGAGATTCACGTCTAGTATTGCGGAAAGAGTTTTTTTATTGCATCTGATGAGCAAGTGTCCAAAATATATTTCGCATCCAATGGATCCTAGAAATAATGAGTCATGGCTTGGAATTAACGCCATAAACAACTCGGAAGCTTGACAAGAGTCCATCACCGCCGTCCAGACTCCAGAAATAAATGGTAAGATTGGCACTGACTCGTCCCAAGGTCAAATCAAGATACCGACGACGGTGATCCCGATGAGGAAAAGTTTAGGGCGGGATCGGAGCTTTAGCAAACTCAATTATCTGACTAAGCCTGGTTGGACCCAATGAGATTGTCGGAGACTCAGGTTGGGGAAGAAATGATCCTCGTTGTCGGAGTCGTTGACATTGTTAATCTCGGTCTATATCTTGATGGATTCCGATTTGTTCTATCCAAGAGAAACTTCTCGGGTATATTTGTGCATGACAAAAAATGATAAAAAGATGGCCTCTATCCAATGAGATGCTCTTTGCATAACTTAGTCAGACTCGGAGCTCTTTCCAGCCTGTGCCTCACTATCGCCGTTATGAATGACCGTTTGGCCCTTCTCGTCTGATCCTTGGGTGACCCCGTGCACATTCTCGCCGGCTTCAGCGGAGATGAGCAGCTCGCCGTGCTTGCCGTACAGGCGAGGCTCTTCGCGAGCCACCCGGACGACATCAAATATCGACGTGGTCTTGCGAAAAATGTTGTCCATCTCTTCGAGCGACCGATAGGCGGTCTCGGGGTAGAAGAAGTACACAACGGGGAAGATGAAAGCGTTACTGTTAAAAAAAAAAAGTCAGCATGCGCCATCATAGCCGTCGAGGAGGAAGAGGATCCATACATAACCGCAAAGATGATGTAGGTCTTGTAGCCGATGGATTCGAACGCAGGCGGCGTGATCATGACGACCATAAAGTTGAACGCCCAGTTCGCCGAGGTCGCCAGCGCATTGGCAGGCGCACGAATCCGTAGGGGCACAATCTCGGCCGGGTACAGCCACGTCATGCCCAGCCAACCCCAGGCGAAGAAAGTGTTAAAGACGAACAGGAAGATGGCAGCCACAATACCAGGTCCGGTCTGGCCTACGTAACTGGTGGACACGGCCAGGACCACCATGGACAGGGACATGCCAGCGGCACCGAACAACATCAGAGGGCGGCGGCCGGCCTTTTCGATGATAAAGACCGGCAGCCAGGACGCGAGAAAGTATTCGGTGCCGTTGCAAGCCGCCAGAATCCGCGACACCAAGCCGCTCAGGCCAATGCTGGTCTCGTAGATGGTCGCTGCGTAGTAGGTAATCAGGTTGATACCCGAGATCTGCTGGAACATCTGGTTGACGTAGGCCAGAACGACACGATGGAGGTGACGGTCCTCGTTCATCAGGAACAACTCGCTCCAGGCGACCGTGGCGGTCTGCATCACGTGCTCTTTGATAGTGTTGAACTCGTGCTTCACCAGCGGATCATCAATGGGCTTATCCATTAGGGCACTCAAGACCTCGGCGGCTTCATGCTCGTGACCCTTGAGAATCAACCAGCGGGGCGACTCAGGAAGATACATGACCGTCGCCAGAATGATCACCGCGAAGACGATCTGGAAGGCAATCGGGAATCGCCAGGCGACGGTGCTGGGATCCAAAAACGAGAATCCAAGATCCAGCCAGTAGCTGATGCAGATGCCACCGGTGATCAGCGCGCCTTCAATCATGACGAGTTGTCCGCGGCGATGCGACTTGGAGCATTCAGACTGCCAAGTGGGAACGGTCGAAGTGTTCAAGCCGTTGCCGATTCCGGTGATGATACGACCGACGATGAAGTGTGGCAATTCGAACGCGCTAGTCATGATGACGGCCCCGACCACCATGATCGCGGAACCCAAAAAGATGGTCTTGCGGCGGCCGAGCAAATCACCCAAGAAGATACACATGATGGCCCCAATGAAGCAGCCGACATTGTACGAGGCTACGGAAATACCTGTAGAGGGGAACGAACGTAAGTTTCCGGCGCGAAGGGGAGGGGGTGGTTTCTACTGTCTGCACGTTCGGGGTGTACGTACCTTGAATGGTTGATTGATGGTCTCTTTCGGGCTTTGAGAGCGCTTGGAATGCCTCCGACGAAGTGTCCATTTCGGGGAACGTCTTGACAAACGAATTCAGGGTCAACAACCCTCCCATGACACCTCTGTAGTCATCGTTAGTCTCCGATCAACTCTTTCAAATGAGATTGCAGGCATCGCGCGCGGGGTCGTCGCATACTGGTCATAGCCGAACAACCTAGCGATCACAGTCAGCCATGGTACTCAATGTCTTCGTGGCAAATTCTCGAGACCTACAAGAAATCAAGGCCGGCAATCGTGCCGACCGCGACGTTCAGCCTGGTGCCGCGAAACCCGAAGAACTTTGGGATGCCCATGATGGCGGCACAACGGTCCTGTTCCTTGCTCTCCTCTCACTCAACTGCTGCCACGGTCCGGATAATCAATCACGGTCGCAGCCCTCTTCGGGAACGGGGAAGAATTGACAAGGGTGAGAAGTGGAGGAGAGACGCGAGCTTTTTATATCAAGAGGCTTCGGGAGATTTTTAAATGACAATCAGAGGGGGATCCGTGCAACAACGCTCCGTCGGTTATGGGCCATAACCTACTGTGTACTACACCTGGTTCATCCACCAACAACAACCAGATCGTGGAGAAGAGTGACGTTATGCGATCCGCCGAACCATGCGGAGAAGACCAATGTCTGTGTCAAGCTGGTCGTCTCCAGCAGCCCGGGAAGATTACAGTGGATACAAAACTTCCTCTCTCATCCCCCTTTTGCACCCGTAACTCTCCACCATTCCATTGGCATGTGGCATGGGCCTTTTCCCCCTTTACAGGGCCTCTGGCTTACCCGCTCAACGTTAAGTTTGGCGGCCCGCAAATCAAAGCGCGCACTACCGAGAAGCATCCGCCATCCGTTCCTCCCCCCCAAAGTTTAGGGCTTTGCTGATCTTCTCCACAGCCAGTCGGCAGCCTTTGAGCCGCGGCTAGACTTCTTTTGGCGAAGCCGAACGATGGACTCCTCGGTTGACCTCGCCTGTGAACTTCTTCGATCTAAAGGTCACTGTTGTGATGCGTGCCATCTTCGCGAAATCTGGGGAGACATTGTTTCGTGGGAAAATACCGTCGGCTCCGGCTATGCTTACAGACCCCACAGTGGAGGAAAGAATATGGAGTCTCCAGGAAAAGTCCCAGTTGACGGGTCTGTCTTTGGGGACTCGTCCGTAGGTACATAGCCTTTAGCGAATTCGGAATGACACGACTGTAGTTACTCGTACTGTACTCTCGCTAGTCGCGACTGAGAGGTTACCGTATCTTTTTTTGGTTAATCATCGGCAAACCTACGCGTATTTTGAAACGAATCCCTGTCAGGGTAAGTTATGTCCTGCACAAAGTTTGACACTCAACAAGGTTCCGCACCTGCAGTTCATCCATCTCGACTCTGGTCCAGCCTTTGCACAAGGGCTTCTGGAAAACTGGATCGAAAAAAAAATTTTTTTCTTG
Source organism: Thermomyces dupontii (assembly GCF_041956625.1). Lineage (NCBI taxonomy): Eukaryota > Fungi > Ascomycota > Eurotiomycetes > Eurotiales > Trichocomaceae > Thermomyces > Thermomyces dupontii. The sequence continues at coordinate 1,760,635 of NW_027192310.1, read as the reverse complement.
TAAAATTAACATTCTCGGTTGTGAAGATGATCGTCCCGCTTGGCAAATTGCCAAGACGATCCATCGCTCTTGGCGAGGGATTGGCCAATGGGCGGTGGCGTTGGTGCCGGTCCTTTCCACAAATGGCAGGCTGCAGTCATGTAGTAACTATGTACTATGTAGTGGCCCAGTAGGCTTCCCCTCCTTTGCTTCCCCGAACCTCCGACTCTCCGAGGTCAGTCAGGGTCATTAATCCAATTGTCTCGGACCAACCAAGGTTTTGCCGTTTTCGTTTGGCCTCCCTCCCCCCGCCACGCCCGGCAAACCGCGAACATCTCTCGAATCTTGCTCAAAATGGATGATGAATCCATCTCGCCCAAGTAGTTAAGTTACATCCTACACGTAGAGAACATCTTTCACTGCCAGGATGATCGGGATGATGTACTCGATATCCGGCAATCCTACTCGCCTTGTCTTCGGCAATCTAACATCTAGTTAGTCACAACGATCCGATCTCAGTTGATTTTGTATGTGCCCTAAATGAGCAAGGTCGCAAAAAACTTTGCAAAGGCTGCTTGTGTCTGAAATCCTCCTCGGAACTTCCATCTTAGGCAATTCCGGCCGCCTTTTCTCAGCGATTCAGCCACTCGATATCAAGTGGTTTACTTTACTTCGAATCATCGGCCGGTACTGTAGTCTTCCTGTTCGTTCCCAGTTGTGTCGGCACCAGAGTCGTCGGAATGGACAAGCAGCGCGAGTATGTACACCGCTCAATCGGTTGGCGTTATCCGAGAATCCATCATTGGACCATTGGCAAAGGGAAAAAAAAAAAAAAAGTTCAGACCTCGCGCCTTCGTATTCGTCAACCGTTCATGGGTTTGCTGCAAGTCTGCAAGGATTCAACGAATATGTACATTACTAAAAACTCTCGGAGATTTTTATTCCGGCCGCCAAGTGACTGAAGGCAACTTGAATAATGTCGGTTTTTCGAGCAGACAGAGCTTCAATTTCCTTTCCTATTTGGTCCGACCGACGGTGTACATTAGTCGAGACTGCATCTCCAGGAACGCAGGAACGACATCGGCAGTGCGGCGTAGATAATGCTAGGGCTGTTGCTCAGAAAACACTACAGTAGTCCATCGTGGTTTTGCATCGCTTGGACGTTGTGATCCGCTCCACCCCCAGCCATCAATATTGCCAACCCCGGACTTGATGAGTGTGACATGTCTCGATTCACACATGGCAGTGAGCTATTACTAGTACGCAAGTTAGCGAACATCTAGCCTGATCTAGCCCACTCGAGCCTACTACGAGTACTGTAATACTGTACTCCAGATCAGATGCATGATGACCGCTGTCACCTGCACGGAGCTGAACCCGCAGTCCACACCCCAGACCCTGCGCTGTGAGAGTGGGGTTCAAAGTCCAGTACTTCTCCGTTCTCTATCTACACTCTGAGACTCATGTTGCTACGAACGAACGTCTTGGAATTGGGCTTATCTAGCCTTTCATGATCCCCGCAAGACGCCATGACAGTGGATGAGGAGCATCAACAAGGAAAATCAAACTCATCAGAATTCAACAATCGAAACCTCGGGGTGATATCATGTCGGGATCGCAGTGCATCACCAACCACCAAAGTCCTCGGCAGCTCCGCTTCCCCAGTTGTTCGCCGGCTCTTCGACACCCGGGCCGTCGTTCGAAGCACCCCACCCGCTATCGTCAATCATTTTGACGTCGGATCCAGGCTGAGCGTCCACGGGCTTCGGGCACCGCTTAACCGTATGTCCCACTACAATCAGATCAGCAGGCGAAGAGGTGGAGGTTGAATTGCTTGAACTTACTCTCACCGCAGTTGTTGCACTTCACACGCGACCAATCCTTCTTCTGAGGACAATCCCGACTCCAATGTCCCACTGGAACTCACACGTTAATGCTTGTCGGAGACAGTGGCTGGTATTCAAGTGATTTTCGAGGGCTCTTACTTTCGTCGCAGTTGCGGCACTGCACAGTGTCCATGTTCTTGGGCTGGTCACACTCATACGCTTTGTGGCCCTCAGCTCCGCAGTTGCGGCACGCCTTGGAGAATCCGCCCTTGGGACAGTCCTTGGCCATGTGTCCGGTCTCATTGCAGCGGCGACACTCGACGTCGTCCATCTTGTGCGGCTCCGTGCAGTCCACTGCTTTGTGATCCGGAGCTCCGCAGTTGCGGCAAGAAAACTTGTCGACCCGAGGCTCCGGACAGTCGCGAGCACGATGCCCAGTGCCACCGCAGTTGACGCATCTAATCTCCACGCGGTCAATCACGATGCGCTCAGACTTGCAGTGCTTCGTGATGTGCCCCATCTCTGTATTCAAGGAGATAAACATCAAAAAGATCCGTGGAAGAGAGCAGCATGCCTTACCTCGGCAATTATCACATTTGGGGATTTGGCGGTCATAAGGGAATCCGGCATCAGCGAGGCGCTCAAGATTCTCCTCAGGGCTTGCGGGCCAACGGTCCTTCAAGCTAGCTCGCTGCGGTTTGGACTTGAAGTAGAACGCAACCATGTACTTGCAATCAAGTTTGCCCTGGAGATTGATCAAGGTGCGGGTGTCCCCAACTTCCTTCTCCTGAAACTGAGGGTTAGACTTTCATTCCACTCGGATAATATGATTGGGGCTCTTACAAGTGCAATCAGGTAGACATTGGCCTGCTCCGCGCGAAGCCTGGTTTCGATGTCCACAAAGGTTTTTTCAGGCTCTGCCTTGCAGTAGACCTGAAGCGCCTACACTGAAGTTAGCACAGAAGAGCACGCCGCATGTTCACGAGGCCAACCCACCTCACGGAAGTCGGTGAGGTCCCGCTCCTTGTCGGCTTTCCTGACGTCCGCCCATGCCTCAGCGGAAGTTTTATCAGGAATGCCGTTGAGATCAAACTTCCGGTTGTCTTTGCAGTCAATGGTTTTGTGGCCTAGTAAATTGCTTCCGTGAGCGGTTGGAACTCGACATCAAGATGGCGAAACGGCGGTGTTGAGCTTACCTTCCTTGCGACAGTTACGGCAAACCTCGGGAGGTTTCTCGGGGCATTCGGCTGCTGGGTGGCCCTCTTGATTACAGATGCGGCATGTTCCTTTGAAGACACGCGGCTTGGCACACTCTGCTTTGGTGTGACTGACATGCGGATTAGAGTCAACGCTACCTTCGTCGTTGCAGTGAATTCATTCTTGCTACTTACCCTTCTTCACCGCAATTGAGGCAAGGACCACCTCCCTTGCGCGGCTGAGGGCATTCGCGAGCGAAATGTCCCTCCTCGCCACAGTTCTGGCAAGCGGTGCCACAGTCCTTGTCACCCCAGGTGTCAGGAGCGTCAACACCTTTGTTCTCGTTTCCACCATCCCAAGTCGGAGCCTCGCTCTCTGTCACGTGGTCAGGGCAGGGTGTCGGAGAGGAGCAATGGATGTGATTATCAGAGAGGTTGACAAGAGTACGTACCTCCAGGAGGCTTGCCCCAGGTATCCTCCACGCCGTTGTCCCAGTCGTCGGCCATGTCGAGTCAATGAGACGTTCTTTGTGGAATTGAGTTAATAGCCTGATGAACAGCAGCCGATAGATCGCCTCTAGACGATGGCAGTGTCCCAGCTGACAGATGATCAGTGCACTCAGCATCAAACTGACAGGAACAAGCAGTGATTGAAGCAGGCGACAATGTAACAGGATGATTGTCAGGAACTAGACTTACCGGGTGAAGAGCTTCAGGACAGTTGGGCAAGCCAACTTGAGATGAAGTTGACAAAGTGGGAGAATCACGTCCAGCGAGAAAGAAGTTTTAAAAAAACGAACAACAGTGCAAACGACAAGTTGGAGACGCCAAACGCGCCGAGATAGAGTCAGTTTCCCAGGATGATCTCCCAGCTTGTTTATCTTGCCGTGAATTGCATAAGAATTTTCCGTGAGCACAAGGCTTGCTTGGGAAACACTACCACATTGGGAGTCTTCTCAGTATGGTCTCTGGGATATTGGAGATTTGTACTGGAGGCATATGTTCCACTCTATTTCCTGGTGATTTGCAGTAGCTGCCGTGTTTTCTGGTCTCGTTCTCTCAAATCTCCCTCCGTTAACCGGCCATATGCCTTGTCAACCTGATCACACAGTGCCTCTTGCCAGTTGGCAGAAGGTGACTGCTGGCCCGGGTCGTTCCTGCCCAAATTTACATTGCCAGCATCATCCCAGCATGCCTGGATCGTATCGCCGATCTTGTCAAGAAAGCCACGGAGACCTCCAGAGCCGCCTCCAGCATGGTAGCTCCAGAACGGTCCTTTCACCGCCCAACGGGGCCCCATACTCTCCTCGACCACGCGGTCGACTTCCTCTGCCGACACTACCCCCTCATTCACGAGATGAATCGCCTCCCGGAGGAGAGCAAATGAGAGTCGATTCGCCACGAATCCAGTGATTTCCTCTTTTAGCACGACGGGGTTGCGCCCGAGACTTCGCCAGTAATCAAGCGTCCGGGCAACACTCTCGGCTGAACCTTCAGCATCGCCTCCGGGCGGGACAATCTCGAGAATGAGCATGATGTGCGGCGGATTGAACGGGTGCACAACGAGCAATCGCGACGGGTCGCGCATCTTTCTGCCTTGGACCGAGGCTGGGATGCCCGATGTACTGGACCAAAACAGTGCGTTCTCGGGTGCTGCTGCTTCGATTTGTGACCATAGATCTTGCTTGAAGGCGACTTTCTCGGGTCCCTGTTCTTGCACAATGTCCGCGGAGGACACCGCCGATGTCAGGGAAGACGCAATGACCAGGCGGCTGGAGGAGAAGAGTGAAGACAGTTGAATTTCATTTGGACTATCACTTAAATATCCTGCAATGCAATTAGCATTGTTTGGTACTCTTTAGGCTGAAGTAGCACACCCGGCAACGTAGTCTCAATATATTCCTTGAGGTCTGGTCGGGGATCGTAGATAGTCACTTGTACCTGTTTGCTTGGATGGGACAGATGCAACGCGGCGAAGGAGAGACCAATGGTTCCCGAGCCGACAATCGACAAGCGCAGATCGAAAGACATGATCAGCTACTGACAGACTGGATATCAATTCTATAGAAACTAGTATCCTTTAATGTTGTTTTCAAGCGACTAGCAGATGTAGGGGTTGACATTGTCTTGCACTGTGTACGGAGTACACACCGTAGGCCTGAGCTCTGCATACCCCGCAGTCGGCACGATTCGGGGCTGCTACAGTACTGTCTTCACTTTTCAGATGCCGAGCCCGTGAACATCGGCCCGAGGTTCCGAGAAACCAGTAACGCGAATGGTATACGAGTCCAATGACTCCATGACTCTGGATTTCATTGAGTTTCATCGCCTCCAGTCCAGGATGGAACGGAAGTATGGAGTACTCGGATGTAGAACGGATGTAGAAGTGCCTGCATCATGCTACAGGAAGCTTTTCCGAGACCCTCCCGTTCCGCGCTGAGATGGAAGATGGCTGGTTCATCTTGCTTCTCCGAGAAAACATTCGCAAAACGTTCTCACCATCTGTCTCAGAGCAAGCGCCACACAATCTGGAAGAGTGAAACTGTGGAAGACATTCTGGAGCCAGGAAGCGCATGATATATGGCGTACTCGTACAGAGTACTCCGTAGGTATGTACCCGGATGAGAACGCTGAGTACCGGATATCTGTGCTCCGTACGGCCTTCATCTTCAGCTGAGGCTCAGCTGCCCAAGATCTGGTCGGAGAAGGTTCGGAGTTTTGAAGACTTCGCCGGTGTCTCATGTTAAGTTTGTGAAGGTACTCCGTACTTACCTCCGCTACTTGGTGCTCTGTCCTTACTGTACCAGTACAAATACTTGCGTCCTGAACTCCTTGGGCTGGACCGCACCGTGGGCGGCTGGAACTTTGAATGCCTACACCCACAGTACTCTCGATACGCCTTCCGAAAGTGATCATCAGAGTCGAAATGAAGAATGCTTTGATTTTCATGGAGTTGGGCAATGGGGGTCTTTGTCTAGATGATTCATTGGTCACTTGACTTGCTGCGCGTGGGGTTTAACAATGTGGCAAGAAATTTACAGTAGGTTAAATACTATACTTATAGGGAATAGCGTGGCAGGAATACTGCATTTATCCGAGTTATTTTACCTGATTCGGTACTCTATGGAGTAGATACTCGTATTTCCGTCGGATAAAATCAGACCAGCATCCAATGCTGACCGGCGCCAAACCTTCGGTACTTTGGAGTTTCGATGCATCGAAAACCCATCGAACAAGAAAGCTGACCAACCAGCGGGCTGATCTGGTCATCTTGTCTCGGCTAAAAGGAGCGTTCCGGGCCAATCATCTGTCGTTGAACGTTGACTCGTTGAATGAGGAATAGTTAAGCTTCTGTCGAAAGATTCCATCATCGTTCCTGGCGGGCTTCTGTCCAAGTGCCAAATCGCATCGAGATTGTTCATTGGAGCCCCACGTGGAAAACCCCCAAGCTAACTAAAGTGTCCGAATCGATCGTCTCCAACAGTCCAGATCCCAAGCTGTTTCTCACCGGGCTCATCCAAACTGCCGGAGTGGACAGAATCAACCCAGAGACCCGGACGAACAATGGCCTGGTTCAGAGACCATCTCTCTTTTGATTGGACTGCTGCATCACCCACTCCAGCTTCATTGCAGAAGTACATACTGTACTAACTGGATGAATGGACCCCACACGTTGGTCTCGTTAAATCGTTGCTTCAGGTTCCCCAGACTCCACTCGCCCGGAAGAGGCATAAGCGTGGGTTGGAGATGAAATTTTGTTAGGTTAGGCTCAGCCAGTCGCCAGCTCGGCGTGGGAGGACATAACTAAGATAAAAAGAGAAGAGAACCATGATGGCGCTATCCAACCCGCTGTCCCCCCATCGGCCCCCTTGTCGTACGACACAGGTCGTAGTATATAAGGAAAAGCTCGTAGTTGGTGATTTCTCGTGCTTTCGCTACTTCAAGGTCAAACCTTGCGCCGGAAATTGTTGCAGATCAACAACAGGACGTCATGGCGGGTTCAGAAAAAGCGCCCTACTTTGGGCAGAGAGGGGGATGGCTCGTGTTCTGGTTGACGGTGAGCTTCGACAAGTGCGAAGTGATGGATCTACTCTTGACTGACTGCGACTAGGTTGCTTGCGCAACCGACATGACGCTCTTCGGTTATGATCAGGGTGTCTTCAGTAAGTACTCTCTGTTGAAAAAGCTCCAGCTTGGCCATCCTCGGAGAAGCTCTTGCTGACTGATGGTACACAGGTGGTGTGGTGGTCACGCAGGATTTCTTGGAACTCCATGATCTGGTTGGCCCCGAGAGAACAGAGGTTCTCTCCACCGTGACGGCGATCTACGATATCGGTTGTTTCCTGGGTGCCATTGCCGCCTTCACTCTCGGTGAGCGGTTGGGTCGGAAGAAGGCGCTGCTCTTGGGCACGACGATCATGTCCATCGGAGTGATCCTGAAGACGTCCTCTTTCAGCCTGGCACAGATGTTTGTCGGACGGATCGTTTTGGGGTAGGTCTGCGTCTCCTCTGATCCTCCGGAGCGGACATGCTGATGGAAAAATTAGAGTTGGCAACGGTATCAACACATCGACGGCCCCGGTCTGGCAGACGGAGACCGCACCAGCGAAGTGGCGAGGGAAGCTCGTCATTCTTGAAATGGCTACAAACATCTTTGGTTTCATGTTGGTCAACTGGATCAACTACGGCCTGTCCTTCGTCGGAGGCGGAGTGGCATGGCGGGTGCCCATTGTGCTGCAGTTCATATTCATCATCGTTCTTTACGCCACGATCCCGTGGTTGCCCGAGTCTCCCAGGTATGTCCGCACCCCACACAATTGCAAGATTAAACGAAACAAAGAAGGTCGACTAACGCGCTTAGATGGCTCTTGGCTCACGGCCGCACCGATGAAGCCGTCCTCGTGCTGTCTTGTCTCGAGGACAAGCCCGCGGATGATCCGTACGTGGTCACCTTGCGTAAGGAAATGGAGTACAGTATTCAGTATGAGCGCGACAATGCCAAGTCATGGCGCGAGATCTTCTTCAATCGCAAGAAAGAAGGGGACACCAAGACTCTTCGTCGTCTGCTGCTCGGTGCCGGCACGCAGTTCATGCAGCAGTTTCAAGGCATCAACATCATGTCCTACTACATGCCCACCGTGTTGATCGAGTCCGTCGGTCTCGAGGAGAAGATGGCCCGGCTGCTGTCTGGTTGCAATGCCACCTCGTATCTCGTCTGGTCGTCGCTCGCGATTCTGTTGGTCGAACGCATGGGCCGCCGGGGTCTGATGTTGGCGTCCACGTTTGGTCAATTCCTTTCCTTCCTGATCATCACCGTCCTCTTGCGGTACGCCGATGACAGCCCTCGGGGTGAAAAGGTTGCCTCCGCTTCCGTTGCCTTCTTCTTCCTGTACTTTGCTTCGTTCGGCCTGGGCATGTTGGGTGTTCCGTGGTTGTACCCCACCGAAATCAACTCCCTCCCGATGAGGACCAAAGGCGCCGCCGTGGCGACGGCGACCAACTGGTATGTTCTCATCCTCTATTTTCCTTTTTTGGAGTATTACGTCTAACTCTTTTCAGGATCACCAACTTTGTCATTGTGGAGATCACGCCCATTGGCATCCAGAATACGGGCTGGCGCTTCTGGATCGTGTGGACTGTGATCAATGCCGCCTGCTTGCCTCTCATCTACTTCATTTATCCAGAGACCGGTACGTTTAGAGCCGCCGTCACGGTTAAGGATCTACAGCTAACGAATTTGCAGCGAACCGTACGCTCGAGGATCTCGATGCCTACTACCGAACCAACCCGTCGCTGATCGTTACCAAGGATCCCGATGCTATCTGCTCGGAGCGTCCACAAAAGTACATCGACCACGAACGCGAGATGATGGAGAAGAACGCAAAGGAGCGGGGCCAAGTGCTTGCAGAGCACCTGGAGTAAAACGTATTACCCAATGTTCCCGTCCAATTTGTGTACTACTTAGTATCGCTCTGTAGGTACAGATCGAATGAGCAACAATAACTACCTTCAACTTCGGGCAGAAAGACATTGTTAGATTCGTTTAGTCTCGCTTTGTAGACATCAGCCTCGACTTGTCGCCTTCATTCAGCTTTTTCCGAGATCATGCACGTCACACGGTCATACCAATCACGCTCTTGTTTCAAGCGTCTGGCATGCACTGCGTGTAGTGAGTGCGTCACTGCGTGACCTGCAGTGCTTAGTCATCATCGAGCTTTGGGGCTTGGCATCTTGGCAGAAGATTTGATGGACGGAAAGCGCAAAGGTGGCCCCGGAGGCCCCGGCCCGTGGAGGCGCCATCGTTCAGCTACCCCGGATTGTTGATTCGCCGGTGGATCCCTTGATTAAACCTCTTTTGGGAAGAGAAGAGGGGAAGGAGCTGTCAGCAGTTCAACGGAGCAATAATCAATCCATGAGGGAAGGAGGGTTGCACCACTAGGTCTTTGTCATGGGTCCTTCTCTTTTTTGTCCCTTGAGTCAGCATCCCCTGCGTCCGGCTGCATAAACCCCGCCGCGAGGCCGGTCATCTTTGTACTCCATCATCATCATCACTGGCATTGCCATGAGACGATGGTGCTGATCGGACCTCGAAACGTAGTCTGAACAGTCAGTATCGTATCGGCTGCTGTTGCAGGATGATACTATCTGCGCGATTGCCGTCGGCTCTGGCGCCCTGCCGAGCTGAAGTGACAGCTCTGACGAGGACCGGTTTTCTCTCAAGTCGACTCCTGGCGAGTTCGACCATAGGTATGCACCTTCCTTTCCCCCTCAAATGCGGCAGGAAATTGACAGTGCTGCGTTGATACGACAGCTGCTCAAACATGCGGCTTGCCAACGGCCGTGGACCCGTGGAAGCGGCTCCAGCGGGGCTGTACCCGGGGCCGGCCATGGTCTGTGCCGCAGCGGTCAGCATCGACGGCAGCAACGTCTTCAACCGTAGGAGCCCCATACGACACGCTCACTGTAGGAATCCCGCGCGAAACCTTTCCCAATGAGCGCCGGGTGGCCGTCACGCCGCAGAATGTCGCTCTGCTGCTGAAGAAAGGCTTCTCGCGGGTCCTTGTGGAAAAGGGTGCGGGAGAGGCCGCCCAATTTCCCGATGATGAATACAGAAAAGCCGGTGCTGTTGTGGTCGACCGGGACATCTTGTGGTCTCAAAGCAATATCGTCCTTAAAGTCCGCGCCCCTAGTGTAAATTCTTCTGCCAACGAGGTTCACGCCTTCCGCGAGGGCGGAACCATTATTTCATTCCTCTATCCGGCGCAGAATAAACAGGTCGTGGAGGCATTGGCCGCCAAAGGAATCACATCGTTTGCAATGGACAAGATTCCTCGGATTTCTCGCGCGCAGGTGTTTGACGCTTTGAGGTAAGGCTCTCGATAGGTTTACGATGAGGTATTATGTGTTGATCCTAACTGCATGATGCAGTTCAATGGCAAACATTGCTGGTTACAAGGCGGTGTTGGAAGCATCCAACGCGTTTGGTCGTTTCTTGACTGGACAAGTAACGGCAGCAGGGTGAGATGATGCTTTCTTCAATCGGCGTTCCGAGCGCTAACCTCTCTCCGTGCAGAAAGGTCCAGTCCTCGTAAAAATCATCTGATAGCATTGATTGCTCACGTACTCTGCAGATTCCACCTAGCAAAGTATTGGTGATTGGCGCCGGTGTAGCAGGACTGAGCGCAATTGCAGCTGTATGTTTTCCCGACGTGGCTGCGTATGGAAAGCAATTGCTAAGCAGAAGCAGGCGCGGCGTCTTGGTGCCATCGTCCGAGCATTCGATACACGATCCGCTGCACGGGAACAAGTTGAGTCATTGGGAGCCGAATTCATCGAAGTGGACATCAAAGAAGAAGGAGCTGGGCAGGGTGGCTACGCGAAGGAAATGTCCAAGGAATTCATCGAAGCCGAAATGAGGCTCTTCATGGAGCAGTGCCGCGAGGTTGATATTGTCATCACGACGGCCCTGATTCCAGGCAAGCCGGCTCCGAAATTGATCACAAAAGAAGTATGTGCCACGTACGTCGGAATCTAGTCTTGCGACGTCTACTGACTGCAGCAGATGATACGTGCAATGAAACCCGGATCTGTGGTTGTCGATCTCGCTGCTGAAGCGGGAGGGAATTGTGAGGCCACCGTACCAGGGGAATTGAGTGTCGTTGATGGAGTCAAGATCATCGGTACGATGCCATTCGTCAGTGATTCTAGGCTTCAGATTTAACGACCTATAGGTTACACGGATTTTCCTTCTCGCTTGCCTACCCAATCTTCCACCCTGTACTCGAACAACATCACAAAATTCCTCCTTTCGCTAGCAGATAAGGACAAGCGTTTCAAGATTGATCTCGAAGATGAAGTTGTTCGAGGGGCAATTGTGACGCTCGGAGGCGAGATCCTCCCCCCAGCTCCTTTGCCGGGTCCTCCACCGACTCCAGCATCCGCTGGACCGAAAGCACCTGCCTCTCAAGAAGCGGAAACCACCGCTCTGACGCCGTGGCAGAAGACAACTCGTGAAGTCGCTGCTGTCACGGCAGGTCTGGGTGGTATATTAGCTCTCGGTAAATTTACCGGTCCGGTTTTCATGAGTAACATGTTCGTCTTTGGGTTGGCCAGTCTGGTGGGCTACCGTGCCGTCTGGGGAGTCGTTCCTGCCCTGCACTCGCCTCTGATGAGTGTGACCAATGCCATTTCTGGTGAGATCGGAGAAAGACCACGGGCACGACGACGGGCTGACGTGCTGTAGGCATGGTTGGAATTGGCGGTCTCTTCATCATGGGCGGAGGTTATGTTCCCACTACCATTCCAGAATTCCTAGGCGCGGCCTCGGTTCTACTGGCGTTTGTCAACGTCGCTGGGGGTTTCGTCATCACGAAGCGCATGCTGGACATGTTCAGACGTCAGTATCTATCTCGTGTTTTGCGCTCGACTGGCACTGACCTCAGTCAGGACCGACGGATCCCCCGGAATATCACTGGCTCTATCTAATTCCCGGCCTTTTGTTTGGCGGAGGTTACATCGCTGCTGCTACCACCGGCATGGCTGGCCTTATTCAAGCGGGGTACTTGATTAGCAGCGTGCTCTGCATCAGTGAGTATTGGACCGCTTGATTTGGTGTCTTAATATCTAACCATGTGCATCATAGGCTCAATCTCTGGTCTTGCCTCTCAGCAGACAGCAAGAAGAGGAAATGTCTTTGGAATCCTCGGAGTTGTTTCTGGTCTCCTTGCTTCGCTCCTCGCAGTTGGTTTCTCTCAGGAGACCCTGGTTCAGTTTGCTGCAATGGCCGGTGTAGGAAGCGTGCTTGGTATGTGACATTAAGGCTCGATTTATGTTATACTGCTGACCTTTCGTAGGAGTCGTAATTGGCCGACGCATCACTCCGACGGGATTGCCTCAAACCGTCGCGGCGCTTCACTCCGTGGTTGGTCTGGCTGCGGTCATGACTAGCATCGGCAGTGTCATGGCCGATATTTCGCATGCCTCGATGTTACACATGGTCACCGCCTACCTCGGCGTGCTAATTGGTAGGTTGTGTGCTCAATTATTGATGAACCAGCTGACAGGCAACAGGCGGAGTTACTTTCACTGGCTCTGTTGTTGCTTTCCTCAAACTCGCAGGACGAATGAAGTCGGTGCCAACGATCTTGCCTGGAAGACATCTTATCAATTCGTCGCTTCTCGGAACGAATCTCGCGACAATGGGCGCCTTCCTTCACATGGCTCCTGGAGCACCCGCAGTGGCTGCTGCGTGCCTTGGAGCTAATACCATTCTGAGTTTCATCAAAGGGTACACGACTACAGCGGCTATCGGGGGCGCTGATATGCGTACGTTGCCTCTTCGATATGGTGCTGATCATTGCTAACCCTACTCAGCCGTTGTCATCACTGTCCTCAACGCGTATTCGGGATTCGCCCTGGTGGCCGAAGGCTTCATGCTCGACAATCCCTTGCTGACGACCGTGGGCGCATTGATAGGCGTCAGCGGCTCCATCTTGTCCTACATCATGGTCAGTTCGCCAGGACCGTTAGTACCGGGTGAAAACTGACGAGAGACAGTGCGTTGCGATGAACCGGTCGCTTGTAAACGTTCTCTTTGGCGGCATTGGCAAGGCACAGGAGCAGAAGAAGATTGAAGGTTCGGTTACGACCACATCTGTGGAGGAAACTGTGGATACACTTGCCAATGCAGAAAGCGTCATCATTGTATGTGCGCCTGAAACATCTCTTTCATTGATCGAGATCTAACTCGCATCACAGGTCGTTGGCTATGGAATGGCAGTGGCCAAGGCACAGTATGCCCTGTCAGAAATTACCAAGATGCTACGAGCCAAGGGTGTAAACGTGCGGTTCGCTATTCACCCAGTGGCAGGGCGAATGCCTGGCCAGTGCAATGTTCTTCTCGCGGAAGCATCTGTGCCATACGACAGTAAGCTAGTGCCGGGTTGTTCCGCGTTCGTTCGTTTGCTGATAGACTTTACAGTTGTCCTTGAGATGGATGAGATCAACGACGATTTCCAGGACACGGACGTGACGCTGGTGATTGGCGCCAACGACACTGTCAATCCGATTGCGCTGGAGCCGGATTCTCCCATCTCGGGCATGCCGGTCCTGCACGCATGGAAGAGCAAGGAAGTCATTGTGATGAAGCGCGGTATGTCGAGCGGTTATGCTGATGTGCCGAACCCGATGTTCTACATGCCGAACACGAAGATGCTCTTTGGCGATGCCAAGTCCACCTGTGACGGTAGGTTTATCCTTGCTTTTATGCCATGAGAGGCAAACTGACGGTTTGGTAGCCATCAAGAGTGCACTCGAGTCGCGCAAGTAGACGGCTGGCAAGTTGCATTGACTTGTAGTTAACCGTAGATATGACCTTACATATTTGTCATGTGTGGTTTTGATCATCCCTAAGTGTACGGAGCATTCATTCTTGAATTGGATATACTACGCATTGAGAATCGAGATCAATATACGCATCAGTTTGCTCAATTTGCGAATCTATTCGCTAACCACCTTGTAGGCGTGTACTATCAAAAAATATTGGTCAAACGCAACCAAAGGCAAGCATCAAAATAAACACCAAACGCGTAGAATCATGCCAGGCATGCAAAATGTTCTAAAGGTGTAAACCCATCCGAGCCAAAGTCACCAAAACGCGTTCCGATTCCAACAGTGTAATCAAATCATGATCCAGTGCTCCGTGCATAATTCCGGTGCTTCACTGAGGATTATGGCAAGATTCAATATAGCCCATGCATGCTCTAGTAATCACCTGCGGCGAGACAATGATGGCCCAAATAGTGCTCGAATATGATCCATGCATCGTACATGAATCAGGTGTCATGGACCGAAAACAAAAAAGACACCAATCATCCTCCCCAAAAAACAAAAAAAAAAAAAAAAAAAAACGGGAAAAAGGTTCAGGATCCGGCGTCCATGATCTTCCGAGCCAGTTTTAAACCCATGATTTTTGACTTCATCAAGCCCGCTGCGTTGCTGGCTATGGATCGCGGGTTGCTGTTGCTGTGGGTGGAGGAAGTTGGGGAGATGGATGGTGGAGGGGGTCGGGGAGGACGTGGTGATGATGGTGGTGTCGTCGTTGTTGTCATGTAAGAGCGGGAGGAAAGGGAGGAGATGGTGGAGATTCCGGAGGAGGAGGTATGATGGTGATGGCTGTGGGTATTATTATTAGTATTCTGGTTGTTTTGGCGAAGGCCGCGGAGAGAACGCGGGAGGTATGCGATGGAGTCCTTTCGGCTGGCGCTTCGGTTGACCAGTTGCGGCGCGTCTTCTGGTGTTGGGTCTGGCGTTGTGGTGCCAGTGGTGGTTCTGGTTCTGGTGGTGGTGGTGTAGAGAGCCGGGGCGGTGGTGGTGCTCCAATCACTGGCTTGAGACATGGTGCGGACGTGTGGGAAGAGGGAGAATGTTTTCGCTGTCGCCGGCGTCGGTGATGCTGAGGGACGCTCCGGCGGGGTTGGAGGAGGGAGAGACGGTGAGGGTGAGAAGGACGTCACACTCCTGGGCTCGCTTGGATAGTACGGTGACGGTGTTTGTGTCGGCGTAGCTGTCCGGGACGTGGTTGTCCTTGTTGATGCCCTGCGGGATGATGGTCGTCGTTGGTCGGGACTGGTGGGCGATGAAGTGGTGATGTCGCTGGTGCGGGAGGTCCGACTCGAGACACGGGTTGGCCAGGGATGCTGCTGCTGTAAGGAGGGCGACGATCGCGATGTCAATTTTCGCTGGCTGCTTGGTGTCGCTGGCACTTTAGGGGTTTCCGGGGAGGAAGGAGAAGCAGTAGTGCTGCCGCTGCTGCGGCGCGAGACTGATATGGACAAATGCGGCAGTTTCTTGGTGCTGGATGCGCGCAAGACGCTCGCGGCGGTGTGCCTTTTACTTTTATTTCCGGTGACCGGCGGCGTGGTTTTCTCCTTCAGTGTGGGAGGCACAGTCATGGTTGAAAGACGCGTGGTGCGATTGGATACCGACGGGGCGCGCTCTGGTGTACAGGACCGCTTGCGGCTTCGCTCGCGCCGCGGCGTGCCGGATTTCAGGCTGCTTTTTCCCCAGACGGTTTTGACCGAGACTAGATGCGGTCGCGTGGTCGGAGAGGTGAAGGTGATCCGCCGGGCCTCGTGCACCTCGTTGTCCGCGTCAGCGATGTCGTCCGAGTAGACCGAGCTGGTCATACTGGCGGTGCGGACGGGTGTGCTGTCTGGGGCGCCCCAGCTCGGTGGGAGAAACATGGGCGACGGCGGGACAGTGACGTCGTCCTTGTCCTTGTGGAGGGACTCGGCCGGACAAGTGACCACGCTGCTGCGTTTCACGGTGCATACCGAGATCGGGCGAGACTTGGGGCTCGTCGAGTCATCCTCATGGATCGAGGACCGATATGCAGCGAACGATAATGTGTCTTGATGATAGGAATTGCGATTTGTTGGGCCCCGGCTGGCGAGCAGCGGATCGTCTTGATCATCGCTGTCGTCAAACACGCCGGCGCCGTCAGTCGAGCCGTGGTCGGTGGGCGTCAACAGACTCTGGGAGTCGGCATCGGTCGAGTCCGCATCGTCGTCGTGCCCCCATGACGAAACCGAGGGGAGTGTCGTCTGCGTGTCGCTCCCACCCACCGTTCTCTGGTTCCTGGACGAAATGAACGAAGTATCCATTGAAGGTGGCCGCAAGGCCACCGACGCTGGCATCGTGTCGATCCCTCGGCCTACGCTCGCCGACAGGACATTGGGCCCGATAATATTTCTTCTTTCTTCTTCTACTGTACTCGTTCAGAAGCGACAAAATGTCAAGGGTTGCGGGGGGATAATGTTTCGAAGAGTTCAGGATATAAGATCGTCTCAAGCATTCCAGTCGACTGTAATATTAAAAGGCAGTGTCCATATGAGGAGGCATCGGCATGGGATCCTGCGCCCTTGCACATGTCGAACCGGACACCGAGAAGCCAAGGGCTTCCAAGGGGGGCCTGAGGCGACAGGTCGGACACTTCCTGTCGCCGCCGTCGTTCGAGAAAAGAAAATGGCTTGACATCCCCGGGCTTCTTTCTTTTAAAAAAATAAGTCTATATACTCGCCGGCCATGGCAGGGATGGTCGCTAGGGCTCCAGAGGGCGTCCACAGACGGCCCGCAATCGACCTCTTGGACCTGTGATTTGCGAACTTCGGAGGACCAGCGTCATCGCTGGCGGGCGCAGGGGGACACGTGGAGGGCATCCTAGCCTATCCCCAGCGTCCTGCGTGCCGGTCATTTGCTGGCTGTTGCAAGCTGCAGTCCCCTACTCCCCTCTCCTCTCGACATGCGGATTGGGTCGGCCGTCTGTCATGGGAGCTTCCCCCTCTAGGGACACGCCAAGTCACAGGAGGCTTGACATTTCTTTTTTTGGTCTGGTTCTGGATCGAATCCTTGAGGGGGGGAACGGGCGACCCTGGATGGTTCATAACTTCATGCCATGCATTTTTCTGGGATTTCTGGCAGCTCTGCTTTCTGCAGCATGCAGGCAAAGGATAGGGAAAGGCGGTCCTGATTTGTCGAGGATAGATTAGCTTGGCACCACTAAGTTATGTATCTCTATTCTGGCGGCGAGCAATCAGCGCTTAAACAACGGACGGAGCTCCAGATGTGCGTTGATGATTGATCATTTCAGGCGGGGAATTCTCTAATCTTTACTCCGTATTATGCTTCCGACTCAATGCTGATCGGATGGCCTAGGCAGATGGGGCATATGATACTCGATTACATACTACATAATAGCTGCCGTGATCTCAGATCTGTGTTTGTGCTTGATCCGTTTTATCCGATAGGTACATATTTAAGTCTCTGGAAGCTGACTGCAAACTCAACTGGACAATGCGATAATCCATTTATACCAGTCAGAAGCCGGTTTTCCTATTCGAATCCCAACGTCACTCTCAAGTCTACAAGTGACCTGCGCCCGACGGGGAACTTTCTATTTCTTTCTTCGACACAGTCCATCATGTTGACGTGAAAGCTAATTCGAACCCGAGTTGCCCATATTCCAAATCTCGCCTTATCGATCAATACTAATTAGGGACTTCGCGTGAGTGGGAAAACGATATCGTGAAACACTCTACAAAGCCTTGGGTTTCTTGGATCAGAACGATGTTTCAGCCATGGGCTAGAGAATTTAGACTGCTGGTCTGTGCCATTCCCCGGTTATTCCGATGAAACAGGTCAAGATTCAAGCAAGACTCAAGAGATACTAGGTTGCGGTAGGTACCACCCGACGGAGTAATACGGGATCTCGTTGCGTCTGCTCAATCTCAGATTCATGAATTGGAACTTTACTGCTAAATTGGCTCTTTTCTCTATCTGAGCGTGCTTCCTTGTGACGTTCCCAACTCATTATTGAGGATTTCAAGCACTGAATCACATCACAATAATCATCAATCCATGAAATTGAAGATCCACAAAACCTCCGTGGATTCCTCAGACCTCGCAACATCTTCCACTTGACCTCATGAATGTGGATAATGATGGCAAGCGAAATAGTAGACACGATGCGATCCTCCTGATTCTCCCTCGCGTGGAAAAATAAAAGCATGCTGCCATGCACGAATAATCATCAGATCCATTGCGTGGAGCTTTCTCATCTCATTCCAAGCTGTGGCTGGAAGAAAAGAAGTATACGTTCTGACTTGAATGATCATGACATCGCAACCTAAATAATAACAGACTATTGAATTTGACCCTTGCAGGAACCACGCCTACGCCGCATGCCCATGCTACAGTGAATGCAGTGACACTGCAGTCGAAATGTGAGCTGTGGATGGGGTGCATTAGACAGGTCATGAACTCCGCATGCAGGAAACAATGAAATTCTTGCAGTGAAGTATATAGTAAATCGGCTGGATGCTGCCGAAGCAACATATGAGCTGGTGATCAGTCCCACAGTGCTTCAATAGACTCGAGTATGATGAGGAGCACCTCCCGGCACGGTCAAAGTGAGTGTGTATGGATCTATTTGAGAGGTTTATGGACCATCATTGACCCGATATTGCCCAATACTGTATGCTCATTGCAAGGATAAGCTTCACACAAAGGCAACAGCAACATCGACCATCAATTGGCAGAGTTTTCTGACATTATTACAGCCCCATTTCCATTCGAAAATATAAAGAAAAAAAAAACAACAGTACTCGTACACATTAAGGTGGCTAAGCAGCCTTCCTAACAAAGAGTGCCCTGCCACTCATGATGATGATGATGCATTATGCTCCCGCCCCAACGACCAAAACCGCACACGCGATTCTTTCGTCATGTCATGAATTAAAACGATCAATATGGTGGAATAACGATTACAATTGATCGAAGCGAAACCGATTTTCGTCACGGCTCACCGAGCCGCTCCCACTGGTCGAGTCATGGGCACGGTGAAAGTAGCCTCGTACCGAGGCGATGCACCAGTGCCCCGGATGCGTGGCTGGACGCTTCAAGCCTTGCGCGAGCGCGTCACGGGTCCCTGACGTCCGGTAGCAGTAGCCGAACCGTTGCGCGTGGGCCCGTTGCGGCTTTCTGTATTGGCCGAGCTCGTGGTGCCCTTGGAGAGAGGGCTAGGCACTTCGGCGTTCCGCATCTGAATGAGAGACTGTTTTCCGGTGTTGCTGCGCGGCCGGCCACTCTTGGCGGCCTTGCGGTAGGTGGCGAAATAGAAGGAGATAAAGAGCAGAAGATACGAGCTGAGGATGCCAATGCCCGAGAACGCCGCAAACTCCTCGCCAGCGCAGCTACCCGCGTTCGGCGCCCATGGGAAGTAGGTGTGCGCAAAGTAGGTGTAGGACGCAAAGTACACAAAGCCTGCCATTGGTCAGAACCCATGTGCTCATGATCAATCGTCCGTGCCGCGAATACGTACCCAAATCAATCACGAACTGGATGATCTGCATGATCGTGATGTACTTCTTCCACCAGATGCGAATGCCACGAGCACTCTGGAAGTAGTACCAGTACATGACCACGTGCACCAAGAGGTTCAGACTGATCACAACCCACGAAACCGCAGTCGAGCCGATCAATTGGGTGTAGCACAGCAGGGCCGTGGCACCGTGATGATAAGTGTGGAGGAACGTCAAGGGCTTCTTCTTGAGGACTAGGAAGATCGTGTCGAGAAACTCGAGGTATTTGTTCAGGTAGTTGAGCTACAACACATTAGCGACAAGCGACGCTTTCTGGCATTTCTTGAAGAGGATTCCCACATAGTACAGGACCACCAGCGGTTGTGTCCATCCACCATCATACTCGCAAATGGCATAGAAAAGGCCATGGTGGTATATCGTCGGGATGACTTGCTCGAGGAACAACACCAGCAACACGCCGCTGAAGATGGTCAAAATCAAGTTGTGGAGCATGAACAGAGTGCGCAGCTTCATCGCTTCGAAATTCTTCATAACCTCCCGGCCACCAAGAATGATGATATAGTATGCAGCCAAGGCGGCAAGCGTTTCGCGAAGCGTAGACATTGGCGTCTTGCCTTCAACAAAGCGAAACTCTTCCGCAGGATAGCCTGCGACGAGCTCGAAGACCTTGGAGAAATGCGGCCATAATTGGATCCCGAACGGGCGATCGAAGGACGGCAAGGGAAGATTCCTCAAATCAAGCGCCATTTTGACAAGTCCAAGACGACGATTCCAATTCGTAATCAATCAGAAAACAGAATATTCAACGTCAACCACCAGGCCCCGTCCTGATGTTGTCTGCGCAACAAAAAAAAGAAAAAAAAGAAAAAGGAGACGATGAAGGCCTGCCGACCCAATCGCCGCGATTAGAGGGATATAAAACAACGGGTGAAAGAGTGACCGACGAATTGAAGGGAAAGTAAACGACGGGGAAGCACTGGCAGGTCGCTGGGGATTGACCAAGGGGACAACAAAAGAAAAGGGCGTCGGCGAGATGTTGTTGAGATCTGAGTCGTAAATTTTGCTACCGTTTTGGGATTAGTCACGGATGACCCGGTTGAAAAAGGGGCTGCTGTCTGCGTGGCAGCAAGGGAAATCTGACGTACTCCAAGGTACCTCTACACGAAATATTGCAGGAGAGGTACCTGATGGTACTTATCATGTGCTTTAATTTCTTTGCGAGGACGAGAGCCGAGTTCCGAAAGATCCAACCGTCCAATAGGCGATCCCTGTTCGATTCGGTCAGAGTGATGGAATTACGCCCGAGTCTACGTAGCAATTTGCTCCAATCTGGGGAGTCCATACAGTGTCCAAGCCATGTGCCTTTGGACAAATTTCATCCTTGAAGTTCTTGAACCGAGAAGTCACCGGTTGACCGAGTTGAATTGTCCCATCTCAGTTCGGAAAATCCAGGGTTGCAGCAGCCAATGGTATACTGCTTAGTAATACGGTAATATCGCCTTCTGATTGGATAATCTGGAACAGCAAGTTTCGAAGCCTCAGGAATCAATGGATGTCACACCACCCGCGAAAACCCGTTCCCAACTCTGTTGCTGGCAGACATAATAGTCCCAGGATCTTTGTCGGCATCCACACCTGCTTCATCCACCACTTTGCGCCAGGCTGCAGTTCCTCTCCGCAATGGCTTCGACCACGCTCTTCCGTCTCGCGACACGCGTCGCCCGCCCGGCCAGCGTCGCCAGCAGAATCGCCGTCCGATCAAGCCTGCCGGTCCGCACGACGCCCTCGGCTTTCGCCGCCGCCAACACCTTCAGCACCTCGTCGAAACGGCTCAGCGGTGGCCATGAGGAGGAGACCTATGAGGAGTTCTCGGCCAGGTATGCAGCCATCCCATTGAGCCTTGCGCTTTGGGTTGGGACGACGTTCTGCTCGTCAAAACCACCCAAGCTCCTTGGACCTGCCATTCTGGGGCTCGTCACATTGATTTAGTCCCATTACTCGGTGCAAACGGTAGAAAATGATTGCTAATGCATCAATTGCAGATATGAGAAAGAATTCGACAATGTCCAGGATGTTTTCGAGCTCCAGGTACATATCCGCGGAAAAAGCAGCCGCTGACCTGGCATTTTGAGATGTTACAGAAGCTAATGGACTGCACTCCTTTACAGCGTAACCTGAACAACGCATTTGCCTACGACCTTGTTCCCTCCGTCGAAGTTCTCGCGGCTGCTCTGCGCGCCGCCCGCCGGGTGAATGACTTCCCCACTGCCGTCCGAATCTTCGAAGGTTGGTCGCTTTTTCCACCTGATGGGGAGAGCTTTTGTCTAACTCTGGTTTTCTTTTCATCACAGGCATCCGCGCCAAGGTCGAGAACGAGGCTCAATACCAGCAGTACCTCGAGAAGCTTGACGGTCTGCGACGGGAGTTGGGAGTCACGCTGCGTGAGGAGCTGTACCCGAATAACGAATAAGCGGGCGTTGTCAAGCACAGCTCGATGTGTCGAGAACTTGGAAATTGTGGCTTGTATAGATACATAGAGGAGAAATGGATCGTGAGGGAAATTTCCTTGACGCGCTCGTGTATTGTTTCGAAGCTGTTCCCATTGTACGGTGTTTCCTACGACCGCGATGTATTCTTATCAACCATGGCGGGTTAGGAGTGATGTGCGTCTTGAATCTCGTTCCTTTCAAATGTCTCGTTTGATCCATGATCCAAGCCAACCGTCATACTGTGCAATAGTTACCATTCAACTATGTGCAACTTACATGACCCCCAGCGCTTGATACATTAATCATGGTCCGTTTGTTAGACTGGAGAAAACGCAAGGACATAATCAAGCTATACAGCATGTTTTCTTTTTAGAAGAATACATCGACAAAATCAACCGCAAACGCCCAACCCCGTCCACGCTCTATATGTTATGCTCATGAAATTCGTGTTTCTAGAAAATCGTCACGTCGAGAGCCGGGCCCTGCGCTTTCCTGCGTTTCCAAAAAGCGAGAATTCAAACAACATGGTTGGAAGATCGAGGGGTATCACTCGGTAGAACATGCAACGACCCATACGGAAGAGAAAAAAGTAATCGACGGACGTGAGAATCTAATGCATTCCAACGTATTTGAAGTAGGTTGATCGGCAGTCCTCTTTTGCCAGGAATGGTTCGCCTTCGTAGAATTTGCCCGGTTCGCAGCGTCCCTTGCACTTGGGAGAGTTGGGGCAGTTGAAGTATGGGATATGCCGGTAGCCGATGTCACGGAACCTGCCGCGAGTCGTCAGTCTGAGCTTCCCATCAACTGGCTAATCAGCCTGGCGAGTCGAATTACCAGTGAATCTTGCTGGCATCTTCAAAAAGACCCAGGGCAATGGTATGAACCGGAGCATCACCCCATCGCTCGTAAAAGAACCCTCCCGCACGATCCAAATGGTTGAAATAAGCCTCATATTTCTCACTGCGGAAGAAGTCCATATCACCAATCTCAAAATTTGACCAAAAGTGGCACGTCGAATACCCGTTCGCCTTCTTGGTGTGCTCCGGTCGAAGCGAGTCATCTTCGAGCCACTTCATCATGTTGTTTTCAGCGACATACTCCGGATGCTCCGCGATGAACCGTTTTGTTTCTGGCCATAAACTGGGGATACTCTCCGGGGCATCAAACAGGCTAATCGTGAACCCGTATGTCTTGTTGTTGTCCTCCATGTACCGGAACACATCGTAATCGATGTCGCAAAAGAATTCCACGTTAGGTTCGACGCGCCAGTACCATCGGGTGTTCTGCAGTGCTGGATGGCGGTAGAACATCCCACTGTTCCAGCGACACATTTGATGGTATGAGAGCTTCCCGCTGTATTGGACACCGTTCTCCTTCAACATCTTGGCCGATTCCTCCAACAGCTCTCTGTCGATCCATTCGGGGACGTCCCAGTGTTCCGCAGGAACTTGCTCTGTCGAACCGGTCAGCCATGCCGTTGTCATTCGACCTCAGATCCCAAAGCAGTTCCATACCATAATAGCATTTCGCCTTGGTAACCGCCGACGTGCGCCGTTTGAACTCCTCCGTAAACGGCTTGTCGTTCATAAATGTCCATGGATAGTTAAATTTCGAGTTGAACGTTCGCTCCAGGTCTTCCATGGTCGGAATCAACTGGTCCAGCTCTTCGTTCCGCACAAGCACGAGAAGTGTCGCATTGGTGCGAGCAGAATTCGGGCTGTCTGGGGCATAATCGTGCTCGTCGGCTCGCCATAGTTTCCCTTCCGGTTCCCCAGTCGCTGCGCTCAAATCAGCACCTATCGTCTCGGACCCGTAGCGAGAATAGACTCACGATCCAGCAATGGATCTCTTTTCAAATAAGCGGAGCCCTTGCCATGCTTGGGAACGGCGGGCTGAGGAGTCCACCAGTGGAAGATCAAGCCCAAAGTCAATATGATGAACAGGGTCGCGATGAGGCGAATTGGCCGTGCGATCGCCATGTTGGCGTCGTGTCCCGTTCAACGCAAAACGCAAGAAGTGCCCTGCCTTTTTTTCAAAGGCTCTTGTTGATATATGCTCGGGCGCACACGGGGCGATGTACGTAACCTCAAGGGCCAGAGTAAGAGCTGAAATGCAGCTCAAAAATGTCTGGAAGGGGTTGCCAGAACGCCACCACAACCCTGACTTAGTGAGCCGCCAGGTCTTAGAATAGTGTCCAATCAAGTGCAGAGACCGGCGGCAGGGATCGGAAGAGTAATATTCCGTATTGAGGCTAACTATTGCAAATAAGGTTAAGTTCATTTAGACTGTGTGGTAATTAAATGGGGGTTGTCAACTGCTTTGGCGTTCGACTTGAACGTGAGTGTCTGTTGATTTGCGATGTCCAACGAGTCAATGCGGTCAACGAGGTACCAATGGCGGCTTGATGTCTAATGATCGCCTTGGGGACTTTCGAAAATGGCCCTCCCGGCCAGGACAAGCGCATTGTTAGAGAACCTGATTGCGGTTCTGACGAGAACAACAGACCGAGTATGGCCACATATTCACACGTCTTTGATCGGCAAGCTAATAAGCAGTAGAATTCCGCCCGGGTCAAGGCATTGAAGTCGCAGGCCGAGGCGATTCTCAGAGATGATACCTCATGGGGCCGTACCGATCAATTCGCGATCGCTAAGCAGCTCGATGGCCTGCAGGAGAAATTCCGCGTCCGGAACAAAGACGATTTCGCAGACGCACTTCACAATCGTTTAGAGGAACTCGATAGGCGCCGGATACCATGGGCTCCAGAGATTTTGTCACTCCTACTGCAGCTCTCGGATCGCCCTGCAGATGTACCTAAGCTCCCAAAGTTCGATGCACCAGTTATCCCCGTCTCTGAGTCGCCGTTGAATTGGTCGGACCTAGACGACGCAGGAATAGCGTATAGTCAAGAGGACATTTGGGCCGAGGTTGACTTTGGCGCGGTATCGTCGGACGATGACGACTATTCAATCACCTCGAGCGACGTGTCGATCCCGAGAATCGTGCCGCAGAGCAGTAATACGCAGCCGGACGTGTTCGTCGTGCCGGAAGAATTCTTCTCCACGGGAGATGACGATGAACTGATCGCGACGATCAAGAGCGGCCACTTCTGGGAGTACGACTCGACAGCAGTGCGCGAGTTCTCCGAGAGCCATACCCGTTATATCACCGAGCTGCAAGCCACTCGGGAGATCCTGTTCATGCTACAGGGTCTACCAACATCATTATTTTGGCAACTCGACGATGATACCATTGCAATTGATCGAAGATACGCACTCCGGCATTCGTCAAACGCTGCTTTTTTGAACATACTGAAATCATGCACGTCGATTGGGACGCGTCTACGTAGCCTACGGAAATTCGTCACCCTACCGCAGTCCGTGGTTTTCTTGCAGACATTCGTCAGGGGCGTCGAGGAGCATCTGCGTGACTTCGATGCAACGATTGGTAGCCTGCACTTGCGGTATCTGTCAGTGACGGGCGAGACAGTCTTTGTCAGCCTGCTCCAATTGATGGAAGATATCGAGAAAGCGTCGCAGATACTGTTGTTGCTACATGATATCGCAACGCAAGTGAAAGCCGCATCATCGGATCAAGCATTCGTGTGCCTCGACTTGCTATACGACCTGGTCTGCGTGAATCAGGCTGCCGGCAATGATCACGCATTCAGAGCACTTGCGCGGCTCTTCTTCTCGTGTTTCGATGCTTACTGCCGACCCATTCGACTTTGGATACAATCGGGTGAGCTGGACGCGTCGCAAGGCGAGTTTTTCATCTCAGACACCGGTCGCGGCAACGATTTGCGGACTTTGTGGCATGATTGGTACATCTTGGAAGAGTCTTCGGGCCGTATCCATGCTCCGAAGTTCCTTAAGCCGGCAGTGCAAAAAATTCTCACCACTGGTAAGAGCATTATTTTTCTTCGCAACCTTGGCATCTCCCCGGAGGACCTCGATGGCGTGCGGAGACGACCTCTCGCATTGAGCGACGTGTGTCCCGACGACGACTCGCTCCGCCTTCAGCCTTTTGCCAGCCTGCTCGAGCAAGCCTTTACGGAGTCTATTGCCGCCAACCATCAGCTTGCGTCGGATTTGCTGCGCCAGCAGCTGAACGAACAGTGCGGGTTGTGGATGTCGCTGTCGGCATTGGAGTACATCTACCTCTGTCGGGATATCTCGGTCACGTCGGTTGTCGACAGCAAAGTATTTGAACTGCTGGATCGGGACCGACGAGTGTGGAACGATCGATACCTCATCACCGAGCTCGTCCAAAGCACCTTCACCGAGATTCCGGTCGTCGACTCGTCTCGACTGATCGTGCGATCTTCGAGTGGCTCATCCTCTCGACATGCCGTCGACCATCGCAATCGATCCGTCAAACTGCTCGAAACCTTGTATACGGACTACGTGCTCCCCTGGCCGGTCGCGAACATCATCACCAAGAGCGCCATCGCTGCCTACCAACGGATATCCACGTTCCTCATGCAGATCCGGTGGGCCAAATACGTCGTGGAGCAGCAACGGCTCCGGAAGCCTCGCGGCGAGGACCACAACAACAGCGTCGTCGATGCAGATCCTGCCGCCGACAACATCGGCTACGCGATCCGCCACAGCCTTCTCTGGTTCACCAACATCCTTTACAACCACTTGACCGCGCTGGTGATCGCGCCGTCGACCGCCGCAATGGAGAAGTCACTGGCTGCGGCCCGTGATGTTGACGCAATGATTGCCGTGCACGGTGCGTACATGTCCTCATTGGAGCGCCAGTGCCTGCTCTCCGAGAACCTGAAACACGTCCACGATGCCGTCATCGGCATGCTCGATCTGTGCGTCTATTTCGCGGACGTTCAGGCGGCGCGGCATGGAGAGCATGCTCGCTTCGACAGAAGGTCTGCGAGATCTTTCCTGTCGTCCAAGTTTTCCCGACAGCGAGAACGTCGATCCCGAGTATCTCGTCATCGTGGAGGGTCCGCTCGGTACAGAGCCGAGTTCGACTCTGATGATGATGATGATGAAGATGACCTTGACGAAATCCCCGGCGGTAGTGGTAATGATAACGATGATGGAAATACGACCAGCGTGTCGTTCGTCGAGTTGTCGTACGCGTCCCATCTTACCCAGGTCAGAGAACAGTTCGATCGTCTGTTGGGATTCTTTATTGCTGGGCTAAGAGGCGTCGGACGCGTTGATGGGCTGCAGAGCTGGGAGGTATTGGCTGACAGGCTTGATTGGAAGAACAATCCTGTACGCTTCTGAACGATCTGCATAGTGATACCCGTCAAATTGTTACGATAGACTCATGAACCTGAATGATCTCGTGATATCATATATTGATGGATCATGATGATATTCGCTACACAAGACTTTTCCGTACACTTCTTCCCCGTATCCATTCTGTACGCCAAACACAAAGAATAACAATGACGACAGATACTAGTAATAAACTAACCAACCCATCTCCGGGCACTGAAGAATATGCGGCTCCATGGGCCATAGGGACCCCACTGCTCGGCCTCATCAGGCAGCCAGCTAGCAACGCCATTGAGAACGGTACGTTCTGGATGCGGCATGAGCGCAAGGACACGGCCGTCGGGCGAGCGAACGCCAGCGATACCCTCGGGACTGCCGTTGGGGTTGAAAGGATAAGTCATGGTCGGCTTGAGGGTAGCGTTGTCGACGTAGCGGATGGGCGCGAGGTTGCGCTGCACCAAGGATTGGGCGGTGGCGCCCGGTGTGAGGGCGAAGGAGGCACGGCCTTCGCCATGGGCCACGGCGATGGGCAGCGCCGAGCCGTTCATGCCGTGCAAAAAGACCGACGGCGAGGATGGATCCGGGTCCGAGATGCCCACCATGCACACGCGGCCCTCGTATTGCTCGCTGGCGTTGCGCTCAAAGCTCGGCCAGTCTTGGGCGCCGGGGATGAGTTCTTTGAGCCGCGACAGGAACTGACACCCGTTGCAGACGCCCAGGGCGAAGGTGTCCGGTCGCGCGAAGAAAGACTGGAATTCCTTGCGCGTCTCTTCGTGCAGCAGCACCGACTTCGCCCAGCCTTGTCCGGCACCCAGCACATCGCCATAGGAGAACCCACCACAAGCCGCCAGACCGACAAATGATGCAAGAGACACGCGCCCGGAGATGATGTCCGTCATGTGCACGTCGACCGCGGAAAAGCCGGCAATGTTGAAGGCAAAGGCCATCTCGGCCTGGCCGTTGACGCCCTGTTCACGGAGGATGGCAACGCGGGGCTTGTTGGAGAATGGCGACAGTTGGGTCAAGCTCGTGAGGATTGGGAGTGACTTGTCTTTGGGATCGAACGTCAGCCGCCACGACAGACCCGGATCCTTGTCGTCCAAAATGTTGGCAAACTCCTGGTCGGCACAGGCGGCATTGTCTCGGATTCTCTGAATGTGGTAAGATGTACGCGCCCATGTTTGCTGGAGATTGGCCCGCGAGTTGCGGTACACCAGCGTGAGCTTGTGGTAGATTGCAAGGTTTTGCTTCGGCTGCTCCGACACTCGACCGATTCGATGGATCAAACCTGGTGGCGGTCCGCAAGTTGCGAAGCATGAGCGGAACTTCATCTCGTCCTTCTTGCGAACCTGGAAAACCGCTCCAAGCTCCTCGTTGAACAGAGTCGCAATCACGTCCTCCGTCTTGGAGCTGGGGCAAATATCATCCAACATGATCTCGACACCGCACCGGCCGGCGAACATCATCTCCGCCAGAGTGGCAAACAAACCACCATCGGAACGATCATGATACGCCAGAACGACGCCAGACTCTTGCAGTTGTTGTGTGGCATCGAAGAAATCCTTGAACAAATCCACATCTCGGATATCCGGGCATTCATTGCCAACTTGCTTGAATACTTGAGCGACAGCGGAGCCACCAAGAGCTTTCCGCCCCTGAGCCAGGTCGACAAACATGAGCACTGTCTCGCCAACATCTTCCACGCGCCGAAGAGTCGGTGTCCAAGTCTTCCAGATATTCTGCACCGGCGCAAAGGCAGAGATGTTGAGAGACAGAGGAGCAGTCACCTCCTTGTTCTCATTAGTGTTCGGATCCTTCCACTTCATCTTCATCGACATGGAGTCTTTCCCAACGGGGATGCTGATTCCTAGTCTTGGGCAGAGATCCAGGCCAATGGCTTCCACAGCCTCGTAGATTGCTGCGCCCTCGCCCGGATGACTGCTAGCGGACATCCAGTTCGCGGACAACTTGACTCTGCTGAGCCGATCGAACAAGTCGGCGGCCGCAATGTTCATAAGAGCTTCGGCGACAGCCATTCGGGCTGAGGCCGCGGCAGAAATGAGCGCCAATGTAGGCTTCTCACCCATCGCCATCGCTTCACCTGTCTTCATGCCCGGCAACAATGATGTCGCCGTGACGGACACGTCTGACAACGGGGTTTGCCACGGTCCAACCATTTGATCCCTCGTGGTGAGACCACCAACAGTCCGATCACCGATGGTGATCAGGAACGACTTTGAGCCAACTGCAGGAAGCGATAACACTCGGTTCGCGGCCTCGTTGATCAGTTCTTGGCTAGAGGAGATCGAGGGAAGATACGTAGTCAAGCCAGCATCAAAAGGCGGTAGCTTCAGTTTCCTCGAATCCACCCTGCGCGTCATCTTTGGGGGCTTGCCAAACAGGACAGACAAAGGCAAGTCGATTGGTTTGGGATGATCTTTGAAATCCCTGTCGACGAGAATCAGTCGCTTTTCTTCATGAGCACCCGAGGCTCGGCCGACAACCGAGAATCCACAGCGCTCTCTGCGGGCGATGGCCGTGAACTTGTTCATTCCTTCCTCGCCAATCGCCATCACGTATCTCTCCTGGGCTTCGCAGCACCAAATCTGCATAGGACTCATGCTGAGATCTGCGTTATCGATTTCGCGTAACTCGAAAGTTGCGCCAAGACCAGCATCGTGGATCAACTCAGGGAGAGCGTTGGACAAACCACCGGCGCCTACGTCATGGATGAACTGAATAGGATTGTCTGGGCCCAGAGCAACGCAGGCGTTGATGACTTCTTGGGCTCGGCGTTGAACCTCGGCATTGCCTCTCTGCACACTGGCAAAGTCCAACTCAGCAGAGGCTTCACCAGAACTCAAACTTGAGGCGGCACCACCCCCAAGACCAATAAGCATGGCCGGACCCCCGAGGACAACGAGGAATGACCCAGGCTTAACGGCATTCGGGTCCTTGAGAGCATGTTGCGGCCTCACAGTACCAATGCCGCCTGCGATCATGATCGGCTTGTGGTAGCCTCGAAGCTCCTTCTGCCCGTTGCCGATATCAATTTCCGTAAGAAGGGTGCGGAAGTAGCCGGCCGTGCACGGTCGTCCAAACTCGTTATTGAATGCAGCACTGCCAATTGGCGCCTCCAGCATGATATCCAAGCTACTGGCGATGTGATGTGGCTTGCCAACATCAAGCTCCCATGGCTGTCTCAAGCCAGGAATCAAAAGATCGGAAACGCAATAACCCGCCAAGCCAGCCTTCGGCTTGGAACCCCTTCCGACAGATCCCTCATCGCGAATCTCTCCTCCAGAGCCAGTCGCAGCACCAGGATATGGAGAAACAGCGGTTGGGTGATTGTGAGTTTCGACCTTAGCCAGTAAATGGACAGGCTCTTTCGTTTGTGTCCACTCTTGCGTAATAGGATTTGGCGCCCAGAAGCTCGCGTTCTCGCCTTGGAGAACAGCAGCATTGTCGCTGTAAGCGCTGATGGTAAAATCCGGATGCCTCTTGTGGGTGTTACGAATCATGGAAAATAGACTGTTTGGCATTTGTTTACCGTCAATGATCCAGGTAGCATTGAACTGTTTGTGTCGACAATGCTCCGAGTTGACCTGCGCAAACATGAAGAGTTCGACATCGGTGGGATCACGGGCAACTGGACCGTTGGGGCCATAGGCATCAACCAGGTAATCTATTTCAGCAGGGTCCAGCGCCAATCCGAGCCGTACATTGGCTTCTTCCAGAATCTCACGGGGGCTTTTTTCACCAGAATGGAGCGGAATCGTCTCGAGAGGTGTTGGCGGGTGCTCCCAGAAGATGGCTCGTAGGTCTGGTTCTTCTTCGCTGATCACCTGAGTCATCCGGTCATGCAAGCGATCTCTATACCCATCCAGAAGTTCGCCGCCTTCTGGGAGAAGACATGAAATCTTCAAACCTCGCTCAATACGTTTCACGAACGCCTTCAAACCACACACGTGAGATATGGCGGTAGCTTGGGAGCTCCATGGAGAGATTGTTCCAATACGGGGATACACATAGAATATCTGCACGGGGCCGTCACTCTCATCGAACGAAGCTGGAACATCCGTGATATCACCGTATTGCAGGAGCTGGTTGAGGACGGAGGCTTGAGTTTCCTGCAGGGGCTGGGAGGTGTAGACATAGTGTATCCATTGGGCTCGAACATCGATTGCTCCAATGCTACTTGCGATAGCTTGGCTGCGAGATTTCGAAAAGGCTACCGACCCTGGTAGGGCGAGGTAAGTTGATGACTGGTGCGCCGATGCCATCGTCCAAGTTCAATTCGGCGAAGTTCGGGGGGAGCAAGCGACGAACCGGCGCATCCGATGCGCTAGCTAGAACTTTTGTGAATCGGAGGCGCGCTCGAGAGTAGGAGGCGGACTGTTGAGTCTCTGCAATGACGTGGAAACTTGCCCACCCGCCATTGAACAGAGAAAAATTGTCTCTTTGACTTCACCGCAGCTGTGGAAAGTCTGGCCCCGCGCTAGTCCGTTCTCGTCTTATCAGCGGATATGCTTATCATCACGTGATTTAACACGTGACTTGGCCCCACTACGATACGTTACTCTTCACGTGATGATACACACATCGCACCCAAGACTCAACGACCCCAGCCGTTCCGATTCATTTTCATTTTGATTCTCCGCTTTGATCACGTGATTCAGGTTGGGAAACATTGGCCTCCGCTCATGGTGAATATTTTGGAGATGTCAGCGACTGGGATCAGAGAAGTTCCGCGGTCCAAGTGATTATTCTCATCCTGGATCAACCAAGCATCGCTGGTCAAGATCAATCGCACAGTAAAGTCATCAATCATGCCACCACCGTCCCAATGAACAAGCGCGAAGACCCTCGGACGCGGGTGCCACTGCCTAATCCCAGCGATATGTTTCGCCCTGACGCAGGGAACCCGGTCACGTCGGCATCTCATTCTTACTCGCGCCAACAGACATCGTCGCCGACGACAGCAACGGCGCCCTCGTCGTCCGTAGCGGTCTCTGACTTGCCCCAGTCCCAGATCGACGCCATCATCAGAGCGAAGCGCAAAGCCCGAGAACCCAAGGCCTGCTATCCATGCCATGCCCGGAAAGTCAAATGCGATCGTAATCTGCCCTGCGATGGCTGCGTCAAGCGCGACCATGCAGACTTGTGCACCTATGACCGTCCCTCGAAACGGCGGCAATCATCAGCCCAGCCTCTTGGTGGACAAGTCGCGGCTGAATCCCCCCGAGAGCAGCTCGGTGTCACTGTCACAACACCAGAGGTCAAGCCTAGAAAACTAGAGGTTGCAGATGGCGACCAATTGTTCTCGAGCGAGGAAAGAAGCATCACAATTCCGCGCCAGAGCTGGGACAATGTCTGCAGTAAATTAAAAGAGATGGAGGAAACAATAACCGCACTACGCTGCAGTCTAGAGCAAGCAGAGAATAGCAGTTCTCCGTCCGGGCTAGCTGCTAGTCGAATGGGCTCCGACGAGAGTCAACGTGGAGACCAAGCTACTGACCGAGAGGGAATTCACACGTCAAAGACATATGGCGAAGGGACAGTGCATTTGGGCTCCCGGTCCGTTCTGGCATATATTCTAAACAAGTCCGGCTCATTGCAAGCGCAAGCATTGCTCGAGGGGGGCATTCTGCCGAAACTCGGCCTTGACAATGAGACAGCGACATACCCATTTGTCGACCTTTGGTCTTCAGATACGTCTACATTCGACGTGAGTGCTGTGTGTAGTGCTTTGCCAAGTGACGAGCAAATCAGAGAGTAAGTCGCTCTACCTGGCCTGCCTATCGTAATGACTAATTCGACGATCTGCAGATATTTCACATTCTATAGAGACGTTGCTGGCACCCTATACCCAGTACTGGTGGATGTTCCCGAATTCGAGGAAAAAATGGAGACATTTTTGAGGAACCGAAAGGCTGCTGGAGGTGTCCTACAGACAAGTGACGACGGGTTAACTGCGCAGCCTTTCGGTATGAGTTTGGCCTTTATCGGATTGCTCTTTGCTGTGCTCGCTTCTGGCTGTCAATCGTCGAACCTTCCGGGAAAAGAGAGAGAGTTGACTTCTCAGGTCTATAGTACGTATGCTCTTGAGCTGGGCTTTCTGCTTATATACTAACCCAAACCAAGTTTGTTGTTCCTACCAATGTCTCCGGATGACCAATTTTGTGTCGCAACCAACTCTTGAAGCCATGAAGACGCTTTTGATCATAGGGAATGTCCTATCTTACAACATGAATCCCGGGGTTTCCTATGTTCTTCTAGGTACGGGGCTTTTGTGTTGTCGACAGGCTGAGCTGACTCGATGAAGGAATGACTATCCGGATGGGACTGGCTCTTGGTCTCCATGTTGAGTCAAATAGATTCTCTCCGGTCGAACGGTACACTCGGAGACATATATGGTGAGCGTCTTGTACTTGCCCGTCTCCGGTCCCAACTGACTTGGTCGATCAAAGGTGGTCAATGGCCTGGCAGGACAGTCACTTCTCGCTGTCGTACGACCGACCGTCGACAGTCGCAGTGAGCCAGCCAGATGTGTGCTACCGGCCAGAATCCCTGCCGAGGCAGCGCGATTACTTTGAGACGATGTGCCGTATCATTTCGTTGACGTTAGAGGTGGTCCGCGGGCGGATGCTTAGTCCTCACTTTCATATGAGCCTCAAGACGATGCAAGCGTATAAAGAGCGCGTGCACGAGATTCTCAGAGACGCTGCACCTCATCTGCGAGACCGGGCGGCCTGCACAAGCTCTACGGAGCACCTGCAACGAATTGCACTCAGGGTGCATTCGTCGTACATTATGTCGGAACTTTGTCGGCCCTCTCTAAAAGCCACAGCGGACAAAAATGACCCTCTACTGCCCCTGATCCGGCAAGATTGTGTGGATAGCCTGATCAACACCGTCGAGTCGTACATTGAGCTGCACTCGTTCAGCGCTCATGGATCACGGGCCTGGATCACCATGCAGCGCGCCATCAGCTGCGCATTCCTCCTGGCAGTGATCGACGAGGCCAAAAATGAGCCCAAAGTCCCGAAACTCCTCCACGCTTTGGAGATGATTCTCAGCGAGCGGGCCAACGACGAGGGTGAAATCGATCCCACTGATGTCGCTGCAGGTAAGCCTTTGCCGCTGTCTCTATTGATGAGAATATCGCATTGACGCAATTGCACAGTCACCCAGCAAGGCACCGCTCCTGGGCTGACAAACGCACCGCTGTCAGTCTCCGACTCACTATCCGGACCGCAGGTAGCATCCATCCCCGCGAACGTCGCCATCGACACACGCACGCAATGGGCCAAGCCGCTAGTCAAGTCCCTACGGGCGCTGCAGAAGCTTAACGCCGCTTTTGCCACATACACGTCCCAAAACGCCAGCGGCGGCAGCAACGTCCCTGCCAGCGGCCCCACCACCACGGATCCTTCATACCAAACCGCCTACGGTGCCACCGCGTACGGCGTCCCCGCCACCTCCTATGTGCGCAACGCGTCGTCCGGGGCGGCTGCTGTTCCGTCGTCCACCGTTGCTGCGCCGAGCGTCAGCGGCACCCTCCCGCCGCCGACTCCGGACAGCTCGGGCAGCAGCAGTGACTGGTCGTTTCCTACGAATGTGCTGGATCGGGCGGCGGAGTATATCCATCCGCCGTTGTGGGGGTGAGTCCAGTCTTTCCTTCCTTCGCGTGACCTTTTGGATGAAACTTTCTTCTTTCTTTGTCTTCTTTTCTACATATATGTTCGCGCGGTATACATTGGGGCTTCTGGTATTGGGGGTGGCCAGGGTAAATATCACGGTGAAGTGTCTCATGTTTCCAGTTATTATACTTACTGAGGGTGGAGAGTCATTGTGTTCTATCTTGCATACGGACGGATGGTAAGGCTTGTTTATATATGGAACCATGCTACGTATCTTGAGATTTGACTCATTGGAGGGGGTGTTGGACGACTGGACTTCATTCACTTTTTAGCTACCTACCCAAGGTACTCAGGTACCAGGTATTGTAAGGTCAATCATAAACGCTGTAATAATAGATATACTCATTAATGCAAACGAAAAATCGATGACTGCAGCACATAGTTACGTTCTGGAAACTGATAATCCTGCAGCAGAATCTTTTATACCTCAACGCCAGACTCCTCCCATGTCTTGCTCTGTATCGAACCATGCATGGAAAAAAACAAAAACATAAACGCCGACCCCCTTTCCCGCCATGCCTATGATTATGCAACTATGAGAAATACACCGCCTAAGCATGCTTCATGTATCATATCTCCTAGGCTGTATTCGTCTCGTTGGACTCCGTCGTGACGGCGGCCCTCCTCCTCCTGCACGGTTTCGGCTCGTTGTCATGGTCGGCACCGGTTCTTCTTCCTCCACATCCATCATCTCCTGCGCGGTAGTCGGGTCGAGGGACCCCCTTGACCGAGGACGGGATCGGGTCGTCGCCGCGCTTGTAGTGGTGACGGCGGGTGATTGTTGTTTCCGGCGACGCGGCCGGACGCGTTCGAGAGCGCGGCTCAGTAGGCCATCCGCGTCTTGGTCGAGTTCCATTTCGATGGACTCTTCTGCAGAGGCAGGGGGAGGAGGCGCATCAGGATCGGGATCGTCGTTGGTGAAAGAGGAAGGATGGATGGGGTCATCGAGGGACGAAGGAGGCTCGAGGGGCGATGAGTAGTCGTCGCCCATGTTGTTGCGAACCCTAGCCTTGCCCTTGTCCTTATGCCGTGTGCTGCTTGCGGAGCGCGACGGCTCGCTGGAAGATAACGATGGTGGCTGGCGTCTACCCTCGAGTGCCCAGAGCTCCAGAGCTCGAGATAACAGCGTGCCAGCCACGCCAGCGCCGCCCGACGCGTCCCCACCGCTGACTCCGAGAACTCGCACGGCTTCGTGCAGCACCGTGACGGCATCCATGATGCGGCCCATCTCGAGGTAGATGAGCCCGCGGGATGTGTGCAGAGAGCCGATCAAACCTCGATCCTCGTACCCGGAGACGCCACTGGACACAGCAGACACGCCGCCTAGTGAGTTGCTGTACCCGCTGGCGCTGCCGGCCGCGCTGATGCGGACGCACTCGTCGAATTCCGCCAGGGCTTCTTCCAGACGGTTCATGCGGCGCAGCGCGTGGCCGAGATTGGCGCGCGTGGCCACCCATGCTGCCGGGTCGCACTGCAGCGACGCAGCCAGAGTGAGCGCTTGACGGAATAGGTCCGCTGCGGCTTCGAGATGATTCTGATGATACAGCACCACACCCAGCTCGTTGAGCACCAGCGGGTCGCCGCCTAGTGGAGGCAGGCCTCCGTCGCGCGTGCTTGGTATTGCGGCGAGGGACCCGGAAGGCGAACCTGACGACATGGCGTAGGCAGCACATAGGTACTCATGCGCGAGAGACATGTTATTCAGCGCCAGATGTTGCATCCCTAAAAAGAGTTGCGGGAGATGACTTCCTTGAAACAGTCGCGCAGCGGTGCTGTATGCTGCAATGGCTTGGTCGTGCTCGCCCTCTGCAGCAAAGGTGTGCGCAAACCCGATCCACGCGGGAGCAGAATGCGGATCGAGCAGAGAAGCTTTAGAGAAGAAGCGCCGGGCCTCGGCAATCTTTGCGACGGAGAGATAGTACGTGCCAATAGCTAGATAGGTGTACGACTCGTCCGGTGCGTTGTCGGCAAGAGTATGTGCCAACAAGAATAGCGCATTCGTCGAGCCTGTTTCGTAAAGACAAGCTAGGTGGAGCGGATACACCGACGGAGAATGGCCCAAACTCTGCACCTGATTGCTGCCGGACGAGCCCGTTAGCGCAGTGCCGGAGTCCGGGCTGGACAAGATCGCCGACGTTAGCTCCAAGGCATCGTGGAAGCGACATTGTGTGTAGAGCGCTTCAGCGCGCGAGAGCAAAATATCCGGGTTATTCGCCAGGTTGTAGTGGGTAGAAAGGGTCTCAGTCGCGTCGGACAGGGTCGAGGGTGAGGTGTATTTGGACAGCCGCGTGGTATAGAGCATCTTGACGAAGTGCGCAGCCTCCTGCGAAAGCGACGGATCGGAGGGGACAGTAATGGAATCAAAGTCGAGCGACTCCAAAAACTCCAGCTCTTCAGCGGGGGACATGAGCGAGTTCTTCATGAGCTGGTCAAACGCCTCAAAGCATTGCACGTCAATCCGGACGGCATCCTTGTAGCAGTCGCGCGCGCGGTCGAAAGCGTTCTGCTTAGCGTAGCAGAGGCCCCGCAGGTAGCACATGGCGGCCTCGAAGCGGATGTTGTTGGCCTCCTCACGTTCGCGCTCCTCAGCCCGTTCCCGGTCTCGATCCGCAGCCGCCCGTGACGATGCCGTCTTGCCGTTGCGGAGCGTGACATGGCTATGTCCGCCGTTCAGGTGCTGAATCTTCCGCCGACTGTGGGCCCCGCCGTTGTTGATCAGATGCGTTGGGTTCTGCTCGCCCAGGATGGCCAGGGCGGCGTCGAATTTGTTCTGCTTGATGTAGCAATGCGCGGCCAGGTACTTGCACGAGATGCTGCGGGAGATCAGGTCTTTGCGTGAGAGCAGTGACAGGGCCCGGGTGTAGTTGTTGTTATTAAAGTGGACTTGCGCGAGCCAGAACGCGTCGGCGTCGCTGTCTTTGAAAGTGCCATAGTCAGCTCAAGCAAACAATGCCCGGTAAAAAGAAACACTTACTGGTCAATGCCAGTACCTTGTCGCCAATGTAAATGGCCGCGTCGTGCTGGCCACGATTTAGCGCGTCCTGTCGCCACGAGCGGAGAAATTTCTCCATTGTGGCCACGCGAACATCCGGCTATGAAGGGTGTACCTGTCAATCCCGTGCGTTCCTGACGCTGTGTACTTACACCGAAGCTTATCTCGGGGTAAGGTGCCGCGATGTTTTTGTGTCGATTCCCGCCGCAGAGATTCGTCGTTGCCTGAGGAATCAAGATTACCCATATTACGTAATACAAACGCTTCTTCGGGCATCGATCGATTTATCGATGAGCAAGTCAACTACGACTACGAAAGAAACAGTTAATGACATTCATGATGACATTGCTTGGCTATCATACATGCCGAAATAACACACGAAGTACATGCCTTGCAACAACCAGGGAAAACAAAGAACAATAACATCAAATCCCATGTCCATCCCAAGCGCCGTAGCTCATATCATCGAGTCATGAAGAAGCTTTTCCATGCAACCCTAACGCCTTCCCTCGGAAGAGTCTCAACGTAAACATATAAACCCTCAAGCAAAAGCAGAACTCAAGACATGCTCTGGATCTATTCGCGACAGCTCACAGATATGGCATCCACAACGCGTCGGCCGACGCCAGGTTCAGCGGATTGGTCGCCCTGGAGATCAAGTCGATCGTGGTCTGGTTGGCAGGGAGATTGCCCTCCGGGGGGCTGGCCAAGCTGACCGCGCGGTTGACGATAATGTCGCTGTTGTTCTGGACGAGTTCCCGCAGCTGATTCTCCGGCAGCACCCCGCGGTGCTGCGCCGTGGCCCAGTACATCATCTCGTCGCGCACAAAGAGGCTCAGCTGCTGCTCCAATTCGTGCCGTGGCTCGGTTAGGCACCGAGCGATGGCCATTAGAGCGCACCCAAACACTCCTTCCATGGCAATCGGACCCATGAGTGTCTGGATGTTGGGGCTCAGCCGGAAGGGAACCTGCTCGGGGTTGTAGAAGAACGCCCTGTTCGGATTGATTGTCGGGATCAGTTCGGTGCCCCAGATGTCGCCCGTGGCCCGCGAGATTGAAATCTTGTTCGGGTAGCGGTTCCCCATGTGCATCACATAGGTCATGAAGCACATCGCCGCGTACTGGTACGAGAACTGGCGGCGGAACAGCCAGAACTCGGAGAAGTCGGGGTACGTGCGCGTGAAGTACTCCAGAACGATGTTGTTCGGCACCCACTTGTCCTGGATCGCGGCAAGGATCTCGACCCGCGAAATCTGCTGTTGCTCAATGGTTCGCTGCCGCGAGTCAGTTTCAGGAGCATTAGGGGCACGGTTATCGCTGCTTACGGTTTGCCTCATCTCCGCCAGACCACGCATCTTCTCCAGTGTAAACAGCACCGGCTCGTCCTTGTTGAAGCCGACCCGTCGGCAGTAGTCCTCGTAGATGCCCTGAATCGAGATGTAAGACGGGTCATCCCGGACGAGTCGAATGTGCGGAGCGAGAGGCACCATCAGGGGCAGATGGAAGTAGAGATTGCGCCGCCTGCTCTCCTTCCTCTTGGCGAGAACCCCGTTGAAGATGCGGAACAGTTGCAAAATGCGCTCCTCACGTCGGCAGTGGCGAGCAGCCGGATGCTGCACCGCAAACGGATGGATACTGCCGTCATGGCCCCGTATCTTCAGCCGGCGGTGACAGACCCCAATGCCGCGGACCAGATCCACATCTGGCAAGAATCGGTCGATCCGCACAAAGTCCTGATTCTTGTCCTTGTGCAGTAGATACTGGCCAGGCACCTCGACCTCGTCGAACTTCAAGAAGCGGAACTCGCTCAGATGAGGCGAGTACACCTCCAAAAACTGCGAGTACGGCCGACGATCCAATTTCTCCTCGAACTTGTCACGCCACTTGCGGAGCTTGTGGATGTACTCGTACATTGTCGGCTTTTTGACGACAAAGTCGGCCTCGAACGACTTGCGGATGTGGGCTGGAAGGATGGTCTCCGCGAACCGAGTGATATTGGCTTCCGTGGCCTGGGGCAGCTTGAAATCCTGAGCGTACGACCCAGGCATGCGGCCAACATAAGCGAGACCATCATTCAGTAGGGCGACAATCAGACGATAGGCGTCCTCATCCGGCGGGCACTTGAAGTTCTTGTGGATCTGATCCACCATGGTCTCCATCGACAGAGCCAGCAGCGGGAATGCAGTCTTGAGACCTGACATGATCTCTTCAGAGTACTCCCAAGGCTTCTTGGGAGCCTCTTTGCCGGCATCACCGGCCGGCTGGCCCTGGGTTGGTGCCTGTCCTTGCGCAGATTGCTGTCCCTGACCAATTTGTCCTTGGGCGGCGGGTTGTTGTGGCTGATTTTGCGGCAAATTCTGCGCAGGCGCCTGACCCGTCGGTTGGGCCATTGGTTGACTGGTAGGTTGCTGCCCAAGTTGTTGCTGCTGTCCCAACTGCTGACCACCTTGTTGCGCAGTCGCTTGTCCAGTCGCCTGTCCACGCTGTTGAGCAGTCAATTGTGTGGGTTGTTGCGATCCGGACTGCCCCGTAGGTTGGCCATTAGGCTGTCCAGCTTGCTGGCTGGCTTGCTGCTCGCTTGACTGGCCGTTGGGCTGATTGCTGATCTGGCCGTTTGCTTGTCCATTGGGCTGGTTACTGGATTGGCCGCCCGCTTGTGCATTGGCATCCTGAGCAGGAGCACTCGTCGCACCGGCTTGCTGACCCTGTGGTGTCGGCGCACCTCCAGCGGGAGATGCTCCTTGCTGTGCGTCGCTCTGCGCTTCAGCCCTCGACGCCGCCTGCTGCCTTGCCCGGTTGAGCCTCTCTTGCTTGGCTTCATGCGATCTCTTGATGCTGATCATGTCCTCCCTGTTCGTACGCAGGAGGAAGAAGAGAGCCTGCGGATAGAGCTTCGCAATCTTGACCAGTACCGCCTTGCACAAGCGCGCCTCCCGATGCGAAAGACTTGTGAGC
This sequence comes from Thermomyces dupontii, assembly GCF_041956625.1. NCBI lineage: Eukaryota > Fungi > Ascomycota > Eurotiomycetes > Eurotiales > Trichocomaceae > Thermomyces > Thermomyces dupontii. The sequence goes on along the minus strand of NW_027192310.1, from coordinate 1,719,867 downwards.
AGCTGGGGGATAAACGTAATCCAGTACCAAACAGGAGTCTCGCCCTTGAAATTCTCGAACGCAGTAGCAATGCTCCCTTCCTCGTTATCAAGGCTGAGCAGCCAAAGAATGCGACTGAGGAGTTTGCGGGATTTGGCACTCTTGTAGAGTCCGGCAGCCTCGAGATAGCAGCTTACAGCGTTACTGGCCAGCTCGTAGTTGGTGGGGTCGGCCTTGAAGCGCTGATCGTTGTACTGGCCCCATTCCGCCCATGCCTTGGCGAGCCTGAGATCGTAATAGAGAGCCACCCCGAAGGCTTCATTTGCTTCATTGACCTGGTTCAGCTTCGCCAAGAACATACCCTTCAGGGTATAAAACTCGGCCTTCTGCTGCGCCCCGAAGTAGTTCAAGTTGGTGTTGTTGATCACGTCCAGGCCACTAGTGAGCTCCTTAGGGTTCTGGTAGTGACACTTGGCCTGCTCCCGCAGCTTCAGGAATGCCTCCTGGATCTCGATGTTCGGCAGGGTGTAAATGCGGCTGAGCTGGGTAATGCAAACCTCGGGCATCTGATGCTTTCGAGCCACATGCGCGAAGCGATTGATGATCCATGCGGTCTCATGGTATCCGCGGTAGGCATACGAGTTGCTCGCAACATTGCCCGTCTGGGGCGGCAGGAGGCTGAGATACGTTGTATTGATCAGCTGGAAGATGTGCTGACGCCACGTTACCAGGTCCTGCCACGCGTTGATGTCGTCCCAGACATTCGGCAACCGGTCCCGCCAGGTTCCGAGCAACAGCTTGAGCTCGGCCGACTTCGTGTCCAGGTTCCTCTCGTTCGTCTGCGCCAGACTATTGCAGATCACACTCGCATCGTGGAGCTCTACCAAGTGCTGGAAGTGCTGTAGGATCGGAATGTGGGCGTTGGTGATTTTCTTTGGGAGCTGGTGCCATTTGCGGATCGACAGCTGAATCGATTCGTCGCAAATGTTGTTGAACTCCTGAAGACCCTCCTTCTTCATGTGGTAATTCAGCAACGCCATGAACGCCTGGAAGAATGTTCGCCGTGGCGTCGGCGCGTCCGACACCGACTTGATCAACGATTCGAGCTGCTCACGGTTGGCCTCATTCTGCCAGTTCTCGATGTTCCTCCACGCTGCCTCCAGGAGGAGATCATTAAGATTTTCGTGTTTCGCAAAGTCACTCAGGATCTCCCACTGCTGAAGCTTCTGCGCACAGATCAACCAGTGATCCTCCCAAAGGAAATACTCGCCCTGTGAATAGGGCATAGCTCCCGACCGGGCCTTGATCTGGGCATTTTCATAGAGCTGCTGAGCCTTGTCCCACATGCCATGCTGTTCGTACGACAGCGCGGCGTTCGTCTCGACAAACTTACACCGTCGTCGCCACGTACCGTAGAAGAAGTCGTCCTCCTGTAGGCCAGCATACAGCTCGACAAGGGCATCGAGGTTGCTCTCACGCACAACGGGAGTATCGATGATGGGGTGGATTGCCGACTCTTCCAGGTATGCCGCGGACACGTACCAGATGTTATAAGTCCGAGCCAGGAACTTGAGCACGTGTGGCGGAATCTTGAACCGTGGCCGAGCTCGGACCGCGCCCTCCACCAGAGCCTGGACAACGTTCGGCCGTTTGTCGAGTTGGCGTTGATGATACTCCCGGGATAGTAGAGTCAGCATGCCCTTTTCAAGGTCGATGCGTTCATCCTTGGTGAGCGTCGACCACATGATTGGGAACAATGCTGTCCACAGTCGGTACGACGTCTTCGGATCCGTGTGCTGCAGTTGGCAAAGTGGCTCCATCAGATCTCGGGCCTTGACGTCGCCCACTTCCGCCATGAATCGCTTACGCTCGGTAACAAAGGCTTCCAGGCGACTATCAACCATGACGTCTTCCTTCCTCGAGTCCTTCTCTGCCGCGCTAAACAGGAAGGATACTGGGTACAGGGTAAAGTCTTCAGGGTGGAGCCTCGCGGTCGCCGACATATCAATGGAGCCCATGACCAATTGCGATGCCTGGGCCAACCAGAACGAGTCGGCCAGCGTGAGCCAGTTCTGAGATGTGAGGACGTAGCTGAGCCGAGAGCTAGCCGTCCGCGTCAAGCTCCGGTCAAAGATGGTCATGAACCGATTGCGCATCTCGACATCCTGGGCCCGCGTGCCGATCAGGAATGCATGCTCCAGCCTGACAGTGAGTTCGGTGCGGGTGATCCTCGCGTCCTCGTAGATGCGAATGACGAGATCGAGGAACTTCTTGAGCATAGTTTGATCAGGTCTGGACTCGAACAGCAGCATCTTGTGCAAGACGGCCGTCTTCTCTTTGAGCGTGGGCCAGGATTCAGTTGAGTGAAAGATCCATGTTTCGACCATGCCCAGAACCTTGCTGCAAAGCCGGATGTTATGTGAACGTTCTACCAGCTGAGCAAGGATGCTCAGGAAAGGCCGTCTCTGTTCTCCCAAATTCGACATGCGCGCCGAGATTAGGTCGATGGCCTTGATGATCAAATCGATGCCGAGAAGAAACTCCTGTTGATCCGGTACGCCATTCTCTCCCGGCTTGACGTTCGGCGAATACTGCGGTATCTGAGAAGGGACCTGGCAACTCGCATACGCCGTTACATGCTCCTTGGCCAGTTTCTGGGAGAGCGCTTTCAAGACCTGAGGAATGTGGGCATCCATCTCAGCAGGCTTGTTCTTCGAGAGTGTCCACAAGGTGTTGATGCTTGAGACGTAGTTATTTGCCGAGAGGCCTTCCGCCGCAATGGTGTTCAGGTACGCGACAAATTCCGACGGTGTGTTGTCCACATCCATGGCGTCCTCTTCCTCTTGCTTTTCCTGAGGCAGCGCATCGAGGATACGCTTGATCGGTGGGGGCAGCTTGGGAGAGACATCAACGTCATCTTCCACACCGTGGAGGCAGTCTTGAATCTCTGGGTGATCCAACCGCAAGGCTTTCTCCAGGAGTTTTTGTATCGCCGGCAGCCTGTTCACGATCCAATCATTCGGTTTGGCCGCGATGAGCACGCGGATCACCTGCAGCGTGTTGACCATCGTGGTGATGTGTTTCTCATCAGGCCTGTCCGCCTTCTCGCTCGCCAGGTGCGGCTCGGTCGCCTTCTGATACAGGTCGATGTCCACGTCGTTCCAGAACCCGGGCTGAAGCAAGTTCCGCAGCAACTGAACGGCTCTCTTGACAAAATCACCTGTCATGACGGGCTGGGGCTTGGAGGACTGGAATTCGCGTAATTTGGATGCAGGCACAGGGTATCTCTCGAACAACGTCGTGATGAAAGTGACAAGGTACTTGGTCAAGGCCGCACGCAGGTCGATCGGTATCTGATACTCGTCCCGTGCTGGGGTTGCGGCGGAGCCTGGCGTGGATTGCTGAGTCTCTTCAAACTTTCGCTTTCTTGCATTTGGAGACTCGATGCCGTTTACTGTACTTCCGGAGGCTGTCCCGCGGACCCGTTTCTCTTCCCAGTGCCAGATCAATCCAATCAGATTAAGAGCCAGCTTTTTGCTCTCGTTCGACGCATTCTGAGGCGGAGCGATCTTGAGCAACGACGGAATTATGAGAGGAACGAAATGTTCTCTCGACTCGTAGAAGAGGTCCGGCTGCCGCACAAGGAACTGGAAGATGCTCATGACCTGCTGCAGATTCGCCGTCTCCTCGGCAAGGATCCGTCGAGGCCACTTGGCCCACAGCGGGTACCGAGTATCAGTAGCCTGCTGGTTGTTGCCAGTGATTCGTGTGGGAAGCACCGGCGCCAGGATGTCCAAAGCCTGGGTGACCAGCGCCTTGCCTTCGTTTTGATGCGCCCGCAGCAGCGCGACGTATACCTGAACGACGATCTTGAACGGAGTTTCGTAATGGGCGATGAAGTAGCTGATGAGTACGTAAGCGCCGTACTTGTTGATCAGGTCTTCGAGGCGGATGTAGTTCCAGGCAAACTTGATAATATCCTTGCGGGACTCCTGGACGGTCTGGTGATGGTACTTGATCAAGAGGGCCGACAACTGCAGAAGCTCCATGCGGGAATGATCGACGCCCGGCTGGTTAGATTCGTCGGCAATGTCGCCAACCTGAGGTCTCCACAGGCGACTCTGAATGGCTTCGGTCATGCTCCTGTCCATCAACTTCGGGGTGTTCGGTGGGCTATTCCATGTATTCTTCACATCCATGGCAAAAATGGGATTAACAAGGTTGTGGAATGCAAATGTCTTGAGCTTCTGAGACGACAAGCGCTGTCCGTACAGATCGAGACAGCGCATGACCACCGACCGCCTGTAATCTACCGACTCATTGGTGATGATGTGTTTGTAGATGAACTTGGGGAAGGCTAGCGTCCGCTTGAGCTCATCAGCTGAGAGTGCACCCATGACGTCGAACAGGAAATCCAGATCCTGCGGCGACTCGGACAGGTAGATGGTAAAAACATCCATCAGTTGCTCTTCCGCCTGCTCGACCCTTAGACGCTCGCTCGCAGGGAGCCTGTCGCCGCGGAGTTTGATTTGCAGATCCCTGCCGGAATTGAGGAGCTTGGATCTCAAATCGGCGTGCGACACCAGCCATTTCCGGGTCTGTTCGTGCGTGCAGATCGAATGCACGACCTGGATGGCGTTAATGGCAGCGGTGTTCCTCCCATCAGTCGGTTCCTGGCCAAAGGCAGCGGTCCTGAACCCGTCCGTATCGGCAACGACGGCTGACCGTAACATCCCGCTGTCGGGATCAGCCAGCACCTGTGCAAAGAATCGCCCGTACTTCTCGTCGTTAAAGCGCTGCTGGAAAAAGGCCCAGCTCTCCTTCGGGAATCGATTCAGGTACTTGACGAGCGGCTTTCGGAACGGGCTGCTCGACGTGCGCCGCAACTTCTCTTCCAAGTCAAGGATCTTAGTGACAAGGTGCTCCATGAAGGTGGTTGCGCCGGGAGGAAGAAGGTGGAAGATGTTGAAGATAGCGGCAACGACCCTCATGGCCGGGTGCTGCTCGACGAGACTGAACGAGACCTTCTGCAAGGTGGCATCGTCGGCGATGATCCTCATGTGGTCCAACAAGCGAGCACCGATCTCCACTTTGAAATAGTTGGTCAGGAGAGTCAGCAGTCGGGCCAGACCATCGAGTCCGGCAACGGTCAGGCGCTTGGGATCCTGCAAATTCATCAGGATGGGCCGTAGACCGTTTTGCAGGAGATCCTTGGGCAGCTTGTTCGTCTGCGTGAGCACGTCGCGCAGGCCAGCGTTGGCCGCATCGATGACGTCCGGCGATCGGGAATACAGAGACTTGAAGAACACCGCGATGACCCGCGTGCGACTGGTGTTCTGGGGCGTGTTCCCGAATTCCTGAAAGCCCATTGCCATCGAGAGCAACCGAAGACAAGCAACCCGCAGGTTAACAATCATCTCGGCGTTCTTGAACTCATTGGGCTTCGTGGCGAGTGACTCGTCATCCGCATCGGCAAGCGCCAGCGACTCCAACAGCAACCGGTTCAGAGGATCGTTGAACGAGACAATATCCTTGTGGAGGCTCAAGCAAAACGTGATGGCCTCGATGAACCCAATCTGGGTCGGGAAGGGAAGCGCTCGCAGCGGTTTGTTGAAAATGGACTGCAGCAGACGATCCTTGACAGGCATCATCAGCTCATGCACCTCGCAGCCGACAACCTCGGCAAGGATCGAGAAGGCTTTCTTCGAGGTGCTGCGGACGTGCTTGTTCATGTGGGAGAGCTCATAGATGAAGAACCCGCAGAGATTGTAAAGGCGGCTCTTTTCGTTCTTGAGATCATCCTTGGAGACACCCTTATTGCAGCGACGCAGAATATGCTCCAACGTCTCCTGTGCTCGGATGCGCGTGCTGGCAGGCAGATCCGACGGCGTGTCTTTGATGACGTACATGAGCGCGCGCACAAACTCGGTCTGCCTTTCGTACAACCAGCTGTCGCCGAGGTCGAGATCCTTCGCGAGGAGCTGGATGCCGTAGCTGCCGCCAGCCTTTGTGAACCATTCCTCACTGTGGCAACTGTGACAGAACACCCGACCCAAGTGCTGGAAGAAGGGCAACTTGGCGGCCTTGTCCGGATTGCCGAAGATGATCCCCGATGCGTCCTTGATGACCTCCAATGCGGCTTTGGCAGCGTCGCGCAACTTGAGAGATTCGGAGGACAGGCATTCCACGATGACATCGGCGAGTAAGCGAGAGTCCAGGAAGATGGGGCCTTCGCCAGCAGAGACGTCGAATGGCCGACGGGCATGGCGAGACTGCCCAAATGCCCTACCAATCTCCAGAACGGCCAGGTGTCGGCAGACATCGGCTACGAACGACGTGGCGGTCGACTCAAGATCCGCAATAGTGGTGGCAAAGAAGCACCCTTTCAGGAGCTTCTTTACAGTCTCTTCCTGAGCCAGCTTCTTCGGGATCGAGCTGGAGCGTTCAGATTTCTCGAAGATGTCAATGGGACCCTGAATCCTGCCCTCAATCAGATCCTCCGCTTGGAGACGGAGTAAGGAAGCTAGATCCTCCGGGAAGTTGTCGTAACCGATGTAGAGCTTCAGCTGCGAGCTCAGGAAACGGTAAGCCTGCTGCTTGTAGTAACCATCCGAAGCCTTGGCGGCCGGCGTCCTCGGGTTCTCCAACAATTTCGCATACGCGAGATCGACGCCAACATCGAGCGGAAAAGGCCGCTTCTCATTGGGGCCGATCAGTCTGATGTCGAAACTTGGAGAGTCATCGACAAACTGTTGGAAGGTCAACTCGGGAGGATGATTCAAAAACCTGCGGTTCCGCCCGCCGAGTTTTCCGAGGATTCGCATAGTCGTGTGCGAATGGAAGTGGCTGTATGGATGCGGGCGGAGGTGATCCCAGAGCGCGGCCATAAGCTCATCCATGATCGGGGCCATGATAGGATCTAGGTAATCGGCAGTCAAATTGTCGACACAGAGCTCTAGCGTGCGCAAGCCTTGTCCGACCAGATCAGAATCCGCTCGAAGCGCGACGACGATCGGACGCATTAGGTAACTCAGATGAGGCAGGAGATGGCTCAGGCGTGCCGGCACGGTAAGGGTCAGCTCAACGTAGAGATCGCGCTCTTGGGGTTTGCGCGCGCTCATCAACAGATTGTTGAACGTCTCCAGGAGCATCTCCAGCAGCGGCAGCAGCTCCTTGTACAATAGTTCGAACCGACCCCCACCGATGCTCCTGAAGAGAGACCGCAATAATAGGAAATAGTTCATGGGCTCCTCGGCGGTGACAGACAGCTCGATGCACCTGGTCACAATCTTGGTGACATGCGGATGGAGGACCTGTTCGTTCTGATTTGAGAAGAGGGTAACAGCCATGAATGATAGCTTAAACATCCTCAGCAGAATCTTTGCCTTTGTCATGTCCGAAGTTCCCACTTCGTGAATGCGGTCCATGAGGTATTGGAGCACCATGCCGGAAAACGCCGGAGACGTGGCCTCGCTCGCCAAAAAGAATTGAGGAAGGTGAAGGAGGGCGCCGTGCTCAAGCATGAGCTCGTGAAGGTAGGGAATCTCAGTGTGAAACACTTCGTGGAAGGCCGCCGTGTCGATGCAATGGAAGACGGTTCCGAAACTCTCCAGAAGCTCCTTTTCCTCTCTTGACATGGGCGCCGGATACTGGCTGGCGAGGAAGTCGAAGGGCGACGAATACTGAACCTCGGGCTGGGGCTTATCGACGCCAAAGTAGCGGAAGACACGGGCCCCCTCATGAAAGAGTTTCTTGATCACTTTGACCTCCTCCGCATTGTACCCATAAGACACCTCGGACCAATTGACGGGGGTGTTTGTCGCGTCGATCTGGATGTGCGAAGGATTGCAATTCTTCAATTGATGGAAGATATTTTTCAATCCGTGGATAAGATTCTTGAAGAGAAACAGATTCTCTTGTAGAGGATCCCCGCCGCGGTCCCGAGGATTGGAGGTCTTGATGGGGCCGGCTGAGAAGATGTCAATCTCATCCCAATCCGGAGGATTCTCCTTGTCGGCCAGATAATTCTCTGACGTGGACTCGCCGCGCTTTTTGTAGGCTTGCGAGGCCTTGACGACATTATCAAATTGATGATTCATCGCGGCGAACTTGTCACCAATGGCGTCCAGGATCATGATGAGGAAGTAGCGGGCGTCCTGCTTGTCCTCAAGCTTCGAGATCTTTTCCGCCATGTTCAGCAGGAGCTTCGCACTCATGGTCTGGAAACTGGTACCGGGAAAGTCGTCGTGCAGGTTCTTGGTGTAGACTTCCACCGCTCGCCGAATTTGGTCGCGGTTCAAGTGGTCCCGGACATGGTGGATGAGATCTGCCAGCATACTGTAGGCAAGGGGCCGCATGGTTTCATACACGGTGAGACCATCGCCGATCAAGATACGTTCATCCAGGAGTTCGTCGATTTTCTCCATGAAGATCTTGCGGTAGTTGAAGTTGATGATATGACGAATGGCGACGAGTAGCTCTTTTCGAGCGCTAGATTTCTCCCGCGGGCAATCCTTCAACAAGCGGACGACAACGTTGGGCAGCATGGGGAGAAAGTCTTGCAGTTGTTGGGCGTAGACACGGAGTAGATAGGCTAGGAAGCTCATGGTCTTGACTTGGGCGGTGATAAACTCCCCAAAGGCCGCCCGGTTCTTGATCTCCTTGGACACACCCGTGAAAACTGTCCCCTGAGCCGCGGCCTCAGCATGGGCTCGCTCCTGCGGTTTGGCCTGCAAGAGCAGTATGTTCTTGATCAGAGGCACGAACGACTTGACATGGGTCGCGACGGCGTTGCGGTGGGCCTGGATGATGGACACGACGATAATAGGGCACTCGGCCAGGACCTTGAATGATTGCATGCCCTTTTGTAGATAGTGGCTAGCTTGCTGGTCCGGACCCAGCTCGGAGACGGATGTGCCTGGGGAGGTCGGCCGGGGCGACTGGAAATTTTGAGCAGTAGCGCCGGGGGTCGAAGGCAAGCCCGAAGACATTCCCGAGCTTTGGGTGTCGAAGGTGTCACGGACGACCTGCTCCATACCCTGAAACATCTCCTGGATGAGCTCGAGGAACGGCTGCACCCTCGACGCGGTGGCCTTGGGCTGGTTGCGAGCCAGATCCATGATGGTTTTCATGCACAAGATCGCGTTCTCCTCATTTTCGACACGGACCAGCTGCATCAATGTATCGACCATATCCACGGCATAAGGTTCGACATCGGGCGAGCCTGTCGGCAGGCGATGGAGGGTCTCGAGGAGACAGTTTCGGAGTTTCTGCGGAAAGAGAGCCGCGTCAGAAGCTACCTGATCCCTGAGAATGTGCATTCAACCGCGTGTCCTCACCTGCTCATAAGATATACTGAGAAACACCGGATCACCTTTGAGGATGGTCTTGAACACGGGCCATAGTTTGGCCAAAAAGAGAGGATAATTCGACCCGGAGCAGAGCGAGTCGGCACTATCGCGAAGCTCGACGGCGACATTGGCTTTTTTGCTGATGTCTAGAGGTCCAAGCATCGATGCATTAGCTACAGATCCTGGCGCAAAGCTCCAGACAGAGAGCAAACATACCGAACTTCTCGTCCGTCAGCCGTTCGACGAAAATATCGATTGGGTCCATGGTTGCGACAAATATCTGCGACAACCCCGGAAAACCGACAATGTTATCGATAAATGCTGCTCAACGCTGCCAGGCCGTCCGGCCGGCACTTCCTAGGAGGGCGTGGACCTCGAAAATCAACGGAGGGACATATGCGATTCGAGTCGAAAACGCGCTTCCGTCTGAAGCAGCACCGAAGAGACCGTCAACTGGCGGATTAAAAGGAACGTCGAGGTACAAAACGACGGTCAAGGAAAGGGTCGCATTGAGTATTCACTTGTTTCCGAAGTAAAGCAAGTGCTCGGACGGCCCACTCGTGCGAATAAAAGAAAAAAATAGGCCGTGCGCAGCAATTGCTACGAGGTCAAGCGAGCGACAAGCAGCGCATGCGCAGAGCAGGAAGAATGAAATAACTAAACTTGGAGAAGACGCGGGCGTCGCGGAGACCCTGAAAAGAGGCGCTAGTCCCGATCAGGCAATTTTGCGGATCATTATTTTTCCGGGTTTAGTCGCGCGCTAGCGGGTGGGTTTCCGTGCGGCTGTCCAATCGTTGTCAACCTACTTTTAAACTCTGACCATTCACTGGCTTCTGCGGGACAAATCCGCAAAACAAGCTCATTACTGTGAGCTTTTGACCAATCATCATCGCGTAAGTTCTGGGAATACTTCCGAAGTGGGTCCGACCAAGCTCAGCTGGTCTGCCAAGTCACCAACAAGGCAACAACAGTGACTTACTCTAGATCAAGTACGAAGGCTTCTGTAAATACAGTCCATCGCAGGTCAAGGACATGTCCAGGACAAGATGCAGATATATATTGAGGCATCACGTAGAACCAGCGTCGCTCGGGCTAAACGAGTGCTCTAGCAGACTGGACAAAATTGTCCAAACCCAAACAAACCAAAACCAAAAACGAGAGCAAAAGCCATCACTAAACAGAAAACAAACCCGCAACACTGGAAAAATGGAATTGTAAACCACGAACATCAACATTAACGCCAGTCATATCCATTTTGCCATGAACCGAGAAAAATATGTCTAGGGGCCGACTCAAGGACTCAGAACACGTGCGCTCACCAAACATGACAACACCAAACACTAAGCTAGCGCTGCGTCGGCGAGCAACTACACAACCATGTACACAAAAAAAGAAAATGGAAAAGGAAGGAAAGAACAGAAATCATCAGGGCAATAATATGCACTCAGGGCGGACAGGACTAGGGAGCATGACAGAGAAATGAAGAAGAAAGAGAGGGCTCCAATCGGAAAACGACCACTTCAACACCACAGGGTCGGAAAATGAGAAAGAGAGAAAATTAAGCGGCAGCAATCACGGCGGCCATTCGCTGGGTATCACTTGACGGATTTGCTCCGTGTCAACTGCTGCGGACTGGATGACGAACCGATAGAGCCTCGCCGTTCCATCCGAACGCGAACGCTGTTGCCACTGCCGCTCCGGCGTCTCCGATACTCATCAATGGACCCTCGTCGCCGCCTCTGAAACAAAGGGACGTCCAGCGTTAGAATCAGGCCAGCTAAAACGACGCGAACGACGGTTACTTAGCACACAATAAAGACATCAAGGTTTAGTCGGGGCAAAATGGGACGTGCAGGTACCACATGCTCCGTCAAACAAAAGGGGAGTTAACTCACCGGAGTCTCCTGTCTCTTGCCCGTGCCCGATTCGTCCAGCTTGAGTGCATTCAGCCGCTGCTGACTGTCCTGGGTTGCGGAGTCGACAGCCTCGCCCTGCGGGGCTGACTGGTTCCCAGAGGCCGACTGGCTGCTAGAGGGAGCGGGCAGCAGGCCCTTCTTGCGTCTCTCCGCCATTTGTTCGACGATCTCCCACTTCCTCTGCCGCTCCCTTTCGCGTTCCTTGGCCTGGTTCTGATGCTCTGTGTATTCATGCGAACATTCGTCGAACAGTTGAGGGTTGATCTCCATGAATAACTTCATGGCATTATATACCATGCTGTGGATCGTTCTGGATGAGAGATCAGTACGGAGACGTTCTCGGGAGAGCGGCGTGGGAGCAATACCTGTTCCAATGCCCCTTCGAGTTTTCATACAGGGAAGGAAACATTATGGGCAGAATCGTTTCCACATTGTCGCTCACCAAGTTGCAGAAGTATTCATTATTCCAAAAGTACAGCGCACGTTCAGCGACCTGGAGCAGTGTCAGCATGTGCTATGGGAGGACGGGTCGACAGAGAACAAACCTGGAAATGAGGGCTGGCGACAGACTTGGCCAGTTGATGGAACAGAGGCTCCTGCACCTTTACAAACTCGGCTGGGTCCATGACCTCAAAAATATCCTCGACCTCATTGAGATACATGACTTCCTTGGTGCTGTTCACTTTAGGCCAGTAGCGCAGTAAACCAAGGACAACCTGCAACCAATGTCAGAAAGGGGTCCCGGCAATGAAAGTCTCAAGACTCACCTCTTCCGTCAGGGCCGAATCTTTCTCTAGGAATTGCACAATACAGTAAGCCAACTGGGGGTGATACATGCTGAGGCACTTGACTTTGTGAAGCGGAAGCAGTACACGGGTCAGGAACAGCTTGTGCTCCTCCTTCAGAGGCAGCGCGAATCCGTTGATAATGGAACCCAAGATTTCCAGCAGCTCAGCAATGCCATTGAAGCGCTCCGTTTCGTACGTGAACTGGAAGAAGACGTTGTTGATCGACCGCCGAATATACGACCGGAGATTCAAGAACTTGCCGTAAATACGATGCAGCGTGGTTTTGAGGAAGTCGCGCTCCCGAGGGTCCTCCGAATCAAAAAGTTCCAAAAGCTGATGAACAAACGCATGAGCATCGATTCGTGGCTTGCAGTTGTCAAAGCAGTTCTTACCTGAAGCACAAACTGATGGTCAATGTACTGTTTGGCAATGTTTGTGTTGAAATCCTGGCTCTCAATAAAGCGCAAGAAGAACTCGTAGACGACTTGGATATGGGGCCACGCCACTTCCAGGACCGGCTCGTCCTCCTCCGGATCAAAGGCCTCGCCCTGCGGGTTGACAGGTGGAGGGATTGGGCGGAACAAGTTCTTTGCAAACATCTCTACGACGCGCGGGTACATGGGCTCCGTGATGACGGACCTGTTATTGGCGACGTAGTCGAGCAGCTCGTGAAGCGCCAGTCGCTTGATCTCCTTGGACTTCATGTCGGCCGTGGGGTCGTTGAAGTCAAAGATGATGTTACACTGGTCGATCTTCTGCATGAACAACTCCTGTCGGCGATGGGGAGGCACTTCGTGGAAACCAGGCAGTTTCTCCAGTTCCCGCTGACGCTGGTCGGAGATGTCAAATCTCGACGAGTGCTGTCGCTTCGGTGTCCTGATTCCCTCCGACATATCCCTCGGCGTCGTATGCAACCGATCAAACGCGTGCGACTTCTTTGGCGGAGCCAGATCCCCGGGCATGGGTTCGGAGGTACCTGGCGGTGGATGCTGTTCCGGAGTTAGCTACGGCTACGCGATTCAATGGAAACTGAGAACGTACGGGTGCGCTTGGGCTAATCACAACACTGGGCGGAGCCGGCGGCGGCTGCTGCTGCGGCGGCGGCTGCCTCGTCGGCGTGGCCGGCGCACTGACGTGGTTTGGCGGATGGGGACCTGCTACCGTCTGCTGAGCGACGGACGGGTAGTGTTGTCCGGCGGGAGGTTGGTGAACCGCCGCCTGGGGATTGTGCGGCGGCGGAGCGACGCCCGCCGGAGCAGGCTCGGGCTGCGGAGACTTGGTGGTGCGGACATCATTGACCGACGTCGTAGACGAATTTGGGGTGCCGTGGACGGGACTCGCAGACTGTTGCGGCGTGCCGTGGGAGGCTGTCGAGCTCGTCGTTGAATCTTTCGACGAGTCTTTTTTCTTGGAGGACTTGTTCGAGTCTTTGGCTCGGGATAACTGTTCGTGCTGAGGCGGTCAACTCCAACCTGAACTTCAGGACCGGCGATCACAATACACGGTCGACACTTACCACTCGCTGCCTGAAGCCCTTCATGGTCGCCAACGAGGGATCGTATTCATGGACCAGAAAATCCGCTGCAGATCACGGCGAGGTCGTGTCGGCGGGGGGAGAACAGGCGAATGACTGCGGATGCGGCTGCGGATATTAGCGTTGGTCAACATCAACACGACACCACGAGCGTTTCAACACCGCCGACGCGGCCAAGTCCCTAAATTTCCCAATCGAATTCTTGGAGACTCTTGGATCGCCGACACCACACACCGCTGGGTCGAATTTCTATGGCAAAAACAATGGCGATTAGGGCCGTAGTACGTACCTGGAGGTCACGAGGCAAGTCTCGCAGATGGATTCCTTTCACGCAGTCGATCGATCCCGGGGACGACGGAGCCGGTCTGGACGGGCTTGATTGGAGGAGGAAGAAACCCTGCGTCGCTTCGCGACAGACAGGTTGGAATGGAGCGGGGGACTCCAGCAGCAGGGCTTCAATCGGGTGAGTGAATCAGCACGAAGATCCAACCAGGAAGACCAAGTAGCGTCGGATGACTCAATTCTATAAAGAATGTCCAGCGCGGTTAGGGTTGGTAGGGAGTCCTAGTCGAAGCTGGAATCAGGCGTAGGGGGGCGTGTGTCGGCCATCGTGCATGGTGAGCTCTGGACAATACGCAGGCTGGCATGGGGTTACCAACCGTGACGCGCGGAGGATACAGCCAGTAATTTATTATTCATTCAATTGGCTGCTTGTGGCGTCCCTGTTAGTCACGTGATACATTTGAATGAGAGGACGGAAAGAAAGAATGAAGAGACGTGGTCGCATGGAGAAGAGAGCATTGGATGGACAGGACGGAGGATGTGTTTTGGAGAGCTTCGGAGGACTATTGTTTGGTCGTACAAGAAGCATTACTGCATGTACCTGCATGCGGGCTGAATACACCGATGCAACGCGGTGAATCCTAAACTTCAATCTTCATGCAATAGCTCGGCCACTTCAACGACCCCAGTTCGGAGAGGGGAACCACAGCACTGCAGGGAAAATATGGAAAATGGACATGCCGCTGGTCACGGCGACGGTCGTACGGCGCCGTGGTATCGGATCCCACCGCGGTGGATCGTGGCAGTTGAGCATCCCGGGGTGATCCAAAATATAGATCGAGGGTTGCAGACACTGAAAGGTAACGATGGCATTGTTAAGGTGGGTGCCATCACCAAAAACAACACAACCTAGACATGTAAGAAAAGAGGCTGATGGAGATAGATTCTGAATCCCCCTAAACCTTCCAGTCGAGCCATGCTCTATCTCCGCCCGGAGGATCCCATGGCTCGGCCACTGCAGTCCACCAGCACCCAGACAAACAACGTCCTGCTCAAAGTCACGGTGCCGAAGTGGACGGGTCGCAGGCGGAAAAAAGGGAGCAATGACCCTTGGGAGGAAGACCCTGGCTTGCATGCACGGCGGCAGCAGCAGGACGGGGTGCTGGAAAGACGCGATGCGCGCATGACGATGCGCAGTCTTCGCGACAATGCCGGGAAATACACCGTTGAACCAGTCGGACGGGTCGAGCGTACCCATGTGTTCCGGACGCTACCGGATTATGTCTTTTCCAGCTCAGCGAGTCCTTTTACGCAGAGGTTTCGGGAGACCATTCTGACTTTTGACTGTAAGGCTTGATTTTAGGTTCGGCTATCTGCTGCCCATAACTAACAGGATTTAGTTGAGAAGATGAAACGGTTCGACTTAGACATGAGCAGAGGGAATGTCAAGGACGTGGACATGATCCGGCCTCCGTCCCTGTCCAACATTGACGTTCCATTCCATTACATGTATGAACCAACTCCTCACCTTGATAAGCATTCACTAACTGGATTAGGTACCGTCAAAATCCTACGGTCAGGCTTTTACAGGATACGTCCGGACAAATCACATCGATCAATACGCAACAGGCGGTCAAAGTTTTGACATATCTAGTCCCGTATGATGTGGCGGTCATTCCATCAGAGCCGCGAGAGGCCTGCCCTCCTCTTGAGGCCCAAGAGCCGGTGCTGCAGGAGACTGTCGCCGTCCTGAAGAAGCTGTTCGAGGAGCGACCCGCGTGGACGCGGCGAGCGCTGCGCAACATGCTCAAGACGAACGAGCAACGGTATGCGCTGCGGCATGCAGTCGCCTACGTAGGGTATATCTTCAGGTCAGGGCCCTGGCGCGACGCCATTGTCCGACTGGGCTGCGACCCGCGGACAGACCCGGAGTTCCGAAAATACCAGACCTTCATCTTCCGCATTGACCGGCGCGACGCAGAACTCTCCCGTGACGGCCGCGACGGGAGACGAAACGCCGCACCTCGATCCATCGAGCCCTCAATCAACACTAACAAAGGCAGGACAGACGAGGAGACGTCCACGAGTCACCTCTTCACCGGCCACCCACCGCTACCCCTCGACGGCAAGATCTGGATGCTCTGCGACATCGTCGACCCGATCATCAAGGGCATCCTGTTCCCAGAGAACTCGCCTACTGGGTTCCTCCGCGAAGAATGCGATCCGGTCGTGGACGGCTGGTTCGGGGAAGGCACCCTTGCCAAGGCCAAGACCATCATGCGGAACAAGATTCACGCGATGACGCAGAACCAGCCCGTGCCGGATGACTCTGAGTTCGAGTGCATCCTGTCGTTCCCGGACCACGTGCGGCCGGACGACGACAATCTGGCCGAGTTTTTCCTGCCGCCGGAGGTGCAGTCGAGCCGCTCGACGCAGCTGGCCACCGAGGTGCGGGCCACCGTCAAGGGCAGCATGCGTTGGCGCTCTTTTGTAAAGGTAGGGGGCGACGGTAGTAGTGGTGCCGGGGGTGGTGCACGTGAGCAGGCGGCGGCGGCGGAGGGAGCCGGCGATAAGGAACAACCTGCGCCGGAGGATGAAGAGGCGGCATTGGCACGGCGGGTAATGATGGATGAGGAAGCGAACGAGGGCGAAGAAGAAGCGTACGAGCGCGAAGAGCTAGGGGCACAGGCTGCAGCGGCAGTGACAGAAGCAGCAGAGGCGCAGCTCAAACGGAAACGACCAATTGGGCAAGATAGCGACGGGGATGAAGAGATGATGGACGTGGAAGAAGATACGGAAGACGAGGATATGGAATAGGTTCCCATCAACGAAACAAATCGGCCGACTTGCCATTGATAATGTGTAATAATATTGACAACTATATCCAAGAATAATGAACCACGCAGCAAACAATATACTCCGAAACCAGGCGAGAGTCAGACTCCACGCTGAACATGCAAGACACGGAACTCCTGCCGTAACCTCATAGCACGTAATCCTACAGCCATATCACATCTCCGAGCAACATTGACCAGAAGAAATAACAAACACCAGTGAGTCCAAGAAATAGAGGCACAAACGCCAGACGGAGCAAAAGATGAGATAACCGCCGGATAACAAAAGACCACAACAAAGCAAAAGATTGAAGCAAAGGCGTCAACATAAAGGTCACCCCGAGGGCCAAGCGAAAGACAAGCATCCTGTAAAAGCCGCCCAAACTTTTCTGAACGAACGAGTTTTCGACACAGATGCGAGACAGGACATTATCTAAGCTGGCGTGTATTTCCATCATCGTTTGTTTCTCGTCATTCGTGCGCTTGCCATTGTTTATCT
This sequence comes from Thermomyces dupontii, assembly GCF_041956625.1. Lineage (NCBI taxonomy): Eukaryota > Fungi > Ascomycota > Eurotiomycetes > Eurotiales > Trichocomaceae > Thermomyces > Thermomyces dupontii. The sequence goes on along the minus strand of NW_027192310.1, from coordinate 1,702,685 downwards.
TAGGCCGCCGCAGCCGTCGCCTCCGCGGCAGTGCTGACCGCCGGCTTGGGAGCAGACGCGTTCGAGTCATCATCATCCTCCAGAATCACAGCATAGGAGAGAGCATGGAGGCCAGCGGCATAGTAATCAGATGCTTTCAATTCAGCCAGTGGAGCCCGCTGCTCGTAGGCCATGAGGATCTTGCGCATGAATGCGGGGGCGCTGTTATTGCTGGTAGTATTATTACCACCGGTGGTTGAGGTAGTCTGGGATGTTGAGGAAGTCGCGGTTGTCTGGGTTGCCGAGCTGCTGGTCGGCAGAGTGATGCCCAGCTCGTGCGGCGGGATATTTTCCTTGCCGCGGTCATCACCACCCTTGGCCTTCTTCTCCTCATCGCCGCTAATGTCCAGACAGCCTGTCGAGTGGTGCATTGCATTGGTGGCCTCGTCCTCGGCCGTGTCGACGTAGATGTCGAAGAACCAAGAGGACGGGCCGGGTGTAATTGGGGCCAGCTTGACGTTGGTCCGGTCCACGGACTCGGACTTGGTTGTGGTCGTCCGGGATGCGCGTCGGTCGAGCCCCGGCCACCTGCTGTTGGTTCGGGACGACAACGCGTGCTTGCCCGGACGTCGACCAAACGGTTTGAAGGACTTTGCGACGGGCGAGCGACCGACGGGCTTGATAGCCTTGATGGAGGGGAGGACGCTGCGCTGGATCGCCTGGTCCAGGACCGTCGCGATGGATGGCAACTCTTCCTCGCGGCTGGTTTTCAGCGCCTTGGGTGACTCGTTCAGCTTGCTCTCCTCCTCGTCCAAGGCACTGCGCTTGCGCTTGACCGAGGTGTATGCCGGGTTGACATTCTCCTGGTCAAGCTGCGCCGCGGGCGCGTTTTGCTTCCAAGATGATTGCTTTACTGCGGCTCCTGTGGTAATTCTGTCAATCGACGCGTCCGTAGCCTAGTACGAGTACCGACCGAGGCGCCGCGTACCCAATTGTTTGTTCATATAATTCTGCCTGGTTCTCTGCAGAGCAGCGAGGCGCGCGTCGTCGAGCACGCCGAATACTCGACGCGGGGCGGTCATGGTCGTGGCCGACATGATGGCAGACAGAACATCCAAGTAGCGTTGGGGGGGGGGGGGGGGAAAGCAGGAAATACTAGTAGGACTGATAGTGATCAAAGAACATGAATCACTCAAAGAACGATTCACAAACAGCCCCCATGAGAGGAGAGAAAATCCATTCAGAGCCAGAGCGGTCAATTCACTAAATGTAGTATTTTGCTGCTGGTCCGGAGCGAAGGGATTGATTGATTCTCAACTCCCGTCGCTCAACCCTGGCGCATTGCTGCTACTCTGCACAAGGCCGACACCTTGCTCGAGGGTTCGCGACGGAAGCTCGCGCAATGACGAATTGCGAATGGACCAACCTACAATCTACAAGAGGGGCGATTCGGGCATTCGGCAGCACCAAAAGCAGCCGCCGAGTGGTATGGAACTAACAGAACGCGTCGTATTTGGCTGAAGCAGACCATCACAAGCAAGGCGCGTCGCAGCCATTAAGCGGGCTCCATTGGCCGAGTTAAGGCCCCTTTGACTTTGATTCTGAATCGTGATATGCAGACTTCCAGGATCGCCCCGGGGCCTGGGCCATCTACCCCTCCTTCATCGACATTCGACGTGGCTCCGGTCAAGTCGCCCGGTTGATGCTGCTGAGCTCGCTATATTTAGCGGCCGAGGGGCATTCCCAATTTCCCATCCCTGATTGGAGTCTTCAAACGTCCGCGTCGGCGCTAGGGATGGCTATCAGCCCTCTCTAGCGGCCACAGGCATGCCTGCAAACTTCATCGCATCTCGCCGCACGGAGCAATTCCTCAATGATGATCATCGATGAGGAACTGCCTTGCAGCTGGGCAACGCGGGGAAGCTGTGACCGTACGATTACGCACGCGTACCGCGATCTGATCGTGTTCATTGTTGGTACCTCAGCTGCTGTCTACCATCAAAGAGATACTTGCAAGAAGCAGGATACGTCACGCGTCGGAGTCTTCTTTACCAGACCGTGACAGGACCAGATTCTTCGATTATCTTCAAGAGCCCCTCGCGTCGGCAACAGGGAGGATTCCTCACTGAACAAGGAGCAAGGCATGGTCAATGATTGCAGAGGATTCCCACAATCTATCCGAGACATAATGCGGTCGTTTCGTTTTCTGATTCTTTCGATCAATTAATATTGACAACCAATTCTGGATTGAATTATCCATGTCTAATACATCGCTCATTATGACAGTTGGCAAGGACTGAGGAGTGATTTACGTGACGGAGTTCCGTCACGTGGGGGATTCATTATCTTATCAGCAGAAACGCCTGAGTGTTGATTGGTTGCCTCTCACGTCTTGTAGGGACCCTCAGGTGCCTCAGGCAGACATTGTACTTTGGTTTTCTACATAGGCGAGGCTGTCATCGTGACATCAGACTTCTGAACTGCATTCCACATTGGGCCTTCTTGTCCTGCACTGTCATTTCCCTCCCGAATCTCAATTCGTGCTGCATCTCATATGATCCCTTTTGAACCTCGATGAACGATTATGGTGCGAACGGCTCAACGACATATCGTTTGCATCGACCAAAATGATTCTGACCAGAATGAGCATTTGTGTTTGTCGGCGGAGAAGATGGCGTTGGGAAGAGCCAGATCGTGAAGGCCATTCGCTTTGGATGAAGATGTTGAATCGCGAGGGGAACTCAATCATTCATATCCTGGGAGTGACTACGGCGTTCTGAACGCTGAAACGCGGTCATATGGAGGTCCATGCTCTCAGATGAAGCGACTTCAGTGTCCTGAGAATCACAGAATTTGTGCTGCAGCCGCTCCCTGAGGCGAACGATAATGGACTCCCTTTCGCGATCCCAAACCCTCATGGTGAAGTGGATGGCTTTGACTATCTGGCTTTTCCCAACGCCGCCTTCCCCGTCGACGTACACCAATGCTTCTGCATTGGGATCGTTTTGGTCGACATGATGATATGGCGAGGGCCTTGCGCGCCACGATCTTTCGGTTGAGTTCAAGAAGATATGAGATCCCACCCCTCAACCAGTGACAGAACACAAGGACAATACTGTGCAGCGTCCAGCAACCAACAAACCCAATTTGTACATAATTCACAGTGACTACAAGCTATGCAATCAACCCTACCCTCGGTATACAGCAACAATGCTCTGGGAAATTTAGCGTACAATAATTGAACGACAATGTTGGCCCGGGAAAGACGCTTTTCATGCAACCCGTCTTTGAGCAACATCAATGCGAGCACTCGCATCGCATTGCATGAGATCTCACATGACAGCAATCCAAGACATACATGACTCCCTCGCCAAGCAACGTTTCTCTTGCAGGCACTGTTTATTGGAGTTTACAGTCGTCGATGAATGCAAGACGGCATTATCAAACTCTAAGGTGTGTGCTAGCATGCGGAGAAGTGCATGCAAGATCCAAAGAAGCCGCAGCCGAGTTGGGTGGATATCAGGTCTCTTCAAGTAAGAGCGGCGGTTTCGTATCTGCATGCAGTGCATGGACAGGAAACTTAAAAAATGTCACGCTCGCTCGAGTCGCGCGGGACACCGAGCTCTTTGTGCAAGGTACTCGGAGTAGATCTGCAAGAGCAAAGACGTGTTTCGAATCATGGCTTGTGCCATAGTTTTTTTGGTAGGAAAGAAGAGCTTGAAGGAAATTCAAGGTATCACCACTACATAGTACTGTCTGCATACGGAGATGTCATGTTCATTACTCTCCGAGTTTCATATACAAACAGGGCGGTGTACGATGTCATCTTAAATCTCATCCTCCCATGGAATACTGGCAATCGCGCCCTCCCTTTCCACACATCGAGCAGCTGCGCGAGCCGCGCGATTCATCGCCTCTTCTGTCACGGTCTGATACCGCTGCTTCTTTTCATTTCCTTCAAGATCCTGCCCCGATTTCCCCTGCGCACGGCGCTGCTCCCGCCATCGCGCCACATGCGTCGCATATCCTCCAACAAACGTGTCGCCGGCGGCCGTCGTGTCCCGGACTTGTTGCACTTTGGCGGCGGGTGTTTCGTTGCTGAACCGGTTGACTCCATCTGCAGGACCGGTTGCGCCGGCATCGGTGGCGCTGTACCAGGCTCCGCGGGCTCCCAACGTGATGATCACATAACTGACGCCCAGTTTATGAAAATACCGCGCGATTTGTTCTCGGCTCGGCTCGCCCTTGGCCTCGGGAACGGTCTGCAGAAGCTGCTCGGGCTTGGGTGTCATGATGTCGGCTTCGGTCTCGTTCATGATGAGGTGGTCAACGGCCGCGAAGACATCTTCTGGCAGGCCGTTCGGTGGTGCCGGGGCGGGATTGAAGATGACCTCCGGCCCGATTTCGATGCCGCGCTTACCCTCCGCCCGGCGGGCTTCCCGGAACTGCTTGACACTTCGTAGAATCCCAATGATAGTGTCAGCGGGGATCTCTCCCTGCATCACAATGACGTCCGGAACTGGTGCGGCCAGCGCGGTGCCGATCGCGTCTGGTGTGGGCTGCATGCCTGTGTAGTTGGCACCAGGCGAGAACAGAATCCGATTCTCGCCGCCCGCAGATGTATCCACGATGATCACGGCGACTCCAGTGTAGTCATCGTCGACCGTTCGGATTCGCGAGGTGTCTAGACCAGACTGCTCCAGCGTCGGACGGAGCAGTGACTCAAAGTAGGCGTCGCGCCCGCCGACAGCTCCCACCATCTCCACGGTGATTGGACTGCTAGCACCGGACGACGATCGCGCGGGATTCGGACGAGAAAGTCTACCACAGGCGACGGCCTGGTTTGCGCCCTTGCCTCCGGCGCCGGTCATGAACGACGAGGCTTTGATGGTCTCGCCGGCCTCGGGGAAGCGCGGCGTCACCGACACCATGTCGGCGTTGAGGGAGCCGATGACTCGGATGCGGGGTGCCATTGCGCAGCTTGTATGACTGACAATCTTCCTGCGTTGAGTTGATCCTGATCAAGTTTCCAAATCTAGGTCAAGGCAGCGTATGAACTTCGAAGATATGTACAGCGGCGTCGTATGGGCTTGACTGTCATGTTTTTCTGGTCTGGTGGGGCAAGCCGAACATGCGGTGCATCGATCCGCCATGACTAGTGACATCTTCAACTCTCAATGTGTATGACTAGACTGTTGTTTGACGCCTGTTCAACGAAGGATTTTGCTTCAGGAGCCGTCATCAATGGCCGAGCTAGTTGGGTTCGTCCCCGTTCGTAGGCAACTCAAGCTGTTCTGGCTAGTTCAGCTCCGCAGGAACAATCGAACGTGTCCCGGCTCCTTGCATTGTGCACCGAGGTGATCAAGACGTCGAATCATTCAGTCTTTCCTTCGAACAGTCCAAGATCAGGAGATTCCAATTTTAGAAATATTCATCAAGTTGATCGATTTCAGCGAAAGCTATATTCCAAAAAGAGTTATATAGGGTTATCACGTGACATACCTAACCGGACAACGCGTCGCGCGTCTCGCGTCTTTCCGCGCAATGCCACCACTGCAAAGACAACCCGACAAACACACGGGCAGCAGTTTTTCGGATCGTCTCCCCTACTACCTCAATCACCGTCTTGTCCTTATTCTGCCGGTGGTCTACGGGGAAGATGGACCGGCGCACTCCATACACACTGTCAGTGGCTGGTGGAAGCCACCAGTCTGATGATTCTCGCGTACAAATCCAGGCTCGTCTCCGCGAGTTCATTCTCGCGTTCCAGCTCGACAATGCATTCATCTACCGGTACGTTGAATCACGGAACCAGCACAAGTACGGACACTAATACGTCTGCTGCAGGGATCAATTGCGACAAAATGTCCTGGTAAAACAGTACTACTGCGACGTTGATATTGCTCATCTGATCTCGTACAACGAAGAGCTCGCCCACAAACTTACCACAGAGCCTGCCGACATTATTCCTCTGGTTTGTGCGATAGATCGTGCAATCGAAGATCTCGTCACTAATCGATGCACAGTTCGAGGCGGCTTTGAAAGAGTGCACACGTCACATCGTATACCCCCACCAGCGGGACATTGAACTCCCGCCGCATCAACTTCTCTTGCATTCGAGCGCCTCACACATATCAATTCGAGATTTGAACGCAACGAACGTCTCCCATTTAGTGCGAATCCCTGGAATTGTCATTGGCGCATCCACAGTTTCGTCGAAGGCATCCGTTGTCCACATTCAATGCCGTAGCTGTGGACATACTGAAAACATCGCCGTCGACGGTGGTTTCTCCGGGTTAACACTTCCGCGACGATGCGGCCGGGAATCGCAACCTAGCGATGAGCCCGCTGCGAAATGTCCACTAGACCCCTACGTCATTGTGCACGAGAAATGCCAGTTTGTCGATCAACAGGTGCTGAAGCTCCAGGAGGCGCCGGAGCAGGTGCCTGTGGGAGAATTGCCGCGACATGTGTTGATCTCTGCGGATCGATATCTCGCCAACCGGGTCGTTCCTGGTTCTCGGTGCACAGTCATGGGCATTTTCTCCATTTACCAATCCAAGGGTGGCAGCGCCAAAGCTAATGCTGTGGCCATTCGGAATCCGTACCTTCGGGCAGTGGGCATCACGACTGATGTCGACCACACAGCCAAGGGTGCCGCCGTGTTCTCGGAAGAAGAAGAGCAGGAGTTCCTGGAGATGAGTCGGCGGCCAGACCTGTATGAGGCACTCGCTCGAAGCATTGCGCCTTCAATCTATGGGAATCTGGACATCAAAAAGGCCATTCTGTGCCTCCTCATGGGCGGCTCGAAGAAGATTCTCCCGGACGGCATCAAGCTCCGTGGAGATATCAACGTGCTACTGCTAGGTGATCCCGGTACGGCCAAGTCCCAGCTTCTGAAGTTCGTGGAAAAGGTGGCACCCATTGCCATCTACACCTCTGGCAAGGGCTCTTCGGCCGCCGGTCTGACGGCTTCCGTACAACGGGATCCGGCTAGCCGTGAGTTCTACCTGGAGGGCGGTGCCATGGTCCTCGCCGACGGCGGCGTGGTGTGCATAGACGAGTTTGACAAGATGCGAGATGAGGATCGAGTTGCCATCCACGAGGCCATGGAGCAGCAGACAATCTCCATCGCCAAGGCTGGCATCACAACAATTCTCAACGCGCGAACCTCGGTCCTCGCAGCCGCCAATCCCGTCTTTGGGCGCTACGATGACCTTAAGACGCCGGCAGAGAACATTGATTTTCAGACGACCATTCTGTCTCGATTTGACATGATCTTCATTGTGCGCGACGATCACGAGCGCAGCCGTGACGAGCGGATCGCCCGCCACGTCATGGGCATTCACATGGGCGGCAAGGGCGTCGAGGAGCACGTTGAGGCGGAAATCCCGCTGGAGAAGATGAAGCGGTACATCACCTACTGCAGAACGTACGCTCTCCTTTCCGTGAATTTCTTCATTCCCTTACTAACTGGAGTTCCAACAGGCGCTGCGCCCCCCAACTCTCCGAAGAAGCCGCCGAAAAGCTCTCATCGCACTTCGTCTCCATCCGGAAGCAAGTCCACCGGGCGGAGCTCGACGCCAACGCCCGATCCTCGATCCCCATCACGGTACGCCAACTGGAAGCCATCGTCCGGATCACGGAAGCCCTCGCCAAGCTGTCCCTGTCCCCCGTGGCTACCACGGCGCACGTCGACGAGGCCATCCGCCTGTTCCTCGCATCAACCATGGACGCTGTCACCCAGGGCGAGACCCAGGGCAGCAAGGAACTGATGGAGGAAGTATCCAAGGTTGAGGACGAGCTCAAGCGGCGGCTGCCCATCGGCTGGAGCACCAGCCTGGCAACGCTGCGCCGCGAGTTTGTTGAAGGTCGCGGATACAGTGAGCAGGCGCTGAACCGCGCGCTGATGATTCTTCAGCGGAGGGATACGATTCGGATTCGGTCGGGAGGGTCGCAGGTTTATCGCAATGGGGTATAAATTTATACTCTTTGCGGTCTGATGGCTTCGATGACATGACGGTTTTATTGTTTTGCATCATGTATAGTCTCTTGTGGGATCATGTTGATAGGACAGGAGTTTAAGGTGTAAGGGATAGTAATTGGAATTGGAGACAAAGCTTTGATTCTATTAATGACATAACAACAGAGCCCTTGGTTCTCAACGCATCGAAATAAGTTATCGAGAGCAAAGTTTGGAGTCCTGGAAATATAATGTCTTCCAAAGTACGTCACTACCTACCTACCTAAGTACCTACTGCCAAAGTTATGGTTCCAGTTCCTTGGTTGTTCAGATGAGTCTAAGTAGGGGCAATCTTTCGCACCGTGCCCGCCATGACCACAGTTGAAGCAATTTGCCGTTGTGGTATACTGTTGTCGGCCCTTTCATCGGTTTCGAACCCATTCTTGTGGGTTCTCCTTGCTGGCTGTTTCGGTTGAAGTCTTTTCGATCCTTGTGTTTGTCGGTACCTACCTACATCGTACTCCGCACGGAGCATACTATTCTCCTGCACTTCGATTACCTGATAGCCAACCTAGTTGGTCTCTTGATAGCCAAGTTTGGCTCCCCTGGTGACGTGTCCCGTCAAGTGAGGTACCTAGTAGGTAAGTATTTCTGTCAATTGATCAATCTACTCCGTAAACGACGGAGTACTCGATACCGTGGAACCCTCTATAGTGTCTTGTAGTGGCCCGTAAGACTATGAGTCTTGCAACAGATCAACGCTCTCCGTTCAGTTCAAGGCCCTCACCATGTGCACTGCTGTTTGCGATTGTCAATTCATACCCGGACAACTTGGAGCAAATGGCGACGTCCGTCTTGGTGTTAGACTCGTGCCTTTTGAAAATTCTTTAGGAAACAAGACGTTTCATAACGTCCTTCCAACAACAAACATCAACAGATCAAAGGCCATCAGGTCAACGAACTGTTGCTGCGGTCAGAGGTCTGCCGCGCGGCTGCTTCCACGGCGGGGCATTTTGTTCAAGACTTGTCAAGAGACGAAGTTAGATTACAGTGGCTATTTTTCTTCCGCCGCGTTTAGGCTCAGGACGGGCCGCCGAGGAATCAAGGCGATCTCGACCCGGCAGCGCTGATTGGCAGGAGGGACTAGTTGCAAAGGGCTGGGGCGATGTGCACACCAATGCAGACCTCGAGCCCATTGAATGCTTCCAATGCTCGACTGGCTCAACCGACGCTCACTCCCGATCACAAAGAGATTACTCGTACACTAGTACTCCGTACATCACTCGCCATCAACAACGATCTCCGTCCTCTACGGCGGCTCAAGCATAGTATGTGAGTATGGAGACGCCTCCTATCAACCCCAATTTTCCCGACGTACGGCCGTTTCCAGAGGCCACTGGCAGTGCCCAAGTTCTTCGTGACCGGAATTCTCCCCGACCCCAAAGCCATGTCCCTGGTCCCTGATCAGTTGGTGTCTTTGCTCCCTGAAGTAGCTACACCTTCAAGTGCTGTACTATGGAGTACACGTTGACTCAGTCGGTGGAGAGGGCAAACCTGGTACAGTAAGGGTGTTTAGAACTAGACACCCCTGTCACGATTTACCCCATGCGGTGCCAGCCGTCACCCTTTTGGCAGGGGTGCAGCAACGCCGGCGGGGAACTAAAAGTGAGCATCCTGGTCCGCAGGTATGTAGGTTATCCACTTGCGCACATAAATACTGATCCGGGGCAGCGACCGCTGGTCACAGAATTGCAACTTACAAAGACATTCTGGCTGTTGGGATCAGCTCTTGGGAACTGTTCGAAAGGGTCCTGCATCCAAGACACGAAGTTCATAGTTTTGATTTGAATTGTTGAACGTGTGATCAGTCAGTCATCGACCTTCCTGGAATTCGACAGATTATTCCACCATGACGGAACCATCTGCTCAGGAACAAACAACCACCACCAACCATGCCCCGGCAAACGTTGAAGTGGATACGAGAGCTCTCCATTGCGGTACACCAGAATGCATTACTTACTCGAGTCGCACAGTTTGAGAATGACTCTTCTTATGGCGATGAACTGTACGTGATGTGACAACATGGCGCTCCGGATCCCATAAGCATGCTCACACATGTTCATCAACATATAGATCATCATACAATGCATCACTGACATCGTCAGTAATTGATTATCGCCATGAGAATGAGCAGTGGTTCAAGGAGGCCGGGTTCGTGAACATCCATGTGGAGAAGTTTGTCATTCCATACGGCGTCTGGCCAAAGGATCCCCATCTTGTCAGTTATCCCCTTTGCCCCCAGACGGTGAATCAATAACACTCCAGTACTGACCTCTTCGACAGAAGAAAGTTGGCGCCTGGAACCAGACCCAGGCCGAAGCGAACGGCTTCGAGGCCGCAGCTCTGGCACCTCTGACGCGGTTCAAGCAGTGGAGGAAGGAGGAAGTCATTTTCCTTGCCAGTAAGGCCCGCGCTGACGGCCGGAACCGCAACATTCACATGATGTTCGACTTGTGAGTGTCCCCGTAGCTATTATCCGGCATTGCTATACACTAGACAACTAACCACAGATATCATCCGCAGCTATGTTGTCTACCCCAGCGTCCCGAGAACTGACGGACAATACTATGTACTCCTGTCGTGCCTGGACAAGTTGTTCGTGTAGCCTCGGCGGCTCGGCCTCTTGCTTTCAAGGTCCGAGCCGTCCACGTTAACAGCAATGGAGGAGCCCTAAATTGTACTGCAAATGTCCGTGACTCTGTGGTTAGAAACATCTAGTAGGAGTGTGAGAAGTCATCCATCTAAAATGATGTAGTCCTCGTCAGCACTCAGCAGTGCCGACCCGAGGCGCTGCCCGGAGCCCGGACCAATTGGGCTTCTATTGCGGACACGTGATTCCCATCAGTCACGTGAAAACACATTGTAGCGGCTCCGGAAGAACGTACTTCCGGAATGTCTTACATAATCAGGAGTACGGGGATGTATCGACGCGGCAGACCGAGCTGTTGAAGTGGCCGGCTACGAAGGAGTACAGCGCGACTGCAATTCGGAAGTCGAGGCCTGCTGAGTGTCATTATTGCTGTTGGCCATAGTGATTTTTCAGCTCTGAATCGGCAACCATCGCGCCAATGCGTCGGTGAACGGTTGCTGAACCATTCTTCGACAGCTTGATGGTGGATGCCTGGGCTTGGGCATATGCCCTACCTCCGAAATGACGGCCCCGAGTCCACGGAAGTCGATCGATAGCCTCGCCTCGGTGAGCTCAGCACCACCATTTCGGCAGTCCCAACCGTCGCAGCACGAATCCTCGCGGGCGCTTCCGTTCCAACGGTTCAGCACTCGACGATCCTCAACGGCTAGCGTCGCCAGCAGTATCGGCGGCATCTTGGACCCGGCACCGCATCATTCTTCTATTGCGGAATCCTGTCAAAATGGTTAGTGTTCTGTGATTGCAAGGGCGATTCGGCGGGTGATTTATGTTGTTTTTTGTTGCTGATTGTCGGCTTGTATGTGCGTCGTAGCCATATCAACCCTTCTTCAGCCTCCGATTGTCCGGACAGGCCTCGTTGCCCACACTACAGCCCCGTCGGGCGGCTACAAACCTCCGTCGACAAAGGACATTCCAACGGTCACCCTAACGAACGTGCCAAACGTGGACTCGAAAGCGTTTCAACCCTATCTTGATCAGGTCGGATCCCTGTACGATGCGTTCCAACGAGCCAAGGAAGCCGGCGATGAGGGGGAGTCACAACAGCATGCCAGGGGCAAGACTCTGTCTTCCAGGCCGACGTCGCCTAGGACGGAGGGATCCGATGGATTCAGATCGTACCCCACGGAACGGCGCCTCTCCGGCTTATCCGTTGGCTCGCGCGCAACCTCGCCATTGGACCCTCGCGGGAGACGGCGGTCATCACATGGAAAAGGGCCGCAGGCCGTGGCCCCACTATCGACGATACCAAGTGTATACTTTGAAGAGGATTTTCATTTAGAGAACCCGCGCACGTTTGACGTGGTTTCGGAAAAGTCAGAGGTTATCCGGCAACCGGCGAAGCGCGGGGAAGAGAAAGGCGTCAATGGGGCTGCTACAGAGCCTTTTAGCACGGGAAGGAAAGCACTGGCAACGAATGCGATTCTTCAGGAGAAACTATCGTGGTACATGGACACGGTTGAAATCCATTTGATCTCCTCGATCTCGACGGCGTCCAAGTCCTTCTTCACTGCGCTCGATTCTCTCCGTGAGGTGCATGCGGAGGCAGCGGATTCCGTCAGACGGATCCAAATCCTCCGTAAGGACCTCCACAAGATCGACAAGGAGATAGCCATGGGTGGTTTGAAAGTAGTGAATCTGCGCAGACGTAGAGAGAACGTTCGGAAGCTAGCAGACGCCGTTGCCCAGCTACATGAAGTCGTCGAAGCGATTACTGAATGCGAAACACTCGTTGAGAAGGGTGATATTGAAGAAGCTATTGATGGCCTGGATGAGGTGGAAAAATTGTTGGCCGGTGAGCAAGCGTCTCGAAAGCGAGGCCGGCAGGATGCGACGACGCAAGAGGACCAGAGGCCTGCCATTGATCTTCGAGGCGTTCGCGCTCTCCAGGGCGTCGACGAGGAGCTGTCGCGTCTTCGACAGCGGGCCGGCTTGGGCTACGAGAGCCGATTCCTCGACGACTTGTTGACAGACTTACGGCAGCATGTCAGCAGCGTGCCCGCGGATGCTACCTTACAGCGCTGGGGCGCCACCTTCCTGCGCAGTCGTGGCGGCGGCAGGTCGGCGCCGGCCGCGTCACCGGCCTACATGTCATTCGATGACAAGTTGCGATCGCGATTACACACGCAGCTAGTTGGCCTATCCCGGTCCAAGTACACAATGCCAGCTGCAACATCGTTCAAGACTGCAGTCCAGCGAGAAATGAAAAGTCTGATCCGGAAGCATCTGCCGAGCTCCAGTGACGACGACAATGACTCGATGATGTCTGCGTCGACGCATGGCGGGCGAGGACTGAGCCAGCAGAAGAAATCGTCCATTCTCGCAAGAAATCTACGAGCCATGGACGCGAGCGATGCATTTGAGATGTTGAAGAACATCTACACGGGAGTCAGCGAGGCACTCCGCCGGCTCAGCGTCCAGGTCAAGGTGCTTCTGGACATCACAAGTGGCCTGGGCTCGAGTGCCGCCAGTCAGTCGGCTGTACGGTCTCCATCACGAAGTTCGGACCCTCAAGGTGCGGAAGACAGCACCCAGTCGGGAGGAGGCCGCGCAAACTCGGCAGATGTGATTGGTGCTCAGGAGGAAACTCTGCAAGTCCTGGACATGTCCAGCCTGCTGGGCCAAGCGGTCGATATTGTCCAGTCGCAGATGGTGAAGGTCCTGAAGGTCCGGTCTGAGCAGACATTGTATCTGGATTTGGATGATTTTCTGCGGTACTTTAGCCTGAACCGGATGTTTGCGGACGAGTGCGAAGCGATCTCTGGCCGCAGCGGGACGGCACTGAAGACTGTGGTGGACAACCAGATCCGAGATTATATCGCCCGGTTCAGCGACAGTCAGCGGCATCATATTGTGGAAGTGATGGACTCGGACAAGTGGGAAGCCAAAGATTTCAGCGACGCCGAAAACGCTGTCCTCTCCCGGATCCTCAGTGCCAGTACGTCCGAGGTGGATTCATGGCTGCAGGCGTCGAAGATTTGGGCTTCGCCGGAGGAAGCTGCAAGCAGTGCCACGGCGACAGCCGAGCCCGCGTCCACCGAGAATACCACGACGGTGAACGGGGCCGGCAAGGAGAAAGTGCGGACGGCGACGTTTGATGACCAGCGGTACATCATTCCGGAGTCCGCTGTGACAATGATGTACACCATCGAGCGGTTCGAGCAGCTGGCGGCGAACATTCCCAGTATGACGGTCGAGATCGGCACCAACCTTGCCGAATGCCTGAAGCTGTTCAACTCGCGATCCTCGCAGCTGATCCTGGGCGCTGGGGCGACGCGCAGTGCGGGACTGAAAAACATCACGACCAAACACTTAGCGTTGTCGTCGCAGGCGCTGAGTTTCATCATCGCGCTGATTCCATACGTACGGGAGTTTGTGCGGCGGCAGTCGTCTTCGGCGCCGGTACTGGGCGAGTTCGACAAGGTCAAGCGGCTGTGCCAGGAGCACCAGAACGGTATCCACGAGAAGCTGGTGGACATCATGAGCAGCCGCTCAGCGAGCCACATGGCGGCGATGAAGAAGATCGACTGGGATGAGGACTCCACCGCTGGTGTCTCCGTCAACAAGTACATGGAGACGCTGGCCAAGGAAACAGCAACGCTGCATCGAGTTCTGACCCGGCATCTCCCGGAATCAACGGTGCAGATGATCATGCAGCCAGTTTTTCACAGCTACCGAGATCAATGGAGCAAGGCGTTTGAGGAGGTGACGGTGCAGACGGAGCGAGGGCGAGAGCGGTACGTTGATATCCCACGTGGCCGGCTAAAGAAAATAAACCATACTGACCGAGTCATGAATCCAGACTCCTCGCGGATGTCGACTTCTTCAACGCAAAGATCGGCAAGATTGACGGCGCGGGCGACCTAGGCGACCACCTCAAGGGCATCGTCCAGGCGAAGAAGCCACCGCCAGAACAATCATCAACTGACAGCACCACGGCAAACAACTCATAACCTACGCTTCGTCATTTTCACCTGGACATTTCCTTTCTTCAATCGATTTATCGAAGTCAACCGATCAATCGAATTCTCATGTACCGTATTACATCCATGGATAGAGACATTGTACATAATCCCATCCTTTATACATAATCATCTCGGACTCTTCATCCTTACAAGGAAAAAAAAAAAAAAGTTTACGAATACCCCAACGCCCCTCTCCCCTTCTTCTCCCCCATCGTCTTCGGCCCTCTCCCCCCGCTCTTCCCAGAACCCATCCCGCGACTCCCGCCGCCGCTGGCGAGGTTATTCGCGCCCATTACTTCGGGTAAGGCTGCGGCTTTGTATGAGCGGTCGACATCGGATCCCTAAAATTCATCATTAGCAATGAATTGTCCGGGGGAACGAAAAGGGGGCGGGGGATGCGAAGTACTGGATTTGTCCCGTGGGCTTTGTGGTCGCCCGGAGTGACTTCGATGGGGTTATCGGATTGGGGGACTCCGTTGTCGTAGTCAGCGCCTCGGGGCATGATGAATGGTGGGTTTTGTTGTTTGTGGGAGATATCTATGGGATTGGGATTTGGATTGAATCGAATTGAATTGAATTGACTCTTCTTCTTTTCTTCTCTTCTTGTTGAAGAAGAAGCGACGGTTATGGGTTAATATAATATACTATACTCGGTCGTCGACTTGCTTGTTCCTTGCTGGCTGGTGTCGGAGCTACCTATGACGTAGTCTTTACGTCAGGACTTGGGGATGATCAATGGATTGATATTATTGGTCGATGGTCAATCTGATAATCATGAGCGAATAGTCAGAACAACTTGGTTCAGAAGAAGTTCACGCAGTAGAAGGAGCAGCCAGACGCCGGAATCCTCCCTCCTCCGCAACCTTCTTTTGCAGCTCCGCCATGCGGATCTGGTCGCCGATCGGGTCGGTCGAGTCCGGGCTCAGAGGCCAGCCCAGGTACTCGTTGGTGTAGTTGGGCTGGAACGACGCGTTGAGAATGCCCAGGCGCTTGCCATAGTTCGTCACCTTGGCCCAGTCGCGCTGCACGTTCTTGAGGTCGCGGCTAAAGTACGCAAACGATCGTTCGAAGATCTTGCGGTTGACCGTCGTGCCCATGATCGGCTTGATCTCGACGTACTCCTCGTACGCCTTCTCGGGCTCCGCCAGCACGTAGTCCGTCGCCCGCTTGACCGCACGCAGGAACTTGCGCACCTTGTCCCCGTTAGCTGCAAGGAACGCGTCGTTGGCAATGTACAGGATCGAGCAGAAGCAGCAGCAGCCCAGCTCCGCCAGCTGGTCAATCCGCAGCATCTGCACGTCGTCGCGCGGCCGGTTCTGCGACGCGAGCCATTCCTCCAGCTCCACCATCTGCACATTCTCCAGCCCAATCCCCGCATCGACCTCTCCTTTGATGATCGCCTTGGTGACGTTCATCCCACATCGAACCGCGGTGTAGTCTCCCGCCGTCATGCCATAGTGCTTGGTCAATTCGTCGATTTGGATCTGTTATTGTCAGACCACCGGCCCCTCTCAAACCGATGTGTCCACCAACCTTGCCGAATTCGCCGACATAGCCGATCCGCTTGCCCTTCAAGGAGCGAAAGTCGGAGGTGATGCCGCTCCCTTTCAGATAAACAATGCCCGTAAAAGGCTCGTCCAGCAGCGATCCGATCGCAGTCACCGGAAAGTTGCGCGCCTTGGCCTGGACCCAGTCAATGCTGTATTTACTGATGCACCATCCGGCAGACATACAGCCAAGGTGTGGATCATGGCCTTGAAACCCATGTCCACCTTGCCGCTGCCAATGATCTCAGTCACATCGGACGGGTCATTGGGCTCGAGAAGAGCCACTTTCAGACCCTCATCCTTGAAGTAACCCTTGGCATGGGCCAGGTAGAGCGGGGCATGGTACGGGGTCGCGTGCCTACGATGTTTAGCAATCACAGTCTGCTTTCCCGGTTCCTCGCACCCAAGCCTACCAGTTAGTGAGGAACGTAATCTTGTCAGTCGACATTTTCGTGGCGATTTCTTGTGTTTAAATATAGTACGCGGTCACTACACCCGGTCAGCACAAACAAAAACTCAATCAACCCGGCCAACGTCTCTCCTTCGGAGAAACGGGCCGAGCAAAAGGGGGAAGGGGAGTCAAAGCCACGCATGTCCTTTCGCTAGTATTAACTAGATCAAGTTATGGCAGTATAATCTCAGCCCGACTGAGTCAGCCGTCCCCTCGCTAGGTGCGGATCCCAACGAGAGTTTGGAGTAACGGCCAGACACGAGTCGAGCACCTGCCATGCGTGTCCATGACCTGTTATACAATACGATACCTTGATCGTTGGAATCCATCTTGACAGAGGATCCAGCGCGTGGACTGCGCGGTTTGACCCAGGCGGCATCGTACCGTCGTGAGTATGAATGCTATGTATTGATTCATTATTAGCCTTTGAAGTAGGCTACTATCATTCTTGTCGATAGACATACATACCGAAAGTCGAGAAAGCTGAATCGAGGCAATCTTCAGGATTCTGCTGAGAGCAAGTTGGTCATAGAGGGGCATGGAGGGGTAGAATTGGTTAAATACTAGGTACCAGGTCTTTGCTGATGTCAGCGATCTACATCCTCGTATACTCGTAGACTTGCAATTGACCAATGATGCTCCTTTCTCGCCCTGAATTCAGCCAGAACGCTAGCCTAATTAGGTTAGACAATTGTACTCTAAAGCAAAAAAGGCAGGTCGTCAACATCTACCTCCGGCGAGGACCGGATGGGAAAGCTGGGAATAGTATGTAGGATCAAAGCCATGCATAGCGACGAGCACAGCCAATTTTACAGAGTTGCAATTCAAGATGAGCACGTATGTGATACCTATGGGACTCGATGGAGTCAATATGCGGAGATTCCACCACAATTCGCCAATAAACAGCTTACGGTTAGATACAAGCTAGATGTGGATCGGTCCAAGATGCAGCCAAGTTGCCAATCTTTGCGGATGACGGACTTCTGACCTGTCATTTGTCGTTCAAAAACGCCGAGTCAAGTGGAGATTGCGTCCGGTCTCCAGAGTTTCTCATGTGCAGCGACAGCGGGAACGGATATTCTTCGGGCTCCTCTTCCTCCCTGCGAAGGGCATATCAACCATTGATCAGTCCTTCAGGAGCAACATTGGACTCACGGTAACCTCCAAGCAACGTAGTCCTCCGTACTCAGTTCTTCACGCCCCTCCTGCAAGGATGCGAAATCTCCCGGTGTCATCATGCCACTTCGGTCGCGCGGTGACCCCGGAACGGAAAGTGGGCGAGAGATTTTCTGGGCAGTGCCCCCAATGATCTTTGTGAAGTCTTCGTTGGGGTCAAACGATGACGGGTAAGCTGTATCAAAGTCAATCGGTTGGGGGAGAACAAGTGAAGAGGCCAATCAGATCATCCTTACCTCGTCGCAGAGCCAGCTGCCGGGCCTTGACATACTCAAGGCCCATGCGCTTCCAGTCTAGAATATCGCCCAACCGCTCTGTTCGGTTGCGCTGATTGATCCGCTGCCGCCGGGTTTGCATGGCAAAGTCGTACATTTGTTGAGTCAGCTGGTTAATCGACTCGTCGACGCTCTGCAGCCGGCGGTCGACAATGTGAATCCCGTAGTCGGACGGGTTCTCGATGAGATCCTCCATGTAGCATCCAAACCCAGACAGGTTCGTTGTGATGTTGGGAACCCCCATCACCGTGCACTCAGCCGGGGTGTACCCCCACGGCTCGTAGTATGACGGGAAAACGCCCAAGTGGGTGCCGCGCACAAAGTCGTCATAGTCCAGTGGCACGATCGGGTTGCCCGAACTGAGAAACTCTGGATGAAACACAATCTTGACGCGGTCGTCTGGGTGATTGAACAACTGTACGCGACGAAGCTGATTCAGGATCGGATCGTCGGCGTCGTTGACCATGTTATGCGTCACGATCGGCGGCAAGGTCTGCCGCTTGAGGGCGAAGAGCCGTCGACGCAGCAGGATGCGATCTTGGCTGGAAATGAGGTCCTTCTCGTCGGGCATATTGTTTCCCTCTTTCCACGCCAGACATCGCTCAAATAATCGCTGGCCCATGTTTTTCTCTACCTTCCTCAGCGTCTCCCGCAGCGATCTGACTACAGCCTGACCCTTCAACGCCTCGACATTGAGTGAGGACGTCTGCGCCGGCATGATGATGAACGCAACCACCGTCGTCTTCGTTCCTCTGACCTTTAAGCGATAATTCAATCGCGCAAGGGCCTCAATGAACATATCAACACCCTTATTCCGATACTCGTAACGGCCAGATGTAAAGTAGTACAGGGTGTTGTCCAGGTCAAAATCCATATGACCGTAGAAATGGCCCCGGACAAAGTCGTGGATCTTTTCTTTTGCTTGCGAGTGGAGGTTCTGGAACTCGTGCACAGCCGAGAATTTCTTGACATTCAAGCCGTTGGGCAGAACGCCGTCGGGCTTCCGCTTTAGCAAGTGTTCGCTCTCGTACGCGGTGATATGCGACACGGTTGTAAAGACGTCAGCCGTGTGTGCTGCGGCTCGCTCAATGCAATACCGGTGGTAGATGCCCCGTTTCCCGGCCTCGGCATCCACGTCGAAATATTGCAGGTTGTTGTAAAAGTCCACCGACCCGGCGCAGAGGTAGCGCCCCAGCAGCGTGGCATGGGTGGTGAAGATCGTGGTCACATCCATGTGGCGCTTCTTCGTTAGCGGCAGCGCGACGCTGGCAAGCCATTCGTGGAAGTGGGCAATGACGGCACGTTCTCGATCATGCGCGATATACTGTCATCAAGGCGCTATTAGACACATACGACTGGCCTGGCCGAGGAAGCAGGGGACTTACCTCTCCAAGGAACCAGGCGACCAGATAGCCAAACACAATGGCTTCGTTTGTTTCGTGATCTGCATCCGGGGACGGGATATTGGCGATGTTCCATAGATCCCCCTTCCACTCGTTTAAGAAACGATAGCCAGTACCAGTGTCAATGAGCAAAACCCGGGGCGCTCCTTCAATTAGCCATCGCCCGTAGATCATGTCAATGCCACGGTCTTTCATCGAAGAAATGGTCTCTACCAAGGCCGGGTTTGTTGGAGTCAGCGTTTCGACCTCGGCGGCGGCCTGCAGACGATTCAGCCTTTTTTTCTTTTCGTATTTCACATCAGAAAGATTTCGTACGCACCGATGCGCGATTAAGGGGTCCGATCAGAGTGTAGCGCTCCCCATACTCTGCAGTGGTGACTGGTGCCTTGGACTTAAGGACGGAGTAGATTCCACCAACTGTTCAGGGGCAATCAGATGTCAGTAGCGACCAATGTCATACTATAAAAAAAGGTAGGCGAACCTCGATGGGCCACTTCTGTGGACACTTCAAACAGGATATGGTTATAGATGTCTCGCCTGGGAACGTCGGTGCCATTGCTCTCGGCCATGGCGAGTGGATGGAGTGGAGCGAAGTAGGAATGAACAAGAGGAGGAAAAGTACCTAGGTAGGTAGTAGTAACTAATTGCACATCCGGCAATGCACAGAAGAGCGACAGAGTAGTAACAGCAGGGAAAGCTATGGAAATATCTCCTCGTGAGCGAGCTGCGGCGGGGATGCTACCTGGCCCCTGTCTTACTGCGCACGGCGGACGGGGAACAATGATGGAAAAGTACAAGCCAAGCGAAAGTCAAATCTCCATCATTTCTCAATCATGAACGGTTTCATGGCGAACAAAAACACATTGTGTGCTCGAGGAGTTGAGGCAGAAACCCCAGCTCCTGACCGAATCCGGGCTTTATTTAAGACACTCGGCACCGCTGGATTCCGTCATCGCCTGGGCTCCTTTGACAGCCATGTTTGCTCCATTCATGGCATAAACAGTTCAGAGAAACGGCATGTATCGGTTTCTTTATGCAGTGATCCCGTGGGCCGAGACCATTGAGCTACATGCGATACGCCATGACGGTGTTTTTTGAGCCAGCAAACATTCACCTAGGTTTTTTTCGCCTCGAAGCCGAGTTGTACGGTGAACCCCTGTGCAATCCCGTCGTTACCGCTTCATCTCTGAACGACATCTTGGCCAGCATCGTGCTGTCTGAATCAAATACAACATCTTGGAACCCGTCGATAAAGGAATGCACCGGAGATCAGTTCGATTAGTAGCTGCTCCATAACGTCATGCCCCGGAATGTAGTGCTGACAGCTGATCGCCAAAGTGTGGAGAAGCGAAATGCTGCGCACGTGAATCGAACCATCGATCATTACGTAAGCGTTCTAATGATCTACAAGCTGACCAATCAGCGTCACGAACATCCCGCACACCCCTGGATATTACATCATCGGACGCACGGGCTACAATTCAGGTAGTCTAGCTGTTCAAGGAAAGAGACTAGCCTAATTTGGTTAGGTTAGTTGATGAGTGTGGAGGTCCGGATCCTCCTCCCGCCTGTTCATCCCTACTGGCTCCTGTTGAGCACTGACCTGCTCAAGCCAATGCCAATTGACGGCACAGCAGGAGAACTATGGCGCATCCACGGAGATGATATCGCCAATGATGGCTCACCTATCACTGTTCCGAGATAATAACTGGAAGAAGTGATGTGACTGCATCCACAAACATCATAACCTCACCAGCAGTCTGTCCGATGACGCCAGGTACTTTTTTGGTCTTTTTACCAATCGATTCTCGATGAACAATATATTCACTGTATTATTCTATTGCTATGTACTTTGAAAGGACCTTGAAGAGATATGACAGCAAAGATTGAGAATCTTGAGTTCTGCCTCTATTTGTTGCGCTTGTAGATCTTGTCCAGGTACGTCTCAAAGACGGCCTTCTTCAATCCCTCGGATTCATCGACGCCCTCAATCTGCTGCCGCAGTTCGGCAACTCGCTTCTCTTCAAACTCCAGGTAGCGCTGGTCCAGCTTCAGTTCATGGTACAAGGCCTTGACTTTGGCTTCCAGAGCACTGTCCTTGCGCCCATAGGCCTCATCCAGCAGCTTGCGCTGCTCGGGCGTCACAATCTCCAGAGCCTGGTTGATCAGCCACGAGCACTTGTTGTCCTGGATGTCCGTGCCGATCTTGCCAATCACTTCGGGTGCACCGAACGCATCGAGGTAGTCGTCCTGGATCTGGAAGTACTCGCCCAGCGGAATGAGGATATCTTCCGCCTGCTTTAGGTTCTTGGGCGTAGCAAGCTGCAGGTAGTGCAGTGCCAAGGCAACCGGCAAGTAGAAGCTGTAGTATGCCGTCTTGTACTTGACGATGAATGTGTACTTGTCCATGGAGAAGTTGCCGAGATCGACCTTGTCCTCGGGGGCGGTGATCAGATCGCACAGCTGTCCGAGCTCCGTCTGGAAGGTCACCTCATGGAACAGTTCCAGGAAATCGACGTAGGCCGGGTGGTCGCGGAACACCTTTTTCAGAATCACATATATTGACGACTCCAGCATGAATGCGTCGTTGATGGCGATCATGCCCACGCCTTCCCGACGATACCAGCAGGGCTGTCCGCGGCGGGTAATCGAACCGTCCATGATGTCGTCACTGACCAGAAAGAACGCCTGCAGCGCCTCGGTCAACCACCCGAGAAGGGTGGAGTGGAACAATTCTTCTTTATTCAATGGACGCCCGAGCAGCGCAATGGCGGAGTCAGGGACCGACATGCCGCGGTTCATTTTGCCGCCGACGAGGTTGGTTTTGAGGTTCTATAGAGCGTGCGACTCCGTCAACGGCAAGAATTGATAATAGTTTTCTGGATGCATACCGTTTCGAACCACTTCATGGCGTTCTCTGGCACTTCATATTTGCGGGCAGATGCGAGGATATCCTCGATCAGGGTCGGCAGAGTCGCCTGGAATTCCTCGCGGGTGATACGTGTCGCCATGGTTGACGGACAATATTTGCGACAGAGGCCGGTTTAAGAATCGAGAAAGGGCGAGAAGTGAGCGAATCTCGGCTCAATGGCAACTTCAGACCAGGCTGGACTCGAAAACAACAAAATTGGACGTCCACTCGCGAAGGCGGTGTGCCGTCCCGCAGATAAGCTGCAGGTACCGTTCGACTGATACGTAACGTATGATACCGTTCATAACCTGTATATTACCTGAAGATCGCTTGTAAGAATGGGTTTGTTTAACCGATTACGCCCTACCACACGTTTGTGATGTTTGTCGCGTTTCGATATCGTGGTTTACAGACTGAAGTGAATTGGCACTTGATATAGTAGTACATGCCATGATGAAGCTCTGACTCTACTTGCTCGAAAGACGGTGCTGGCCCTTATTACAGTCAATCTCACAATTGCCTCCGTATCTGCCGTTTCGATCTCGTGCGCCTCCAGCCGCGCGTCACTCAGCCGACGCCCTCGACGGCAATATGGCTTCGCAAGTTGATGAGAACCGCATCAAGGAGCTGCGCTTCCGTTTGGAAGATGCGGTCATCAAGTGTTCCGATCGATGCTTATACCAGGCCGCAAAATGGTAGTGCACTTGGTCCAGAATACTGCGGAAAGATCTAACAGCTACTCGGGCACAGGGCGGCAGAGATGCTGGACGCCCTCCCTCCTCCCAGCGACGACCACGACATTGATCCCGACACGTCAATGGACACGTCTGAGTCGCCGCTACCTACCAACCCGTTCCTACGACAGCACGATCCGACCGAGGCAGTGCTCGAGGCACAGGAAGCTCATAAATACCTGCTCGCCAAGTCATATTTCGACACCCGCGAATATGACCGCTGCGCTGCCGTCTTCCTTCCGCCCACGGTTCCGCCCGTTCCGATGACGACGCCAAAAAGTCGCACAGCGACTGCGTCTCAGAAGGGCAAGGGCAAGACTCCACTGTCAGGGCCAAAGTCAAGCAGCGCTCCACCGAAGAATCCCTACCCCCGCTTGAGTCAAAAGTCACTCTTTCTGGCGCTGTATGCAAAGTATCTCGCCGGCGAGAAGCGCAAGGATGAGGAAACAGAAATGATTCTGGGTCCGGCCGACGGTGGGATGACAGTAAACCGGGAGCTGCCCGACTTGGCCCGCGGTCTGGAGGGATGGTTCGCTGAACGCAGGGAACGCGGACTGGAGGACCGTGGGCAGGGCTGGCTAGAGTACCTCTACGGAGTGATTCTGCTCAAAGGAAAGAACCTTGAAGAAGCCAAAAAATGGTTGATACGTAGCGTACATCTATACCCGTTCAACTGGAGCGCATGGCAGGAGTTGAGCGACTTGGTGCCTAGCGTGGAAGATGTGCGTGCGCCTTGCTCATTGCTTGTTCAATCAGAAAGACTGACGGCAATAGTTGAGACAAGTGTCAGAAGAGCTGCCGGACCATATTATGTCTTTGGTCTTTCATGTATACTGCAGCCAGGAGCTGTACCAAGCCACTGAGGACACCCATCAGATGCTGACCGGTCTTGAAAATATCTTTCCTAACAGCGCGTTCCTCAAGACGCAGCGAGCTCTTCTATACTATCACTCTAAAGGTAAGCAGAATCTCGATTCATACGAACGTCTGGTCTTCTCTGACACGACCCAGACTTTGAGGAAGCTTCCTCAATATTTGCCGATATTCTCATCTCTTCACCCCATCGACTGGATGGTTTGGACCACTACTCGAATATCCTTTACGTCATGGGCGCTCGACCCCAGCTTGCATTCATCGCCCAGCTGGCCACAGCAACGGACAAATTCCGGCCCGAGACCTGCTGCGTCGTAGGCAACTACTACTCCCTGAAGTCGGAGCACGAAAAAGCAGTCATGTACTTCCGGCGCGCGCTGACTCTGGACCGGAACTTCCTCTCCGCATGGACCCTGATGGGTCATGAATACATCGAGATGAAGAACACGCACGCGGCGATCGAGTCGTACCGCCGGGCGGTCGACATTAACCGCAAGGACTACCGCGCCTGGTACGGCCTGGGCCAGGCATACGAGGTGCTCGACATGTCCTACTATGCGCTGTTCTACTACCAACGCGCGGCGGCCCTGCGACCATACGACCCCAAGATGTGGCAGGCAGTCGGCACGTGCTACGCCAAGATGGACCGAATTGAGCAGAGCATCAAGGCGATGAAGCGCGCGTTGGTCGCCGGATCGTATTACGAGCCATCAGGAGGCGCCGACGCCGGCGGCCGAAGAATCCTCGACCCGGACGCGCTGTACCAAATCGCGACGTTATATGAGCGGCTCGGCGATATGGACGAAGCCGCTGCATACATGGAACTCACTCTACAGCAGGAAACAGGCGAGATCGACCCGCCAGAGGACGGGTCGGACTTGGGCGGCCCGTCAGTGTTGTCCTCCTCGTCGGAATCGGAGTCGTCAGATCAGGAATCTGAAGACGGAACGTCCCGACCCCGCGGCAGTCGTCGCCGCAGCCAGCACCACCGCCGCCGTGATGATGATCACCGCCGTCGCCACACCCTCGATCCGGAAGATGAGCCGGAAACCGTCGGGGGTACGGGCGTGACGGCCACGACGTCCAAAGCCCGGTTATGGCTCGCGCGATGGGCTCTGCGGCATGATGATCTTGCGCGAGCGGACCAGTTGGCGAGTGAGTTGTGCCAGGATGGTGTTGAAGTCGAGGAGGCAAAGGCGTTAATGAGGGATGTTCGAGCGAGAAGGGAGCCGGGGCCGGGTGATGGAATGCACTAAATTGATTGACATTGTAGCATTTTCTTCCGGGAGTATAGATACCGTTTATGGACAGGAATAATAGCATTGGAGGCGTTGCACATGATGAACAGTCGATGGGATACCGAATCCGTCCATGACACAAGACCAGAGGTACTCTCGGGACGAAAGATTCATCACGTACATCTCCTTTGAAGCTTTTTGAATGACTCCAGTCGAAGTTTAGCATCTGAGAAGCAGTCAACCACTTCAACGATGTATGAATAGAGTCCCTGGTTATACCTGAGGAATACCTTCCATACTGATACGCTCTATGCAATCCTGGCGACGGTATCTGTGGAATCCATTGTACTTTCATAACTTCGTATCCACGGCAAAATAGCCTGCTGGACCTCTCGCTGTGATTCAAAACGCAATTATCATCCGCCATGATCCGGTCGTAGGCGTCCTTATAGGTCCGGCACCCGACACGGGTTGCCAGCGGCACATTGAACAGCTCTGTATCCGGACCCTTGGTTTAGAGACTTGCGAGTGAAGTTCACGAAGCCAAAACCCGGGCCCTCAGAAGCCAGTTTGATTGTTTGGTTCTCGTCGCACGTAGGAAACTTCGGGCGACACCGCACCGCCCGTCTAGAAGTAAGGAATTTAGTATCTTTCAGTGAGTCCGAACCATTTGTCAACGGTACTAGGTCCTAGGTACGAACTTGCTGCGTGACATTTGATACCGTCCCTTTTCCCCAGTGGACGAGAGAGGTCATTGCAAGGATAACCCCTCAGCTATCAGTCTGGCCGACTGCAATCGGAACGAAGTCAGCATGGATCAATCATCAATGGCTCCAAGTACAAAGGTTCCATGTAGGGTTTGAGTGTGAGTGTCTGGACCCTGCCGACTCGAGCAGAGGTCTATGGCAATGGAGCAGCGATCTGTTCATCAAAGAACTGTAGCAGACAAATCAGGATTCAGCAATTGACTCACATCAGGATGTGAGTTCATAGGTCCTTGACAGTAGAAAACAAGGGATGTTCTTTGTGTTGAATATCAAGAACTACAAGTAGTGCCAGCTTTGGTACACGTAGTACTAGCACTGTGTTCGTTAATGAACGGACAATGATTCAAGGATCCAGGCAAGTGCATAAGGAGTTGTATCTGATGGCATCGAGTTGTTTCAAGGCCCCTGGGTCCGCCGTTATGCGAGGGCACCACATCTGATCTGGCCAATTTCTCCATATCTTCTGCACTGCCGTACAAAGAGATAGCAGAAAACATGAATCATGCATAATAGGTACTCATTCATAACATCCATTCTAAGAGGAATAATGGCATTAGGGGTGTTGCGCACATGACACAAGGAATTTCATCACGTAAATGTCCAGCATTTGACAAAACAATCAAAATGAACAGTGCCCCTAACGTATGGTGAACCTTATGGGCTTATCAGTAAACCGGACTGACGAACATATCTATGAAACTCAGATTTCCATAGCCTTTTATCTACGGCAGACTCAGCTGCCGGACGATCATCTCCAGGATTCAGAACACAATCCTTCTGCGCAATAATTTTGTCGTCGATGACATCCAGGTATGTCCGACACTCGACACGGGTTCCCACTGGGAAACTTGTCACATTTGCATCTGGGCTCTCGGGTCCGAGCGACTTGCGAGTGAAGTTGACGAAGCCGTACCCTGGGCCGTCGAAAGCCATCTTGATGGTTTGATTCTTGTGGCACAAAGTGACCTCTGGAGACACCGCACCACCGTCTGCTTTACAATGAGCCTAACGTACTCTTGGTAGTAATATGGCAGTTATATAGTAACCTACGTACCTGCTGCCTGGCACTTGTTTGTGGTACCGTTCAATTTTCCCAATGATGGAGAAAGGTCGTTGCAAGGATACCCATAACCTTCCCAGCCCCAATTGTGTGCCTGGAGGCGGCAGTTCTTTTGTTCATCGGCCACAAGCTCGATCCATTTTTCAGTAGGCTCAGAGGCGTCTTTGCTGATGGCTGCTGCAAGGAAAAGAGGAATGGCAGCAAGAAGAGCCGTGAGGAAGTTCATGCTGAATTCGATCCTCTGGGGACAAGAAGTGCTTCACTCGAACCTTGATACCTTTCAGAAAACTAATCCTTGACTCGGTACGTTCGATGGAGGGTTCAAAGCATTATTTTATATATTCATGTACTTTTTGACTGGCTTCACAGTTTGGTCTACAGGTTCTGCGACCAGCAGTAGCCCTAACCCTTTGTTCAACCAACCGGTTGATTCGTAGCTATCAGGTCGACAGGTAGCGAGGAGATGAAACAGTAGCAAGGTAAATTTCCCATACTGTAATCCATCACGTACGCATTCATCGGTCATCAAGGGCTCCGGCTCGGTCGAAGAGCCCGATTTAGGGCTCAAGTGCGGGCGACTCGGCCCCGTCGACTCGGTGCAGCTGTTCGTCATTGGATCAGGGTTCATTCATTCATTGTCTCTCACTTGTGGATGCGAGATTATAACAATGGGCTACACAGAAGAGCTTCTTAGCAGCTCACGCCAAGTATCAACCAATTCAAGGGACGTTCTTTGTGCTGGAATCACGGGTGGCGTGTGAGCGAACAATCACCCATTCATTACTCATGCATCCCAGATTGGTGCAGAAGGAGGTGCGTGCGGCGGTAGTTGAATTGTTTTATAGTGCCTCTGGTTTTTCATTATACTAACGTACCTGATCCGGTCGAGTCCACCATGTCTTCAAGTACTATATAACGGCGTTCGAAACGGCATTGATTTTGATCCTACTGTACTTCATGGTCTCATTATGGGCATGAATCATCACATCCAGTGTTGTAAGTTGCTGCTGATCTATGCGTCGGCGCCAGCGCTGACATCGTGGTATCGCCGCCCAGAAACATGGACAAGCGGTTTCAAGGAAATGAACTCGCCCATGACGGACGAGTCCTCAGGGTCCCAGGAGGTAACAACATCCGTTTTCTCCTCCGGATCATCGTGCTTCGTGGAGGTGTCGCGCAGCTCCTCCTTCTCGCTGGACCGAGAGGAATCGCCATAACCCCAGACAATCGAGGCGTGAAAATGCCGCGGCCCATGCTCTTCCCAGTAAGAAACAAGTAGCCACCGTCTATCCGCAACCCCGTCACCGACGGCGAGAATGTCGTAGTCTAGCACCAGGACGCACCCCCGGCGCGGAAGTCGGAGAGATCCGTTGGAGCTGGAGCGGGTGGCACCGGCAACTTCATTGCCAATGCGCATTATTTCCCGCGCAATGCGCTGCGGGCCACTTCTTGCGTCGACGAGGACGATTCCCAAGGCAGTCTCACTCTCCGCGGCGGAAGGATTCGAGTAGGCGAGACGTCGGCGGGTGTGCCCCGATGCCATTGACTGGACAAAGTGGCTTGGGGAGAAGGTAAAATCCCGGGAAGACTGGCAAAAGGTATCCCTCTGGGCGTGGGATGGGTTGGTGAAGAGGAAGTCACTGACGTAGACTGGAACCGTTTGAAGAGGCGTTTCGAGGCCGATTGATAGGGCTTCACGGTCGGTGTTAATATCGTGATTGTTACTGCTGGTCATGGTGCTTTCCTGGAGAGGAGGCATCGACTTCGTATGGGTCTCGGAGACAGGCACAGTGGGTTTGAGGAAACTAATGCTTGCCACTGATGTTGGCGGATTGTGAGGCATAATCACCGGTTTGTCCAAGACAGGTTGATGTTCAGATACGTTTGACGTTAACTGTGAACAGGATATCGAAGACCCCGTCTTGCACCGCTTGGAGATGGCGCAGGCATGCTCCACTGAAGGCGCCACTTCAGAAAAAGGCCTCTTGCGTGCACGTTGCTGCGAAGGAGAAGGACAAGGGGAGGAAAACTGCACATTACCATCCCGAGTCATCCTGACATGCGTGCGTGATTCACGGCCATGCCCACCTGAATCTGGCGGACAAGAGGCAGACTTGACCGGACTAGGAGTAGTAGGCGAAGCATCCGACAAGGTTATCTGGGAATAATCAATGATATACTCTGACCTCACGTTCATGGCATCCAGCCGGCGGAGGAACGCCGCTTCTTCTGCGATCTCATCCTCAGGGGCAGAGCGAGCCTTTTCCGCCAAATCCTGCAACTCAGCAAAGGAAATGGCGTCCTCATACGACCGGTCCCAGTGGATCTTGAGCACGCGAGGAAAACGAAGCGTGTAGAACTGGGCATTGGCCGGCTTTTCGAACCCGCTGCCCAGTACCTCGACAACGAATGGCGTGCGGAAAGCTACATCCATTGTAGGGATGTCACTGAGAATGCTATGTGCTTCAAAGGTGGCATTATCTTCAGCGGAGCAGGCATAGAATGCACCCCATTGGTTCAAGATCTGCATGTCTCCAGAGCTCATATTGTGCAGACCGATCACATCGACAATTCGAAACCGAGGGAGCGCGCCAAAACGTCTGACGGAGTCCTTGTTCTCGAGACAACCCAGGTGAAAGTGCGTCCATAACAGCTTCTGGATATGCCCGAGTTTTTGTGCGTCCTTAGGAACGTATCGAGCTCCGATTATAGCAAAGTCGGCCGTGTCTCCGAGACCTGGGATATAGTCCTTCTTCAGTTTGATCCACCGGCAATACCCATCATTCTTGTTCGGAGCCAGGATGGCGAAGTACGGTTCATCGCAGGCTTTCAGAACATAGCCTTCCCACCGCTCAGCAATGCTTCTCGCGAATGCTTGTTGCAGCAGACGCGGGGCATCCGCACGAGCAAAGTCGATGATTTCCTGCTCGGCAATCTCCGAGCGACCAGGCACGACTTTGATTGTGTCTTTGAGCAAGAGCCTTCGTTTCCTGAACGGTTCGGCCAAGCATATCCTATCGTCCAGCATTAGGATATCAAAAAACACGATCATCAAATGTTCATATGGTTTTGGCCTGGCTGGTCAGCAGAGGGAACTCAAGGAATGAGTGTAGGTACTCACTGAGAATCCTGGTCCGCGCCGAGGAATTTGCCAGACCGGGTGAGAAACTTCCGTAGCTTACTGAACTCGAGGATTTTCTTTTCTTGATCGCTCCATACGAGTAATTCACCCTCAAGGATACATATTTGGGACACTTTGCAGTCCGGCTCCCCGATTCTCAAAGCCCGCTTGATGACATCGTGTATGCCTGCCCTGTCCGCAGTGGAGTCTTTCCCGCTCTTAGAGAAGATTTGAATACAGTTTGGTCCTCGAGACATGTCAATATGAATCTGACAATATTCTCCGTCGTATTTCCTGTCCAGGCTCATCCGGCGCTTACCAACCATCTGGCAGCAATGCCGGATATTGCGCGCCTTCCAGTAATCTGGACGTCCGACTTTGCAACCCATCCGCGGAACAAAATGAGGCAAAACAGATTCGT
Source organism: Thermomyces dupontii (assembly GCF_041956625.1). Lineage (NCBI taxonomy): Eukaryota > Fungi > Ascomycota > Eurotiomycetes > Eurotiales > Trichocomaceae > Thermomyces > Thermomyces dupontii. The sequence continues at coordinate 1,672,094 of NW_027192310.1, read as the reverse complement.
TCAAAATCTCGATTGTATCATTCTGCGGACGCGGCGGCAGCAAATTCAACGGCGCCGTCTTCAGCAGGTCAACAGCAGCGTCATACGAGTCTTGAAAGAGCAGTAGATGTGGCAGGAGAAAATGAATATGTCTCAGAACAACGTTCGTCGGCAATATGACCGGGTGGTACGATTTCAAGATCATGCGCGTCAGCCACTTAGCGTCCCGACTACTCAACCTACGATACAAGGAGCCGAGAATAGCCTCCACGTCCACTGCGGCTTGCTGCTGCTTGCGCACATTGGGGCCAGAGAACCGACAACGCGACGCAATCTTGTCCAATGCCCGATCAATCTCCTCCACGGTCACCTCCTGAGAAGGCGCCACCGGCGGATTTTCCGCCTGTCGCATCACGTTCTCAACGCATTGGCCGAGATCCTCGCCATGGGTCGGTGACCGCCAGCGGTCCAGCTCTTTTATCCGAGACGTGCCCAGGAACAGACATCGTGCAACCACCCTGGCCAGCGACGCCTGCTGCAAGTGGTACACCCGATCCGTTCGCTTCTCGGGAAACAGACACGACAGCAGTGCTCGCAGATCAGTGCCTTTGTCATGGATCCGCGCCGCATGATTGTAGCACCAGTGCGAGATGATGCTGACATATGGATCTTGAGTCTTTGCCGCCGCTGTCGCTCTCAGATGTCGGCTTTTTTCGAGGTTGGAAAGCAGGTCGCAGAGGTAGGAGAATCGGAAGCCCATCCCATACGCGTGTCCGGTGATCAACTGAATCCGTGATCACTGAACCGCTGAAAATTTTGACCGAATTCTGTTTTTGAAAGGGAGATTGAGCCAGAGACCACATTTTTGTCCTCACTGACGCTCTGCCAGGGGGCTAGACGCGCTCTCTGTGGTGGGCGCCGGACCAGGCGCGTCCATGGTTCACGAACTCACGTGACCCAACGGCCGATTGATTCCTCAAAGTGCCCAGTAAAGTTGCCCTCGCGTAAGTTCAACCTACGATTGTTGTTATGAAACAAGACAGATTATGACATTTTGCGGTAACATAATCAATGGAACAATGGACTTGATTGATGGTTTGGAGATTGAATTCCAACAAACGCTTGGAAATCGTCGCCATTCATTCAATTTGCTCGGAAGCATCTTGATTCTTAGCAATTTCTCCCAGCTCCTCAGTACGTTTGTACTTCTTGAGGACATCAGCAAGGTTGTTCACGCTGCTGACGGTGCCAGGATGGTCGGGACCTAGCACTTTCTCTCGCCCCTCCAGTGCCCGTCGATAAATCGCCCCTGCCCCTTCGTACTCTCCTTGACTATCAAGGAAGCTACCCAGGTTGTGGACACTGACGAGCGTGTCTTGATGATCAGGACCTAGCACCTTCTCTTTTCCGTCAAGTGCCCGTCGATACAGCGCTTCTGCCTCTTCGTACTGTCCTCGACTATCAAGGACGCTACCCAGGTTGCCAACATTGGTAAGCGTGCTTGAATTGTCGGGGCCTATCACCTTTTCATGTCTCTCGAGTGCCCGCCGAAGCAATGTCTCTGCTTCACGATACTGACCCAAGATATTGAAGCTCCACCCTACTTTGTAAAAGGCGCGTCTTTTCATCCTCCGCCGTCGTTTCACGCTCGAGAACGTGCTGAGTATGCGGAAGGTAACCTATCATTTCCCCCCTTGTTATCATGTAGAGGGAATGGAAAGGCCTCTTCGACGCGTCGTATCACCCTAGTTGTCCACTCTTCAAGCTCTCCTAGCTGGTCCAGTCAGTTCAGCATTGCGAGTCGACCCAGCCGATGACTATCATATTTGTCCGGCGCATCTCTTTCCGTGATGAAGCGTACGCCTTCAACGTTCCAATGGCATCTTCTGCCTCCAGTGTCCAAGCATCTGCAGGAAGAAGTGACCGCGGAATAGCTTTCTCGCTCAGGAAACACATGAAGTTCAGATAATCAGCAGCCAGAGAATTACTGTCCTCTATCTGGCGAAACGAGATGAGCCACGTTGTTGCAATCGGATTCTGAGTCTCCCTGTGTCGTTGGCTGTCTTCGAAATCCCTGCTCAGCAACTCGACCATATACTTGTCACTAGACCGGCAATACTCGAGGTAGCGTGTCGTCGTGATCTGTTTTTTTTTTTTTTTTGGCCATCTATGCAGAAGCTTGCCTGATGGCAAGAGGCAGGTAACCAAGAACTTCGAGAAGCTTTGCTGTATCCTCCCGACTGCTCATCTGGCGCGCTGTCAGATGCGTCTCCATGAGTTTGAAACCTTCGGTCTCTCTCATGCCCTCGACATCGAAAACATTGAGCGTTGTAACACCAAGCTCCAATATAAGTTCGTGGTTCCGTGACGTGAACAGCACGGAGCCTTGCCTGCTGAATGGAAGGTGGTCGGCGAGGTTGGTACTGCCGCTGAAAGGGTCAAGGCTGTCGGCGTTGTCAACGATCAAGAGCCAGCTACCCGCGCTTTCACAGTTTCAGAGAACTCTTGACAAGCTCTTCGACACCTGCCTTGCCGTCATCGATCCCACCAATCGCAGCAATCGACCGATGTTTCTGTATGTTTTTTTAAAAACTTTCCCCCCAATGGGGGGGGGGAAAAAAAAAAAAAAAAAAAAAAAAAGGATGTTTCTCGCGGACCGAAAGGCAAACTCGAGTGCAATCTGTGTCTTCCTAACCCCCCCCAAAGCAGAAAATGGGGTTTTTTTTTTTTTTTTTTTTTTTTTTTTGATCCGCGTCCACGTTGGGCGGAATGCTTGCAAGAAGCTGTTCCAAGATTGCTTCTCGACCGACGAAACCCTTGTTCCTTCCAAACGTCACAGCAAAGTGAATGCGGCCTGTAGCTGGTGACCTGCGTGTATCGCTGTCGGAGACGCTGCTGAAGAGGCAGTCGACAAACCTCCTGACAGCCCTTTCATTCTCGGCTAGGTAATTACGGGTGTGCGCCGACACCGTGCTGGCCTTTTCCCAGTCCGACAAGGTAATGTCATTCAGCCCCTGAGCAACATTGAATCGAAAATATTGGGTATCGTCATCAAATCGATCATACAAACTGTGGGCCACTCTCTTAGAGGACATGGGCATCCTCCTCAACGCACTGATGATTAATGCCGGTGACTCTTTGATGGTAATCACATCTCCAAGGCCAGTCCCGATGCTTAAGATCCGCATCTGGCGGCATTGCGGAAACTGTTTTCGAGCCTCCTGAATTAGGACTTCGCACGGGTTGTTGTACCCGAAAGCAGCATCGACGAACTCGATGCCATTTCACCCAAGCCTCATCGATTCAAAGAAGCCGACTGCTGCCGACGTGGCCCGTGCAACCTGCCATATGGTGCATGACTCAAAGGCCGTTGATGAATCGTAAGTTTTGAACAGGGTCGGAGGCGCATCGATGTTATCCCTAGTAATTGCTAGGACCGCCCTATGAAGCATAAGCTACTCTAATCAGAGTCTCTCGGCTGCAGTTTCTGACATACGTCTTCGTGCAAGTCTTGTCCCGAAAGAGCATATCTTCATGTGGGCATGTCCCAACAGTCAACTGGCCTTGGTCCCGGCGGCTCTTGCATTCTGCTTCCACACAGAAACTCCTAATCACCGATTTCAATGCATCCTCGAGACACATGGCGGAGAACATCGAAGAGGACGAAGTGGGAATATCCAAGGTCGATCTTGATGTGAACATGGACGACATTTTCTGATTGAATCTGCTCGGGGATTTCGACCTGGGCTTCAATGAGAAAGCCCGTTTAGCCAAGTCTCGATATGCTTGAATGCACTCATTGACCGTCATGTGCAGTTTTCCAAGCATAATCGCAATGATTCTGTATGCTGTTGTCTTAGTCAAGCGCGTTCCCAGTAATAACAAGCAGGCGGGGGGAACGTCACCCACCGGTGCTGGTGCCTCCAATCAAGTCAAAGTGTTTGCATGGCCGGGGGACATGGTCAAGGCCGTTCTTGTCGCGAATCTTCTCCATAATATACTCGAGGATGAGGAGGCTGGAGAGGCCCCGAATCCCGCCGCCGTCTCAAGCAGGGTCAGCGAGAACTAAACGACTCAAAAGAGACACCGGGCGCCGTACCAAGGGAGAGGATCTTCAGCGGCTCTTGGAAAGCCATCAAGGGGCTGCCCTGAACTGGGATTCTGATCACACAGGGAGGACAATATCACTCTCAATCACCAAGATCTAGTAAGTAGAGGATCCAGAAGGGGGCTATTATATTCAACCCAACGCCTTTGCTTTGTTGTCTGTTCTGCTTGGTCACTTCTTGTTTGTCATAGAGATGAAAGGTGAATGGAAAGTCCAATCTAACTACGGAGTATCCTGCATGTTTGGTGGTTTTGTTGAATCCGTCATCACTGAGCCGTTGAAAATATTGACCATGTTTTCCTTTCCGAGAAAAGATTGCGCCAAAGAGTACGGAGTACATTTGTACTCTGGATCAGTTCTCATAAGACGCTCCATGTCAGGGACCAGACGCGCTCTTCGCGATGGGCGCCAGACCAGACGCGTCCATGGAAGTCCACGTATTCACGTGACCCCAATCGCCGAAGCCAGATTCAGTGTGGTGACAAACCCTTGTCTGCGCAAGATCAAGGCGCTGAATGGAATTCATGGATTCCAGTGGTTTAGTCTCTCTATGTACATACAGAGCCCTTCTCAGCTAGTTTGCATTCTAAAAAATCGAACCCAAATATACCAATTTTTTGAAGACAGCAAGCCACCAGTAACACCCAACGCCACATCCCAGTAAACGCATGCAGGAGAATCGGTCGTCGAACATCGATTAGAGGAGACCCTGCTTCTGCAGACTGCTCAAAGTTAGCATACCAAGCCACAAATCGGTCCTGAAATGGGTGGATGGGGGAACAACATACTCGTTGTAGATACGTTCCGGCATGACGTTGCCCTCCGCATCTTCCATCTGCACGACATTGTCCCGTTGCTCCTTCTCCCGTCTGCGATCTGCCTCGAGCTTCTCCCAAAGCTTCAGGGCATCGTCGATCTTGGTGATCTCCCGGAACAGGTTCGTCTGGCTGGTGATGCCCAAACACCTCAGGCCGTAAAGATGTCGAGCCTCCGAAAAGTGCTTGTCGAAAGCGCGGCGACCCATGTACACAAAGTTGCCGCAGATTTCGCACGGGAATTCGACGCCCAACCCGTGCAGCTTGTAGAGCCAGTATGGGATCGGCTTGCCATCCCAAGCCAGTGGCAACTTTAGTGGGTTGTAGATCTTGCCCTCGCCTTCCTCTTCGGATTCCTCGTCGCGACGGCCTGGGTCGTTGTCTGCCAACAATGCCTCGATTTCCATCTGTCGCTCCCGCTCCGTCATACCCTGCTTCCGTTCAACATTAACGCGCGTGGCTTCACGCTCGGATTTAAGGGCCTTGGTTAGACACCGGATTCGGTGTTCCCGCTCAGCCACTGCCCTCTCCTTCAATGATCGGAGAGACGCATCCGTGGCACTGATTGGACCTGGTTTCGGCTCCGAGTTACCGCTGGCTTTCTTTGCCTCAGCTGCCCGGATATGCTTTTTGCCTGAGAGATGGTGCTTGTATGTGTTTTCGTTGCTAAACTCCTTCTCACAGTCGGGGCACCAAATCCCCTCGCCTGTTCCTTGGGTCTTTGGTTGCGCAGGTCCGTTCGCTGCCTTTTCTGGACCCCAACCAGGGACTTCCTTCGCCGCCCACAGTTTCTCAAACTCCTCATCCCAACTGGCAAAAAGCTTGTCAAGATCCTCCAAAGGCCGAACCCGCCTGATAAAGCTTTCTAAGTAGCTTGCGAGGTTCCCGACGTATTGGAAGTAAGCATCCGACAACTTGACATGTCTTTTGAGCGGCATTTGCGGAGGAGTGAAGATATCGAACTGGTCGATATATTGCATATAAGAGATTCGCCGCACTCCAGGCAGGTTCAGATACTCCTCGTGAGGCTTAATCAAATCCAAATACTGCCCGTACATTTCCTCGCCTGTGAACATGGAGTCGATGTCCGGCGCGAAAGGCTCGCGCTCCCCCGGAGGTCGTCGCTTGTACGCTTTCTCGAGGCTCTCGACGGGCTCATTCGGGTACCGCTTATGGAAATCCTTGATTTCACCAAGGCGCTTGTAGAATTCCTCGAAAGGGTCTCCCGTGGATACAGCCTTGATTTCCTGGGAACGAAGACCTTCCGCATCTTTGTAGATGTCCAGCAGGCGTTTTGACTGTTCCTCAATGCGGTTCAAAAACCCAGCAATCTGATGATCTCGCGCAAGTCGCTCGCGGATCTGTATACCATTACAAGGAGCGTTAGTGATGCAAACTTCGTAAGCTCATCAAGTCGCCTCAACTCACGTTTCGCGGCTCTTCGGCCACGCGCTCCGCGATCCCTTGCTCTAACCGTTCAAGGTCCTCGTGGAGCAATCGCTGATCTTCGAGCACCATTGTGAACCAGTCGGCGTAGACCGAGCCCTGCGTCACGACACTTTGGTGCTGCTACGTCGCTCACTGAAGCTTTTGGAGAGCAAACGGACCAGACCTTTCGGAGCCAAAGTTCCAAAGGTCACGTGATTCAGACCATGAGAGTGAAATCCCAGCAACGAGTCAAAGAAAGCGACAAGGATATTGTTGCGAGGTAAATCAGAGAGACTGAATTAATCCATCTTCCTCACTTTTTGCTTTTGCTTGCTGTTCGATCCAAATCTTCAGGCGTTCAGAAATCTGATTCGAGAAGTCACGTGATCCAAAGAGTGGCGCTTGGGCCAAGCCGGCCGCCGCCAAAGCCGACTTTTCTATCGCGTCGAGCCGAAGACGAGGACGTTCAACGTCGTTTACTGCCGCAAAACCATCAATCACAATGGCGGACGGGATCGATCGCCGTGCCGAAGGTAGGATTAATATTAGTCCCCCATGACGAGACTGGTGCTGACCTAGGTGGCAGAGCGCATGGAATTTACGACCTCGAAGGAGGTCACCGTTGCGCCGACCTTCGAGGACATGCATTTGAAAGAGAACCTGCTGCGGGGGATTTACGCATATGGGTACGAGGCGCCTTCGGCAGTGCAGTCTCGAGCGATCGTGCAAATCTGCAAGGGCCGCGATACGATTGCTCAGGCCCAGTCTGGTACCGGCAAGACCGCAACATTTGCGATCAGCATTCTCCAAGTGATCGATACAGTGGTGCGCGAGACGCAGGGTACGTGAAAGTCGCATTGATTTAAGGGACTGGTTGCTGATCAAACGCAGCTCTTGTTTTGTCTCCCACCCGCGAACTTGCGACGCAGATCCAGTCCGTTATCATGGCGCTTGGCGACTACATGAACGTGCAATGCCACGCCTGCATTGGAGGGACAAACGTGGGCGAGGATATTCGGAAGCTGGAGTACGGCCAACACGTTGTGTCTGGGACGCCTGGGCGAGTCGCCGACATGATTCGCCGACGACATCTGCGGACACGGAATATCAAGATGCTGGTCCTGGACGAGGCCGATGAGCTTCTCAATCGAGGATTCCGCGAACAAATCTACGACGTTTACCGTTATCTGCCGCCCGCGACGCAGGTGGTGGTTGTTTCAGCGACACTGCCTTACGACGTGCTGGACATGACGACCAAATTCATGACGGACCCCGTGCGCATCCTGGTGAAGCGCGACGAGCTGACGCTGGAGGGCATCAAGCAATACTTCATCGCGGTGGAGAAGGAGGAGTGGAAGTTCGACACGCTCTGCGACCTCTACGACACGTTGACCATCACCCAGGCAGTGATCTTCTGCAACACGCGCCGCAAGGTCGACTGGCTGACGGAAAAGATGCGCGAGGCCAACTTCACCGTCTCCAGCATGCACGGCGAGATGCCGCAGAAAGAGCGCGACAGCATCATGCAGGACTTCCGGCAAGGCAACTCGCGCGTGCTCATCTCGACGGACGTCTGGGCGCGCGGCATCGACGTGCAGCAGGTCTCCCTGGTGATCAACTACGATTTGCCAAGCAACCGTGAGAACTACATCCACCGTATCGGCCGAAGTGGTCGGTTCGGCCGGAAAGGTGTCGCGATCAACTTTGTGACGAGTGACGACGTGCGCATTCTGCGGGATATTGAGCTGTACTACTCGACGCAGATTGACGAGATGCCGATGAACGGTACTTTTTTTTTTTCCATCATCCGATAAAGACTAAACAGCATACTAACAAATCACCAGTTGCGGACTTGCTCTCATGACCGAATGGAACGTCACTATGGGCCGAGATGACACGATCTGATTGATCCACCCTGCGCGGCAGATCGTCTCCTGCATGGAGCATCCTGACTCAAGCCAAGGAAAGAAGACGGCAGGGTAAGAAGCATGTGGAGGATGGGGAACATGTAGCAGAAAGAAAAGAAAGCGTGACTTTGGCGCTTTGATCGACCCTATCCAACGCGCAGATCAATCACGAACGGGAAAAAATATACCCTTGAGTTTCACGGAGTACACTTCATCGTGCTAGTTTTGTTCTTTTTTTTTCTTATCTCGACAATGGCTGGCTGGGTTCACAATGTATCTGATACTGGACAATGGGTAACTAATTCGAAAAGAGGAAAAGAGCAAATGTATTTCATGCCTCATAGATGTCAAGTCATGATGATGCTATGATAACTCAAAACAAAGATCATCTTCATAAAGAACAGCGATCATGACCAGAGCGAGGAATACGTCCAGCGTAACCACGCCCTCCTGCAAATGAGGACCCCAGAAAAATGCAATCATCGGAAAAGATCGATCCGCCCCGAAGAACTCTTCGGCCGGCCCTCATCAACAGGTACGGCCAAATATCCGCCAAACCCATTCCCGACGAGGATACTCTCCCTCGACTCGCCGCCCCAGCGCGAACCCAGCTGCGCCTCGTGGAAGCTTGCGGGACGGGTGACGGAGCAGCGGCGGCGCCCAAACGCCGTTGCGTCGAATTGGGTAAAGTTCCATTCCAGCTCATCGATGCTCTTGCTGTACAGGTCGAGGGGCTGCTGGAGGCCCTGGGCAACGGGCCGCGAATTACTGTAGCCGTTCGCGAAAGGTTGCAGCGGCGGCGGTGTGAAGAGAAGCGCGTCCGGAAAACTGGCGTCTAGGACGTAGAGCCTGCGCAGGGCCGGCAAACAGTTGGAGAGCAAGGACGTGATGAGGTACGAGTAGTAGGAGCTCGAGGCCGGCTGCACTCCTGGGGATGTGTTGGAGGAGGTGATTTCGTAATGCATGGTTTTGATGCTCTTCGACGCGAGAGGGGGGATGTTCTCGGGTGGAAATGAACGGTCGACCTGCGCTTCGATTGTGAAGTGTTGTAGACGTGAGGCCTGAGGGAGGAATTGATACAGAGATGCGGGGTGCACCCCGGTACGGGAGAGAACCAGCTCCGTTAACACGTCACCCGTTCGTGGTGCCGAAATATACCGCGCCAGCCCGCTGGCGGTGATGTTTGGCGTCTCGAAGAGAGCAAGTCGTTGCAAGGGTGGGAATGGCGGCAAAGACTGGGACGGAGTAAAGAGCGAATCCCCAATCCAATGCATTCTGTCCAATTTCAAGCTCCGCAGGGACTGAAGGGAGAACAAGACCAAGCGTAAGGTGCTTTCCTCAACGCGCAGATCCGAAAGCTCGAGGATTTCCAAATTCGGCCAGACCCCGGTGCGGGGGATGCGCGCGAAGCTCGCTTCCGACCCATGCGTGTATGCCATACGACGGATGTCCGGACACCGCGCCATCAACTCCTGTTTCAGCGGAAAGGAGGAGACGTCGTCGCTGAAGAAGCCAACGGGAAGATCGACGTAGCGTAAATTCGGCAACACCGAGATTGTTCGTGCGAGATCCGTCTTGCTGGCCTCGCGCGTCATGTACGGCATGCGCAGCGAAAGCACTTTATTGCCCAGCTGCGGCGACTCCCTCACCGTTCTCATAAAGAGCAACAGACGCATCTGCGTCACATCGATGGACTTGCCATGATGATCCACGAACGCGCCTTTCTTCCGCTTCGACGATAACTCGATCTCTAACTCGCAGTAATGGACAGCGTCGATGCGGACGTGCTGGTATCTGCGAATCAATTAGAGTCAGACACGTGAGAATGACAGCTATAATTCAATGCCACCTACAGCAATGACTGCGCCGGGATGTGCCACCGCCTACAGACTAGCGTGCAGTGCGCCAGGTCCCGCATATCACAGAGCATACATCCATCGGTAGTCATTGACTCCTCCGAGGTGTCATACGACTCGTCGAGTGCATGCGGACAGACAAACGAGAATATCCTAGCCAGGACCTCCTGGGGTAACCGTTTCGTGCAGTCGAACAGTGGAGGAGGATAGTAGTATGCTGAGGGCGGCGCCACATGGTACTTCTTGAAGGCGGACTTGGCCGCCGCGTTCTTGTTGCGCGACCGAGCACGGAGGTGCTTGAAGAACCGCATCGTCAAAATTCAGGGCAGCTCATGAGTTATAAAGGAATTAATTCAATTCTGCCTAGTGCTGAGCAAGTACATGAAGCGGCCGGTTGGAGAAGGCCGAGTCCGTCCATCGCCCTACTAATATTAATCTTGGATTTATTATGATCAGCGGCGCCATTCAAACACTTCTCTGGACAGAACACATTTCTCACCCATTTGTGACTTGTGGCCTCTGCTTGATGTGGTCTCCAACCAACATAGACTGAAGCCGGCGTCTAATACAGGGAGCCCGCGGCCATGAATGGGTTCGGATGAACCTAAAAACAGAGCATCAACGGCCATTGGAAGACGCCCGACAGCCTTTGGCCAAGACTGCCTCGGTGGGATATGATCACGTGAGATATTATATCAGCAAATGCTTGGCAGCCTCGGCTAGGCAGCTCGGGGCGGTCCCGTCCTTTCACTCTTCGACTTCTCATCGACAGTAGTGAACTTCCAGAGGCTCGCTTGCAGCTCAAGTGTCCTGGCCGACTTGTTCAATTCAAGTCCTTCCGGCTTTACCAAATAATTTGTACGCGTACACCCACCTCAATATTTCAGTTCATTGCAGGTGGGTGTACGCATACAAATTTGATAAAACGGAATGAAGGGACTTGGATTAGCAGAGGCATCACAGAGCCTCTTTGCGAGTCTCTGATCCATGTGCAGGAGTTCGAATGGTTCATAACTACTAGGAAGTGCACGCTGGAATAGCAGGACGACCTCTCCTTTGGCGTTATTGACGAGGACTTGTTCAAGCCGGAGGCGAACGAGCAAAGGCTCAGACAGTAACAGTATATTAGCGACTCTGCCTTTGGGATTCTGTATCTAAATTTGATTGCCTTTGTCTGCTTACCTCGGGTAGACTTGAAATCTGTTTTCGCAGCCGTCCTCTTATGAGCCCAGCTTCGTTTCAAACTTGTTCCTGGCAAGTCACTGGCATGACAGGATATGACATCATCACCAAGGGTTGGGCACTTGCTCTTCCCCGAAATAGGACCTTCCTTTTGTTCTACTTGACGCTGGAGAATGTCGCATAATATCCGCCGTGAAATCAGGGCCGCGCTTGTGGTCCCGATTTGAAGATTAGCAGAGCAACAAGCGTTGTCTTTGCCACGCGTTGGAGAAAGTTGCGGATTTCCACGACGCGGCAAAATGGCGGGAGTTCTTTCCGAGGATCATCTCTGCATGAGCGATGCCCCGGCTGCAACCCAGGAAAAGGAGGAATCCTGGAAGTGTCGTGCTCCGTACCAAGTTCACAAGGGCCATGAATTCGGGCCCGTCAAGTGGCGGGGGAGATGCCATTGCGGTCGTGTTCAGTACCAGCTCAAGAGGGAGAATCCGCTGTCAGCCAAGTTCTGTCATTGCCGGGCGTGTCAGGTTCTTCATGGTTCGTGAGCGAATGTACAGCTGGCTTTTCTCATGTTATTTCCTGCTGAGCTTTTGGCAAGGAGCCCCGTTCCAATGGTGTGCTATCTTCCACAAGACCGACATGCGATTTAGCCGCGGCATCGACTCGCTCAAATTCTACTCGTCCCATAGCACAACGAAGGGCTATCAATTGCCATGCAAAGTGTATTGCTCCTATTGCAATACTCCAATCATGGACGAAGGTCGCAATATGTGCCTGATTTTCCCGGAACTGATTGAGATTGGCCCGGGAGAGGAGGAGCACAAGCGTCGCCGAAAAGTGTTTGATGTCAAGTAGGTTCAATGTCTCCGAATATGGGATGGATCCATTTGACCTGCTGTAGTTGCCATATCTTCTACAGCAGACGAATACTCGATGTGCCGGACGGAAAGCCGAAATGGACTGGACTGGACGGAAAGAGCGCTCAACTCGATGACGGTGGACGTGCAATGGTATTATAGGATTGCGTCTCTGTTGATGTTGATTGTACTCACCCAAGCATCTTGATATCCCCAATATGAATAGTTCTAGCTTCTGATTCCTCGTATAACCCGGAAACTTCTTCGAATTTCGTCACAGCAGCTCGGAGAAGAGCTATCTTCCCTCGACCTGCCCTAACTTCACCGTCGACTGCTCCGAATCATGCGACCGCCCTCTGCCAATCTGTCCTGCAGCTCTCATCCGACCCACGCAAACAACATTGGCCATGGCAGGCAAGACCTCGTCATGCCGACTCACGGCGGATCACGTGGTTAGGGCAAGGTCCTGGTCGGCAACGCAACAAGTCGCTGCATAATTACATAATCTCCCGTTCAGACTGCCATGGGCATGTGGCCGCTCTGTATCACCTCAGAGTGCTCACACGGCTTTTGTAACTCGAGATATCTGCAAGTGATGCAATGCACGTGATTGCTGTGATTCGTTCCTGAGGCCAGAAGGCTTTGGGGGAACGGCCCGAAAGGGTCTTAAACTTCGGCAGAAAAAGGCTCTGGAGAGCGCTATGATTGGCCCAGGCTGCAGATCACTTCCCCAGATGGATAATCCGCGATTCCTGCAGAAAAGCGCCCACTACTGTAACCTAAATAGGTACTCGTAGTAGGTAATTACTTTTTGGGAGAACATGGTCACTCACTCCAGACTCGACCGATCAACCAGTCCATGAGCCACGATGTTACCCTGCTGACGGCTTGGTGCTATTGTTATTTGGCATCATCATTTGCTATCGCAGCTTTTCCGTGACTAGTCATGCTGACCTGGGTGGTGTTAAGCTCATAATAGTACCCATGAGTCAAGGGCCACAGGCAATGTCACAGTACTACCTTGGTCGGCCGATCTGCCGGATCTTCAGGCACTCTCGGTGTAGGCTAATATAAAGTGCCGCCCTAGCATCGAGTCAACTATGGTTGATTGCTCTTCAAAAGAATATGTACTCCTGAGGTTGCATTTCTCAATATGTATGCACGGCCCATTGCAATCACGGCCTTGCTGGCCTCGACCGCTCTGGCGGCGACTTCCATCAGCGATGAAGAGATGACCTCTATGTTGAATGCGGGAGGGGTGGAACTGGCCGTGCGCTATGCTCCCATGTGGTTTTTCGGGCAAGCGTTGAATCAACCTCCATGCTATCCGACCTGGGCGTTTAGCGGTTCTCCAACCACCCCGGATGTTTATGACTTGGAGCATCAGACAGCCCCCGCACCCCAGTGCGACTATCCGGACGTTGGTTGCGATTGCCGGAATCCTGGCGTGCCGATAAATAATCCCGGCCCCGCGTTTCCCATCTACTTTAGCTATCGGAAGTGCAACGATAATGAGGTTCGCGTGGCCTATAACCTCTTCTATGAGAAAGACGGAGCCACCGTCTCAATCTCGCTCGGAGCGATCGAACAGACTGGGCGTCAAGCCAAGCTCGAGGGCAATGACTTGACTGTGGTCGATAATAGCACCGTTCCGCATGTGGTCCATTTCAGTGTCAATAGCACGGTGTCACCGCAGAGTGCCGCTGCTAAAAACATCGATATTGACATCGAGACGGGGCATAACTAGTCAGTAGCAAGACGCATTAACTTTATCTAGGAAAGACATGCGATGCTAACTTGGGAGTCACACAGTGACTGGGAGCGGGTAATCATCGTCCACAGCAAGGATTCCAACAACAACTGGACGCCGACGCGAGCGCTACTCTCGGCGCACAGTTACTATCACAATCTGGCCTGGGGAGATATCCAAAACACGCTGACCACGGAGGAGATCAACGCCGGCAAGGCCATCGATCCGAATGGGGTCAAGAACAACGATCATCCCAAGGTGTACGTGGCGTGGTCGAAGCATGCTCATTTTGACACGCGCAACACTTTCTGGAAAGACCCTATCAGTCAATCTCTCGGCCATGCTTTCCGCAGTCAGGACTGGTGGCATTTTGTGGACCCGAGCAACTATGTACGTTAAAACGTCGACACCTTTGTGTCTTGATAATCTCTTGGCTGACTGGACAGATCCGATCTGATCTATCCACGACGGCTGGGCAGGCCCTAGCCGCGGCTGACTGGGGAGACGCGACGGCGAACCCGCCCCGTGTCCACGATATTATGTGCGATGCATCGTAGTCCCCGGGCAGCGGCAGTCATGGTTAAAGAACTCAGAGTAAATAGACCTTAATATATCTCAATGAACACGCGCTCTCGCAGCCATTTCCGATTCTTGATCTCGACCAGTCGACTCTGGGCTACTAAAAATGGATCATGGGCAGGAATGTACCTGCATGCACGCCGTGCGTAGCGTATCCCTTGAATCGTACTAGGATGTAACTGTCCCGATGAGCTGATCTACATACTGTCCACCTTTTTGTTGTTACAGTAGTACTCGTACTTTGTCGCATCAAAGAACGCGGGAAACACGGCCCGAGAAACCCTTGGACACAGGGCAGTTCAATGACTTCAATGGGTTCCACAAGTCCACGATGGCAACACTTGACCGCTGCTTTGAAGTCTCTTTTGCTCTCTTCTGCGTTTCAAAGGACATGGCACGTGGTTCGTTGACTCGCCAGAATTTGACTGGTAAGAACTGGAAGATTCCGAGACCGGGGGACAGATTTTTGATTGAGGAGCAATCCAGATCGGCCTTAGGGCTGGTGCCCTAACCCTGGTGCAGGAATCGAATAGTGCAGAGAGGTACTGTAGTATCGGATGGATGTGAGGGACAACAAAGAATCCAAGTTTCACAAAACAACTAACTAGTTAGGTAGTCAATGACTCAATATATGGATCATGTCAGAGTGCTACGATACTTTGGGTACTTCATCCAGGGAAACAAAAACCGACAGTGTGAATTGGACAATCGAGCTTGATTCGGCTTTCGTTCGGCCCAAGCTTTGTCCGTTTTCTGAACTTGAACTTGACGTGGCAGCCGATAGGTACCTACTTATCGAATGCCTGAGGCATCAATCTCCTAACACTCCCCGATCGGACATCAATCCACTCTGCGCCAAGGCGTCATCACAGCAAGCACAGGACTCCCCCTTTTGGTAATTCAAGCATCACGGCCTCTGCTGACGAGGAATTCAAAATCTATCGAGACAATTGCGCGCAGGATGAGAAACAATTACTCTCTGCAAAAGGACTGTCAATATGGCCTCAATCCCTCTTATCTTATTGTGTCATTACGGTCAATAACCTAGCGCTATCGCGGGGCTCGAACCAGGCCGTTTCCAGTTAGGTTTCGGTTCCTCACGGCTCTTTCGAGTCTTCGTCCACTTTCTTTTTTCTCACTTCGCTTTCACCCCTCCCGCTGCTGGACAGTGAACGCCTTGTTTCGCCCCTGATCCTCGATGGCTTAAAGCCTCGAGGGGTCTTTTGGCCTTATCAAGTCTCCGCAGACTTCGCCACGCATCGAACTCTCCCGCGCTGCACCGCCTGCTCGTCCCTCCCCATCATGAATTTAACTTGAAGCTCCTGGGCACCTCCGGACCGGGTTTGACCGCTCCTCAAAAGTAGTCATTCTTCTTAAAGTCTGGAACCCTGTCGGGAAGATCGACCGAGGCATCGACGGATCGATCCGAGTCGCAACGTAGAGTCTTATCTCGCGTCTTGAAAGTCTTATCGCAGCGACCCAAAAAAGTATACGGTACGACTTCGGGGGCGGTGCGGAGAATGAACCCAAAGATCTATACCCCAGGCAGGCCATGGGGGGAGATCATAGTCGCATCCGCCAAACGTTTGGTGAGGTTTCTCAAGGCTTCACTGAGCAAGCTTCATGCGATTCAATCCCGCATCCCCATTCTGAGGAACCTGGAGTGGAACTTCATCACGCTCCACTATGCTTATGTGATTCTGTGGGCGTTGATCGGCTCCGTTGTCGTCTATGGAGGCAGCAGCTTCCCTTACATTGACGCGCTTTTCTTCGCCTCGGGCGCCGCAACGCAGAGCGGCCTTAACACGGTCGACCTGAACCTCGTGCCCACCTATGCTCAGGTTTTTTTATACATAATCTCGATGCTGACCAATCCCATCGTCATGCACTCATTCGTCGTCTTCGTCCGCCTGTATTGGTTCGAGAAGCGGTTTGAGCACATCGCTCGAGACGCCCGTGCGCTGCGGCGGTCCAAGTCCAGGACACTCTCCCGCGGGAGAGACCAAAACGGCCGACCACGTGAGGAACAGAGCGTCCGTGGACAATCGATCGTCGTCCTGCGGAACGAGGCGGGGGACGCTCGAGACGCTCTTAGGGATGACTTGAAAGCCGACGTCGAGTCGAGCTCGGAGTCGTCCAATGAAGAAGAAGTCGGGCCCCGGTTCTCCGAGGCAGTGCCGCCGCGGCTACGACACGCAGACTCCGAAGGTTCCGAGTTACGACTCCCGCCTCAGCGGAGCGCCGAACAGCACATTGCGTTTCTGGAGCACCAGCGCAAGGACAAGGGGGCATTGCGCATTCCCAGCCCTCGAGAGTATGACCGAGGCGGGATGCCGCAGCCTATCAATGAGGAGAACTCCACCACTAGCCCCGAACCCCAGAATGACCAGGACCATGGGGACGGAGAAGGTGGCGATAACATCAGCACGCATATCACCATCAACGAACCGGACGTGCTGCGGCTGCGTTCCCGGACGACCGTCACGATGCCACGGGTGGACTCAAGACGAGACGACCCGGATGAACCGCCTCCCAACTTCTTAACCCGAATCCGAAGTCATCGGCCGACGTTCGACGGCATCGTCCGCTCGCTGACGCAGGAGCGGGAGAGGGAGATGCCCTATCTGAGCTGGAATGCCACCATTGGGCGCAACTCGGCCTTCGTCGCGCTCACCGAGGAGCAACGCGAGGAGCTGGGAGGAATCGAGTACCGTGCCCTCAAAACGCTGGCCGTTGTTCTCGTCAGCTACTTTGTGTTCTTCCACGTTTTCGGCGCCATTTGCCTTGTGCCGTGGATCATGACCAGCGAAAAATACGGACAGGTAGTCACCTCGGTTGGGCAGGGCCGGCCGTGGTGGGGGCTATTCACGGCGGAATCGGCTTTTAATGATGTGGGCTTCACTCTGACGCCGGATTCGATGGTGTCCTTTCAGGATGCCGTTTTTCCCTTGCTCATAATGAGCTTCTTGATCGTCATCGGCAACACGGGCTTTCCCTGTATGCTGCGGCTGATCATTTGGGTGCTGTCCAAGATCGTTCCCCGAGGGCATCCCCTGTGGGAAGAGCTTCAGTTCCTGTTGGACCATCCGCGGAGATGCTTTACGCTTTTGTTTCCCCGAAATGCAACCTGGTGGCTATTTGCCATTCTCGTGATCCTGAATGGGGTAGATTTGATATTCTTCATCATTCTGGATGTAAGAAGTGCCATCAGATAGGTTGCGACTCACGCTTGCTGACGTTCCCGCAGCTGAACAACAAGATCATCACCGCGCTTCCTCCTGGAACGCGTGTCTTGAATGGCTTGTTCCAGGCAGTTTCCACACGGACCGCAGGTTTTAGTTCGGTCAGCATTGCGGAGTTGCACCCTGCCATGCAGGTGTCATACATGATCATGATGTACATCTCCGTGTTCCCCATTGCAATCTCCATGCGACGCACCAACGTCTACGAGGAGCGCAGCTTAGGGATCTACCACCTCCGGGACGAGGACAAGGAGGAAGAAGAGATGCGCGAACCGAGCTACATCGGGGCGCATTTGCGGAAACAGCTGAGCTTTGATCTGTGGTACATCTTCCTCGGGTTCTTCATCATCTGCATCGTCGAGGGGGATCGGCTCCAGAACAACAAACAATATGCGTTTACGCCGTTTTCGGTTCTGTTCGAGATCGTGTCTGCGTACGGCACGGTCGGGATGTCGCTGGGGTACCCCGACGTCAACGCGTCGTTCTCAAGCCAGTTCCGCACCATTTCCAAGCTGGTCATCATCGCCATGCAAGTGCGCGGCCGCCATCGTGGCCTGCCCTACGCTCTAGACCGGGCCATCCTGTTGCCGTCGGAGTCTCTGCATCAGAAGGAGAAGGCCGACGCGGAGCGCATACTGCGGCGCCGCATCTCCAATGTCAGCAATGGCTCGGTCGGGCTGCCGGCTGCATATCGTACGGGGACGGACCTATCTCGGAACCGAACGAACAACTGAGAGCGTGGGCGTGGATCGTGGTGGTGCGTTACGAGGCCATGTTATTTTTTTTTTTTTTTCTTTATTAGAATACGGGGATAGGGTTCATGGCGTTTTGGCGTCCGGAAATGGTGGAAAAGGTCTGACGTGTCTCGACTGAGTTTGCTGTGTTGTCATTCCGGCCGCCTGCATTTGTGTATCGTCACATCCGATAGTTACGTGGTACATGTATAATATTGCCTTTTAGTATGTAATACCTTCGCCGAGTGCATTCTGCGATGAGCGAAAAAGCAAAAACGACGTTCTCTTCAACCCTTGCCAGGGGATTTTGGCTACTTTAATACTCCCTGCAAGCCATCGTCCTGCCAGTTGCAGTTGCACCGCCGCAACTCGTGACCAATCCATTCTCCCTACTACTACTGTGCCACAATGACGGAACTCAACCCAGAGTCACTTTGCAACTGTTTGAACCAAATGCCTCACCATGACAATGCTGATGACGATCATGCAGCGGAACAGAAAGAAGAAGCAACCGAAGCCGAGCCTCACGGAACCATCGTAATCTCAAGCTCATCATCATCCTCGGCACAGTCTACTACCGCCTCACCGGACACGGACACGGCAATGGAAGAAACGCACATGAAGTGTACTATTAGCCAGACCGATTCGACACCAGAAATACACACAGGCAGTTCTACTCCGAGTAGCAGTTCTGCTCTTCCGCCGTCGACTCTCCCCGCTCATGGCGCGATTCCCAACACCACTACTAGGCCTAACGGCAACGAGGATGCCAAGCCGCCATTGAATTTATTTCCCCAGATTCAGAATCAGCGAGAGCGGGACCACCACCATCACCGTGGGAGGGGACCGGGACCGGGGTGGGTGCCGCGAGCTACTATTACTAGGACCCGGCGTTTCAGTGCGAGT
The DNA here is from genome assembly GCF_041956625.1 of Thermomyces dupontii. Classification (NCBI taxonomy): domain Eukaryota; kingdom Fungi; phylum Ascomycota; class Eurotiomycetes; order Eurotiales; family Trichocomaceae; genus Thermomyces; species Thermomyces dupontii. Next base: position 1,652,754 of record NW_027192310.1, on the reverse strand, counting down.
GTGGTGCTCCTGTCCTCCTACAACAAACACACGGTTACTCAGGACAAATTGAAAGGGGGGAAGAAAAAGGGCAAACCGTCCACAGTGACGCGGGGGAGGAATGACGCAAAGAAACATCTGGGGAATCTTGGAACAGACGAGCCCAAGGACAAGAAGAATGATCACGAGCGGAGAAATACTAAAGGGGGCCACACTCGGTGGACGACAGAGACGACGGAGTTACGGCAGCAGCGTGCCGAGCTTGAACGTCTAGAAGCGCAGCGTGATCGTCTAGCTGTCGCTTGGATCGTGGGCAGGCATATTCGGCGTGTGTGTCGGAATCTGTCTGCGGACGGCGGATCCAAGCAGGATGATCCCATGGGATGGAAAAGATATGTCAAGGTACGTATATGTAGCCCTTAGCATAGGGTTGGAGAATGATTAAGGTGAGTGTATCTACGACGCAGAGCTTCGCAGCGAGGTACATCGACAGCGAGCCAGCAGAGCCATCTTTCGATCCGGAAATTCTCGCTCGGTACATTGAGCGGCTGGTCATGGCGACGGAGCCGTGGCAGGCGTGGTGCAAGGACCTGCAGCGGCTGTATCGCTGGGAGCAGCCGCTTCGGACTGCGATGTGGTATGCTTTTTTTACCTACCTATGGCGCAAGCAGCGTGTTATGAGTTTCTTGGTAGGTAGTTCGTTGTGTGTCCTTGCGGGTTATTGACGAGGCCGGATAGTATGCATACATCATCTACATCGTGCTGAAGCGTCGCCTCTGCCCGCCCCCAGCGCAGTCGATGCGGGAATCGCTCGATCGCGCGTTGGATCGGGGCATCCTGGCCAGGAGAATAGGCGAGCTGGTCACTGACCGTCACGCGCGGGAGCGGTGGTTGGAGCCCCCCATGAGAGACATCGCACCGCACATGCAGGGTCAAATCGGCGATCTGGCGGCGTTTCTGGAGGTGCTTCAAAATTTCTACCACTGGCGGGAGCCGCGACAGACCGCGGCTAGCCTGTTCTTCTTCGCGTCATGTCTCGCACTCTCCCTCGTTGGAGACAGAGAATTCTGCATGAACGTGTTTTGGTTCCTGGCCCTCAACACGTTCTTCCTCGCATGGCCAGTGGCGGACCATTTCCCACAGTATCGGTTCCTAGTCAGCCCGTTTCGCTGGGCGTTCTGGGATATTCCGTCACATCGTACGTGGTCTGGCTGATGATTTTGTGCATGCTAACGGCTGTCATAGCCGAGTGGGTGATTCAATATCTCCAGCGGCACGATGTTCTCCGTCAAGCGGAGAATCAAGTGAAACAACGGGCTCCGGATGGTGTATTCGAACAAGGATTCGAGTCGGCCAGCGAAGCAAAAGCGCAGTTGAAGTCCCGACGAAAGAGCACTAGGGATGGCGACGCTCTCCTCTTCCCTGCATTCTACAACGGCCAGCCCGGTGATTTAGCACTGCGGACTCGCGGCCTGTGCTTTGTAACGGCCAGAGGCAGGAACGCTTCATATTCTGGGCGAGACGTAGTATGGTCGTACCCCTACAGCAGTCTGATCCAGATGACGAAGAAGCCAGACCCACGGCTGGAGCATCTAGCGGGTCTGGAGCTGGAGGTGTTTGACCCGGCTGAGACGCGTGGGTCTTCCAAGACACACGGCGGCTCCAACGGAGAGAAACATGCGATGACTCTCCATCTCCATCTGCAGCGTGCAGATCGTGATGAGGCGTTTATTCTGATTGTTGGGCGAAGCCGGCTCCCCTGGCGGGTCTGCGAAGATCCATCTTCGACTTAGGGACTGTTTACAGGTTTTTACTGTACATAGATCTTATCTTAGTCGGTAGGCATCCGCATACTTGATGTATTGATCCACCACATCATGATGATCATGATGATGATGAATCTTATCGAAGTATCGATACTCTCATCTAATCAGCCTGGAATGAATGAATGATTACATACGCATCCAGTGCCTTCCTGAATGCCTCAGGAACGGTCCTTCCTTTGAGTCCCGACTTCAGCCATCGTTGATTTCAGCGATTACCTCCAACTTATCCAGCTTCAAGAGCTTTCATTTAATATACCTAATAAACTAGTCTAATACTACTGTGTCTGCATCTCTTATCATGTCATACAACAACCCCAGATCACAGGTCCCCAAGACCAGCCTTAACGATCGCGGCATCCCTCCCGGATATGCCGAGACCGACGCCGGGATAAAGAGAGCCGGCGTGGTTTCGGCCCGCCCGGCCTATGCCAAATACGATCCCCGCGGCTGGAGTCGCCGAACGCAGATTATCGCGGGCTTGATTACGGTCGCTGTGATCGTTGCCGTCATCGCGGGTGCGGTCGAGGGAGTCAAGGCCAATAGGTACCCGGACTACTATCCGCTGAACTATCGGCTGGTGGATACCTACGAAGGACGTAACTTCTTTGACCAGTTCCGGTACTGGTCCGATCCAGATCCCACCCATGGGTTTGTGGTGTATGTTTGTCGATTTCCCCAAGGGCTCTCTACAGACGGAGGGGAGAAGCTAACGAGGCAAGATACTTGAACGCCGAGGGTGCGGCGTACTCGAACCTGACGTATGCTAGCGATGACGCGGCGGTGATCAAGGTCGACACGCAGTACGACAACGCGATCGGTGGCCGCAATTCGATCCGCATCGAGTCGAAGAGGACTTATGACCGGGGCTTGTTCATCTTCGATATTGCTCATGCTCCGCACGGGTGTGGGACATGGCCGGCCCTGTGGCTGTCGGATACCTACAACTGGCCGACGAACGGCGAGATTGACGTGGTGGAGGCGACTAACAAGGGAACCTTTGGCAACTCCATGACCCTGCACACGACGGAGGGCTGTACCATGAACGTCCGGCGCAAGCAGACGGGGAGTGTCGTCTCGAAGGATTGTTACAATGCGACCAACAACAATGAAGGCTGCGGGGTCAAGGCGGGCCCGGCGTCGTTTGGGCCAGAGTTCAACGACAACGGGGGCGGCGTACGTGCAACCTCCAAAATGGTCTCAAAACGAGTGCTAACCGGGGAGCAGGTGTATGCTACTGAACTCCGAGAAGAAGGGATTCGGATTTGGTTCTTCCCGCGAGGGTCGATCCCGGCGGACATTACGACGTCGCGGCCGGACCCGTCCCGCTGGGGCAAAGCGACGGCGGACTTTCCAAACACCAAGTGTGACATTTCAAGGCATTTCCGCAATCAATCGATCATTGCCAACATTGCGTTGTGTGGAGACCTGGCCGGGCAGGCGAGCCGCTATCGGGAGGAGTCTGAGTGCCCGGGGGAGTGTCCGAGTTTTGTCGCGCAGCATCCGGAGGCGTTTCGGGAGGCATACTGGGAGTTTCGGAGCATCAAGGTGTATCAGGCGGAAAACGCTTAGACGTTATTACGAGTAAAACTATAATAGAGATTTGTCCTTTTTTTTTTTTTTTTTTTTTTTTGTTTGCCGCTTGCGTGAGCGCAGAGTCATGTGGTGGCAGGGAGGCGGCGACGATGACGATGTATCTAAAGTTATGATCAAAAGCATACTTCACGGATTGACGTTCCAAAGACGAGTTCCAAGGATGAATCCTGCTGCGGCGAGGGCAATAAGAAATATAATATAAAAGCGACTCAAGAAGGAAAGAAACCATTGAAGCCCATCACAGATCATTGATTGTCAACAATCTCCAAAAAAAACCTCTCTCATATAAACTCCAAATCTTTTTTTTTTTAAAACCCCTCGAGAAAAAAAATCGATCAAAAATGACCTCCCGCTACAACTACGGCTACGGCACCAACTACACCTACCCGTCGACCACCACCGCGACGGCGGGGACGACGGACTACGGCGCCAACCGGACCACCTACGATCCGACCACGGGAGCGTACGACCAACACATTGACTACGACCTCGACGCCACGACGCGGCGGCATCATCGGGAGCAGATGGATGATTCCGGTCGGTATTACCATCGGGACGTGGACACGGATACCTCGGGGTATGATAATACGACGAGGGTGCATAAGGAGTATTCGAATCCGAACACGGGGACGAGTTATCATCGGGATGCGACGTATGATCGGAATACATTTGTGTAAAAAAAGAGATTTCTACTCAGAGGAGGGAGGAGGAGGAGGGGATGTGGTGGTGTCTGGGCTTGTGAAGGGGAGGGTTGTGATGGTGGTGTAGAGTCGAGAGGAAAGAGTTTCGAGGGTAGAGAGAGGATAGAGGAGGAAAATACAAGCCTGGACACAAAAACGCGATTCATCAGAGTAATAGACTAGTAGGAGTAGTAGAAAAAATAAACAGGCTAATCTAGTAAACATGCTGAAAGGGAATGAAGAATAAAAAATCACTGCACCTGGCTGACAATCTCGCTGGCCCGAGTCAAAGATTCCACCATCTGCTGGCACTCTTTCCGTCGGCGTACCGTGTAGTCGCTCTCCTTGAGGAGGTCGTCCAGGTCGCCCGTCTTGTAGAGCTGTTCCAGCAGCTCGCGCTGGATTTCGTCTTTGCTGTATCTACTCACTGTTAGAATGATTTCCGCGATGGGGAAAGATTTCAACGTACTGGACCAACGTGTACATGATGGCTTTCGGAACCATATCAATCATCGTCCGCTTGACAATGTTAAAGTACGAGTTGATCAACAGTTCTGAAATCGTTAGCGCCGTTACCCGAAATTTTCCAGAGGAATACGTACTGATCACCTCCACCTCAATGGCTTCCCGCTCGCTCAGCGTCCCCGAGGCCTTGAGCGTCGGCGGCGGCGGCTCCATCGCCGCCATCTTCTTCTTGTTCTTGGACGCGAAGAAGCTGCCAAAGAACCCGCCGCTCTGCTGCGACCCGCTGTCCGGCAGCGAGGCCGAGTCCGCCGTCGGGCTGCCCGACCGCGGCGGCAGCGGCTTGCCCGTTTTGGGATCCACTTGCGTGGGCTTGCCCGCATTATGCCGCTCGTTGACGATGGCCATCGCCTTGTGCCCGTTCAAAAAGTCCGGATGGCCCGTGTTGATGTAGCACGCCTCCATGTTGACCAGGTCCTTGACAAGCTTGTTCGTCGGCTCCATCGCCTTCTTGAAGAAGTTAATCACCACGCCGTGGAACTTCTCCTTGAGCAGCGGGTACCGCCGGAACAGCTGCTTGTTCAGCAATTGACCCAGAATCCGCACCAGCTCGTCATACACCAGCGACACGCATTTGAGGCTCGGATCCTCCAACCGCCGGATCTGCTGCTTGACAATCAGCTCAAACGCCGTTGTCGCCACAAACAGCGCCGGCGACGAGCCGGACGAGTTGTACAGGATCGTCCGGATGTCGGCGTCCTTGACCTGCTCCAGCGGGTCGATCGCCTTGATGCCGTTCGAGTACAGCTCGTGGAACACAAAGCTGATACGCGCACCGCCAGACAGCTCCACGCTCGACAGCTCCTGGCTGTTGCCTTCCAAGACCGTCCGGTACTCGTTGCTGAACTCCGAGATGATGTTGAGCAGAATATTGGCGCTGTTGCCCAGCATCGAGTCACCCAGCTGCGCCAGTTCCGATTGGTACCGTTGAAGCGTCGAGTTGATCCGTGCCTTGATATCGGGCAGGGTTTGTTTGATGTGCATCATCAAGATCTACGACCGTTAGTCTATCTCTTCCTGTAACGGAAACAGTCGCTACTCACGAAATTCAATTTCCGAGCCAAATATCCCGTCCCGCAGTACGATGACTTGTTCCGGTACGCCTTGTGGTTCTCGAAGAAGTTCTTCTCCTGCTCCAGCGCGTACGAGATCGGCCGCTTGTTCTCGATATCCCGTTGCCCTCGGTTCACCACTGGCACATAGCCCAGCCGCAGCGGAATAACCCGGCCGGCCAAGATATCCACAACGTCCGTCCCCTCGTCCATCAGATCAACCTTGGTCAGCACACCGATGGTGCGCTGGCCCTCCGGGTCCACCTCACGGGCCAGCTTCAGCCCATCCGAGTTCGCCAGGTCCTGGTTGGCCGCCGTCACCGCCAGGATGATCGCGTTCGGCTTGCTAATGTACTTGAGCACCATGTCGCGAATCTGGCGCTCGATATCCTTGGGCTGGTCGCCGACGGGGACCTTTGTCAGACCAGGGAGATCGACCAGCGTCAGCGTCAACACGTTGGGCGAATAAATACGCAGGTTGATCGGCGCCGGCGACACGCCCGCGTTGCGGCCAACCTTGGCCTCAGTCTCGCGCGTAATCTCATCACGGATCTTGTTGAAGTCGTAGAACTTTTGCCCCTGCAGGTGCAGGAACTCGCCATACTCGTCCACATTCGCCTCACTGTCTGTGGTGCCCTCGATGGCCTTTTGCTCGTCGCTCTTAACCCCGTTCGTCTGCGTGCTGCTCGTTGATGGCCGGTTGATCAGTTGCAGGATCAGTGGTCTTCGGGTGACGATGCCGGCTCCTCGAGGAAGACTTTATTTGCCGAGTCAGCGTGAAACAACCCCCTAGTTCCGGATGGGAAAAAAATAAATCCCCTACAAGTCTCTCCCGACGATGTTTTCCAACACAGAACTCTTTCCGCTCGACTGCGCGCCGACGACGACGATCTGGGGCAAATCGATGGGATTTTGGACCTGGAATTAATGCACAAGATCAGCGGTCGCACGCGGCGCGCGGCAGGAAGTAACATACCCCTACTGTTGTAAAGACATCTTGCAGCTTGTTAACGAGGGAGATTAGGCCGGGGTCATTGACATTTTGCCTAAGGGGGGGGCGCAAGTCAGAACTGATATCCAATCTGATCTGTGTGGGAACGGGGGAGGGAGTGCGCACGTATAGCTAGTAGTAGATGCCATGCTGGCACAGATCGGGCAGCGAGAAGAAGCGACACAACGAGAAAAGCAAACCGATGCGAAAAGGACTCAGAGCAGGGTTCGTTAAGGAATCGGGTTTATCAGTGGGAGTGGCCGAGTTGATCGGGTGGCAGTGGTGACTTGCGATTCTGGGCTGACCGCCTGCGCTGATCTATCGAAATTCGAACGCGAAGCTGAGAAAAGAGAATTAGGACAGTATACTAGAGAATGGTCGCCTTCAGCGGTCAAAAGAATATGTTTATCAAAAGAAAATGTTGCCGTTGAAATTATTTCTGGAGGATTTCAGAGTCCAAACGACTCGATTCGCTGTCACGGGACTCGAACAATGTTGCTGCCTCAGGCTACAACAATCCAGGTACAAAGACAACCCATTCTATTCGCATCACATACGCAAACATCAAGGCAAGAAGAATATATCAATCCTACTCATCGGACACCGATGCGAACCGCTCCGACATGTCTTGGAGAAGCTTCTCATACTGCCGATCGTCAGTAGATGTCCTGGATACAGGTCAGCAGCAGCTTACCTTGGCGATCACGGCCTCTTTATCGTCGGGCACTTCGAACTTCATGCTCCGCAGCGCGGTCTGGATGTCGGCCGTCGCTTCGCGCACCTTGGCCCAGCTGTGGCCTTGGGCGATCGCCCGCTGCGCCTCGTCGTAGTAACCCATGAAACCCTTCATCATGTACAGTGTCTTCCACAGGGGGCAGTACTGGTCGTAATCACTGTAGCCATTCTGCTGGAGGAAGTCATCCTTGACCATGGCGGCCACATCCAGCGTGATCTTGTCCGAGTCACCCAGCGCGGACTTGCCGACCAGCTGCACGACCTGATCGAGTTCCTCCGAGTTGGACAGCAGCTCCTTGATCTGATCCCGGAGCCGCGGGAACTCAGGGTGCTCCTTCTCGTAGAACTTGTCCAAGATCGGTGTGTACTTGCTGTACGAGATGGAGGTGTTGACCGATGGGAAGTGCTTGCGCTGCGCCAGCTTCTTGTCCAGACCCCAGAAGACCTGGACAATACCCAGCGTGCTGCTAGTGACCGGATCGGAGAAGTCGCCGCCGGGCGGGCTGACGGCGCCTACGATACTGACACTGCCGGTACGCTGAGGGCTGCCCAGAGCGATTGTCTTCCCGGCGCGCTCGTAGAAAGAGGCCAGCTTGGCACCCAGATAGGCAGGGAAACCCTGGTCTGCAGGCATTTCACCCAGACGGCCCGAAATCTCACGCAGAGCTTCGGCCCATCGAGACGACGAGTCCGCCATCATGGCAACGTTCAAGCCCTGGTCCCGGAAGTATTCGGCGACAGTGATGCCGGTGTAGATGGAGGCCTCGCGGGCTGCGACGGGCATGTTGGACGTGTTGGCGATTAGGCAGGTGCGTTTCATGATGGGTTCTTTGCGACCCTCGACTTCGATGGAAAGCTATTTCTGGGGGTCAGCGAAGCTGGCGATGAAACTCTGTCCGAAAACACTCACTTCAGGGAAATCCATCAACACCTCCGCCATTTCGTTCCCACGCTCCCCGCAACCAACGTAAACGATGATGTCGCTGTTGGAGAACTTGGACACACTCTGCGAGATGACGGTCTTGCCGCAGCCAAAGGCGCCCGGGATGCAGACGGTGCCACCCTGCACACTGGGGAACAGCGCGTCCAGCACGCGTTGGCCGACAATGAACGGCGAGTCGGATGGCAGCTTCTCTGTGACGGGCCGGGGCACTCGAACGGGCCAGGTGTGCATCATGCTGTGCTCGGTGCGCTTCCCGTCAAACTCAATCTCCAGCAGCTTCTCGTCGACGGTGTAGCTCCCGGCGGGCGCGATCCGGGTGATGGTGCCGCGTGCCCGGGGCGGCAGCAGGATTTTGTGCTCCCGCAGCAAGCTGTTCTCCCAGACGATGCCCCAGACGTCGCCGCCGGTAATGTGGTCGCCGACCTTGAAGTTGGCAGGCTTGAAGTCCCATTTCTTGGTACGGTCAAGGGCGGGGATTGAGATGCCGCGGGGGATGTAGATGCTTCCGGAGGCGGCGCTGATGCCTTGCAGTGGGCGCTGAATGCCGTCATAGATGGTCTCCATCAATCCGGGGCCAAGCTCGACGGACAGCGGCTTTCCGGTTCGGAAGACAGGGTCGCCGACCGTGAGACCATCGGTCTCTTCGTAAACCTGAATCGTGGCCTTGTCACCGTCGATTCGAATGACTTCACCGACCAGCCGAGCGTGACCGACATGGCACTGCATAAAATGAGCAAAACGTGTCATTGCATAGCGGGGGGGAGTTGATCACTGACCAGCTCATACATGGCACAGCCGATCATGTCCTCGGCCACGACGACGGGGCCGGAAACGGAGAAGATGGCGCCATGGTGTTCATCGCCAGCCGGTTGCTTGGGCGCGTTGGCCATGGTGGGCGAAGGCGATGGCGACGGCGAAAAAGAGTGAGGGGACGTGGGCGAGCGAGGGCTCGAATTTGGGGAGGAGTGGTTGTTGTTGTTGTTGTTGTTGGAGGCGGAGGAGGAACAGCTCGTACTGGGCCTGGGCGAGTCGGGGAGCGGAGGCAGTTGCTGGAGATGGTCTGACGACAACGAACTCCTCCTGGACGAGGCCTCAACCACAGCACCGTGGGCGATCAGATCCAGCAAAGACGGCCGGCCCCGCAGAGGAGGTCTTCTTAGGCCGAGCATGCGCTCTACAGATCCTCATTCAATTCGCTCTGAGTACAGTTGGTGTCCAGTTCCTGGTGAGGTGATGCTGTTGTGAACTTGAACGGCGTCACCAACGCTTGAACTGGGAAATCGGCTACAACTACAGTGATTTCGAGGCCGCGCTGGCGGTTTATTAACTGTTCAGCAGCACCGAGAAGCGGTCTGTGGCTTGCGTGTGCATCAGTTGACTTTGATAACCTAAAGCTACTGACCGGGATGACGCTTGACCAGCCATCCCAATTCTGGGTCACGTGAAGTAGTTATGTACCCCAGCTTTTATAACTGGATATCCAGTTATCAGGGTCTCTCAGTAACCCGACTATTTGTGCTTTGTAACTTGCGATGTCCTGCAACTCTGGCTTGCGCTGCAATCCCGGCAGCCGCAGCCACAGCGACGACAGGAAGAGGGGTAGGCTACTGCTCGACCTTGGGCTGAATAACCCCCTCGGGTCCAGACTACTAAACTCAATTCTTTACTTAACAACTTGGTGATTGACAGGTCACTGTGTTGATCAGAATCACAGATCGAGCCAGCCCATGATGCCTGACAAGAGCCGCGGAAGATCCGCTCCCTTGGCCCGGCGTCCGGTGTCTCTGGAGCGTTCAGTTGTGACGACCCTGCTTGAGACGGCGGCGGTATTTCGGCCTCTCCAGCCTCTTCATCCTTGAAGATATCATGGAGCAGGTTCGCGACAAGAATGGTTTTGACTATGTCCTCGGGCCATGCGAACACTTTGACTTGATTGGAGGTTTGTCGATTGCCTCTTCAGCAGCGTCCCCGACAACGATGAACGCAGGTCACCAGCTACAGGCCGCATTCACTTTGCTGTGCGGTTTACAAGGAACAAGAATTCGCAGTTATCTTGAAACGGTTTCTTGCAAGCATTCCGCCCAACGTGGACGCGGATCAAAAAAAAACTGCCATTGTCTGCTTGGGTGGCGTTAGGAAGACACAGATTGCACTCGAGTTTGCCTTTCGGTCCGCGAGAAACATCCTTTTTTTTGGGTTCTCGCTATAGACGCAGTCGGCTTCAGAAACGCATACAGAAACATCGGTCGATTGCTGCGGTTGATGGGATCGATGACGGCAAGGCAGATGTCGAAGAGCTTGTCAAGAGTTCTCTGAAACTGTGAAAGCGCGGGTAGCTGGCTCTTGATCGTTGACAACGCCGACAGCCTTGACCCTTTCAGCGGCAGTACCAACCTCGCCGACCACCTTCCATTCAGCAGGCAAGGCTCCGTGCTGTTCACGTCACGGAACCACGAACTTATATTGGAGCTTGGTGTTACAACGCTCAATGTTTTCGATGTCGAGGGCATGAGAGAGACCGAAGGTTTCAAACTCATGGAGACGCATCTGACAGCGCGCCAGATGAGCAGTCGGGAGGATACAGCAAAGCTTCTCGAAGTTCTTGGTTACCTGCCTCTTGCCATCAGGCAAGCTTCTGCATAGATGGCCAAGATCAAGGCCCAACCACAAAGGCCGTTCAATGGAGATGAGCAAGCTGGGGTGTAGAGTGTTGACGCAGGAGCTCCGGGCTGCCAGTTGGACAAGTGCTGCTGGAACGCGAATCCGCGGTTGCCTTGCCTGAGGGCGTTCACACTTGACAGAGCTCCCTACCGCACTAGCCCTATCGGGTATTTCAAGTACTTTACTCTAGCCTTTCTTGTACTAGGCTCGACTTAGACGCGCGGCTAAGATGACCTAGACGCTCTAAGCGCAGCTCGGAGGAGGAGTGGTACAGTCCGAGCAGGAATGGTACAAGGATTCGATGGTGACTTGCCACTGACGACGGCGGCGGGCCGGGGCGGCGGAGGGGCGAGTTGAGACGGCGATTCGATGGATGATAGACGATTCGATGGCGTGGGCTTAGTCTGTCGCGAGGGGATGTCAACCGAGGTTCGGGAAGGTACGCCTTGATCCCTGGGCTCCGGGACTCCGATAGCGGCGGCTGGTCGCCCTCGCCCGCCGTCCCGCGGTGGCAGCGCCGGGCGGACATCTGGAGTGTCCTCTGCTGGCTTCTGTCCGGGAGCGGCGGCCTCGATGGCATCACGTAGACGAGAAACCTGTCCCGTCTCCTCCTTCGATTGCACTGGAACAGGCCGTGGTCTGGAGAATCCCGGCTCGCGAGCATAGTTGATAACAACAAAGGGCCGGTCAAAGTGATCCCAAAGATCAAGCTCGGCTTGTGAAAGCACGGTAGCGGAAGATCCGTATGTAGGCTTTCCAGCAAAGGGACAATCGCGGGGTGTGGAGCAGCGGAGCAGTGAATATGCCCAATCTGATCTATAGTTATTGATTGTTGAACAATGATGGAGCGTGAAACGACGGCGGAGGATGAAGAGACGCGCCTTCTTTCCAAAGTAGGGTGGAGCTTCATTATCTTGGATCAGTATCGTGAAGCAGAGACATTGCTTCGGCGGGCACTTGAGAGAAGAGAGAAAGTGCTGGGCCCCGGCCATTTAGCACGCTTACCAATGTTGGCAACCTGGGTAGCGTCCTTGATAGTCGAGGACAGTACGAAGAGGCAGAAGCGCTGTATCGACGGGCACTTGACGGAAGAGAGAAGGTGCTAGGTCCTGATCAGCAAGACACGCTCGTCAGTGTCAACAACGTGGCTTACGTCCTCGACAGCCAAGGCCGGTACAAAGTGGCAGAAGGAATGCATCGGCGGGCATTGAAGGGACAAGAGAAGGTGCTAGGTCCCGACCATCCAGACACGCTCACCAGCGTCCACAACCTGGGTAAACTCCTAAATGTCAAGGAAAATACCAAGAGGCAGAGGCGATGTATCGACGGGCACACAAGGGACAAGAGAGGGAGCTAGGTCCCGACCATCCAAATACACTCACCAGCGTTAACAACCTGGCCAACGTCCTTGAAAGCCAGGGACGGTACAAAGAGGCAGAGGAACTGTATCGACGGGCTTCGGAGGGGCGAGAGAGTGTGTTAGGCCCCGACCATCCAGACACCATCTGCAGCGTCAGCAGCCTTGCTGATATCCTCAAGAAGCAACAGTGTACAATGGAGTTGGAAGAGTTCGACAAGAATCAGGACGTTATCGCCATTTACAAGGGCGTTTGTCGAAAATGACTAAACACTAATGATACTAAGGATTCCAAGCGTTTCTTGGATGTCCCTCTTTAGTCCAACATGTCTGGATTATCAGTCAGGGCCATTGTTCGTTCCATTGATCGTGTATATTCCGCTTGAGAGCCATCTGCCTTGCTTTTCCAACAACAATTCGCATTATACTTGCCCCGCCAGCTTGCCAGATCAACTCTAGGCTATGGACCCATTATGACATCACCGGCAATGAGCAACAGCATCATAATCTCCCCTTTACCAGGGGGTGATCAACCCCGTACAGGGATGCAGTCCATATTCCGAATGACACTGAGCCATGCCTTCAGCTACGGAGGGCCTACTGGTCCCCTTTCTCGGAGCCCTCCAAGCCTGTACGTCGGTGCTACTGACGTTAGGCTACGGCGTCCTCATCCGCCGCGCCGGGCTAATCCGCGAGCAGACGATGGACGAGATGTTTGGGCTCTGCGTCCGGGTGTTTCTCCCGGCGTTGATTGTGACGAATCTTGGGTCGCAGCTACATTTGGGGAATGCGTTGAACTATGTTCCAGTTTTTGGTGAGCACCCATTGACAGTACAACCCTCCAAAGAGGGACAAGTACAATCAATGAATTGAAGAACTGAATCGGGGCCCAGTATGGGCTCTCGTCTACCTGCTCCTCTCTCTCGGCCTGGTATATCCCATTTCGTATGTCCTGCGGCTACCGCCGTGGGTGACGCCAGCGTGCGTGTTCAATAATACAACATCGCTGCCCTTGCTGCTGCTGCAGTCGCTGCACAGCGCGGGCAGTCTCCGCCCCCTCGCCGCCGGCGCCGCCGACCCGGACGCAGACAACGACCAGGCCACCGACGACGGGCTGCAGCGCGCCCAGAGCTACTTTCTGGTTTTTGCCGTGATGACCAAAACCATCTCGTATGCCGTAGGGCCACGTTTATTGCGGGATACCCCCAACAACACCACCACCACCACCACCTCTCCACAGTCTTCCGGGGAAGAGGAACAGGAACAGGAACAGGAATCCAACAATGATGAAGAACCAACAGAACGCACCCCTTTCCTCCGCCCGCTCATCCACATCCATCCCCCTCGTTGGCTCCGTCCGCTACGACATTTCCACCTTGCATCCGCCGCAATCGACGCCACCATCATCTGCAGCACCCTTCTGGGCGTCCTCCTCGGCCTGGTCCCCACGCTGCATCGTGCCTTCTTCGCGCCGTCCCACCAAGGGGGTACCTTCAACGCATGGCTCACCACATCCATCGCGAACATGGGCCGGCTCTTCCCCAGTCTGCAGGTGCTGCTCGTCGGGGGGAAGCTCGGCGTGAGCTTCGAGCGGATGGCGGGGCATAGGAGTTCCGGGCGGGTACCTGTGCGGGCGGTGCTTGTGGTCGTTCTCATCCGGCTGATTCTCTGGCCTGCGTGAGTCTTCTTCTCCCCCCCGCCTTACCCCCAAACTCGATTCAACTCTTGAATAGTAAGTAGTAATAAGAGGATAGGGCAAGTATCGCACTCATCTACCCCCTCGCCAAATATACCCGCGTCCTCCGCTCCGATCCATTCCTCTGGTTCAGTATGATGATCATGCCGGCGGGCCCCCCCGCGTTGATCATCTCCGGGCTGGCCGAGTTGGGCCATGTGTCCGAGTTGGAAAAGATGGCGATTTCCAAGGTTTTGACTGTAAGCTTTTCTTCCCCCCGGGCTGCCGCTGCCGCTGCAGCTGCCTCGTTCCAAGGGTTTGACAGTTGATGTTAGATTCTCTACGCGCTTTCGCCCATGATCTGCTTCGCAATCACTGCCGCATTGAAAGCTATCGAGGCGGTGATGAACGGGTTAGGTGGACGGCACCCGAATTGAATAAAGTTCGCTCGAGAGAGGACTGCTGAAAATGCATACTCCAAGATTACTTCCTCTCAAGCTCAACTGATGGTGCCATTCAACGAATCTACTACTATGTAAATAAACTAACTCAATCCAAACCCCCGCCCCAGATGATACCACAAAGCTCGCAGACTAGCAATGAGAGGCAAAAGAACGAAAAAGGTATATAACGTATACTATGTAAAACAACATAGATACGAGACTTGTTATATGTGCGTTCGATATGATACGATGAATACGATGCGTCTGTATTCGAGAATTTCAAAAAAGATCGTCTTCGTTTTCGTATCATCGGCTTGTTGTCGACCGTAGAGCACTGGTTCGCGTGAACCCGTTCAACGATGACGATGCCGGCATGCGTTTGGTCCCGTCCCCTGCGGGCGGCGTTGGTGACCATCTAAGAAATAGAATTAGTTCTGAAATCGTTTAGAACAAAAGGGAAAGGGGAAGATACATTCGCACGATCCGGTCGTCCCCCACCGAGGCAAACATCCCCGGCTCGGTAGGATTCCAGGACACTGCATTGACGCAGCCAACAGTGTGTCCCTCGAGGACCTCCACTAGAGATCCATTGCCGCGATGCCAAATGTACACGCGGGAATCTGCGTACCGTGAGGACCAAATCGATCAATCAGACAAGAAGAAGTAGGACATACCCTCGCTGCCACTGACGATAAAATTCTCCCCTGCCCCTCCGAACCTACTCCGAATCACGTACTCGCCCTGTTTCTGACCGCGGAACCGCCGAATCACCTCCGTCGTGTCCAGGTCCAGCAGCTGGATCACGCCCTCGCCGAGGCTGATCAGCGCGTGCTTGGAGTCGGAGCTAACCGACACCGACGTGATGTTGCTCTTCATCGGCAGGCAGTACTCCTCGGCGTGCGTCTCAAAGTCATAGACGTGCAGATTCCCCGTCACGTCCGCCGCCAGCAGCCGCGAGCCGTCCGGCGTGATGGCGCAGTCCGCCGCCCGAAACCCGCCGGGCCACATATACAGTGCGTGCTGCTCCCGGAGGCTCCAGTGGCACAGCTGGGCCTTGTGGTCCAGTGATGCTGTGACGAAGGATTCTCCGTCCGGCGCCCATGCGGCTGCCGTGACGGGCTCCGAGTGTTCCTTGACGGTCAACAGGCATTGCCCAGACTGAGAGTGATCAGTTTCCCAAAACTCCCATGAAAAAAAAGAAAAGGATTGAACAGGCATACCTCAACATCCCACACCTTGGCCTTCTTGTCCAACGAGCAGGTCACCACCTTGGAATCGTCCGGACTCCATCGGACGTAGGTTACCGGTCCCTCATGCTCGGCCAACCGATGAATCACGGCAAAGCTTTGCTTCACATCATGGATGATCACCGTATGGTCCAAGCTGGCGGTGGCCAGTTTGGTCCCGTCATGCGAGAACTCCACGTACCAGATTTCATTGGTATGGCTTGTCAACTGGATGTTGGGGTAGAGCGGGAAGTTATTTCGATCGCACATGTGGTCGCCGTATAACGACGGCGGCGCGGCCGTGTTGTGGTAGAGGCATCCGTTGATCTGATGCTGCTTGACCTGGTCGAGCAGGGCGGCCAACCGGTTCTTGGGAATCATCACGGACGGTGAAATAAACTCTACACGATGAGTCAGATTTGAAAAATCTCGGAAGTTGAGGAGGTCACTCACTTGATAGTTCCGAAAGTAGTCGCTCGCGAGACGACCCAACGTCATCCCAGCCGGTTTGTTCTTGCCAGTACTCGGCGGGACACATGAGTAGACTAAGAAAAAAAAAAAAAATCAGCAATAGAATTGTCAAATACCGGATTGAAAGCTCACCTCGACAGGGCATGGAGCTGTGCAATGTTGTGATTCAACGGCGTCAGCTCCTGCCGGAGAACCGTCAACGCGGCAGAGAGATCCCGAGCTACAAGACTCTCCAGGAACTTTTGCTGACGGATGCAAAAGAGCATCTCCGTCTTGTCCGCGTCCTCCGCCAGGGTCAACCTTGACCCGTCCTCCGCCCCCGACGCACCATCCCCGGAGAGGACGGCGTCGGCCAGCACACGCTCCGCATCCGCCCACTGGCCGGCCAGGATAGCATTGCGGAACGCCGCCACTGCCGGGCTCTCCAGCTCATAGCCGCTCTCCCTGCTCAGCGTCTCGGCCGCCGCGGGGTAACCCAGGTCATGCAGGCTCTGGATCAAGATCCGGGTGACCTCCTCCCGATCATGACCAAAGTACGTCGACTGTTGGGCCCGCGGCGTCGATTGGCCGTTAGAGGCTGTAGTATGATTTGTCGGAGACTGTCCGTTTACCGACCCGGGTTGCTTCCGGGCCGCCACCCCGTTGGAGACGTCGCTTGTTCTTGTCGAGGATGCGTCACCATCGGGTCGCATGGTGTCCAGGCGCCGGCGCTTGGGGGACGACTGCTGGCCTTCTTCTAGGCCAGACAACCGTCGGCGTCTACGGCGGGACGTCGGATCGCCAACGGAGGGAGAATGAGTTGGGGCCTCGTCGCCGGAGGCAGCAGCAGCAGTGGCGGCGGTGGTGTTGTTGGCGGTGTCAGACGGGGGCGTGGGAGAACGGCGGGAGGAGGAGGGGGAGGAGGAGGCTCCGGAAGGCGCCGTGGGGGGAGCTGAGGACACGGAGGGCGACTCGGAAGGCGAGGATCGATTGGATGAAGGTGCAGGGGCGCCGGAGTGGTCTGTTATCGCTCTAGGTGACGACGTCTCGGGATGATGGGAGTAGTTGTCGAGTGTAGAACGGTCTGCCAGGTCGAAGACGGTAAGAGATGCCTCTTCAACCTGGCTCTGGGGGTAGAACCAGGTGAACAGGCTAGCCAGGGACAAGTAAGCAGGCAGTTGATAACAACAAAGGGCCGGTCAAAGTGATCCCAAAGATCAAGCTCGGCTTGTGAAAGCACGGTAGCGGAAGATCCGTATGTAGGCTTTCCAGCAAAGGGACAATCGCGGGGTGTGGAGCAGCGGAGCAGTGAATATGCCCAATCTGATCTATAGTTATTGATTGTTGAACAATGATGATGGACTCTGAATCGGTTCTATTGGGGGACGGCGTGCTTTTGTGTCTGTCGAAGGTCGAGGACTTTTCCGACCGAGACGAGGATAAGTAGTAACTAAGTACCGTTCGGCAAGTAGGCTACCGGACCAGGAACCAAACGAAGCGGGTAGGCTGAAGAAGAGAGACTTTCTTCTGAAGGGAGGGGGGGGGGAGGGCTATGGGAGACGGAAAGCGAGTTTGAGGAAGACGAGGCGGAGAGTCCGGTCCAGTGATTCCCATCCAGGTGGTGGTTCTGTTTTCTTTTCTTTTTGGCCGTGGGGCGAGAATGATCACTTGATCGTGATTTGATTTGCACAAGGCGAATGCTAGCTCATCCATGGCCGCATTCAGGAACGGTGATTCGTGGCTGTTGTCTACGTTGGCTCTTCTTATATACGGTGTACCAGTACATACAGAATGTCGGATGCGAGCGAGTCCAAGAGAAGACTAACTAAAGAATTTAGATCCAGACGGCCGCCTGGCAGGGCAGTTGTACGGTTCTACTCTGTATCTGGAAGACAGCTGCCAATCAATCCCAACGGATTGCCATTCCGCTTGCTAAATGCACACCCCATGGACTCTGATTCACCGCTTCTGCTTGACAAAGATGAAGTCATCCCAAGTCTTCCGATTCATACCTACCTTAGTTAACTACTGAGCCTTAGTCATCAACTCGTCCAACCTTCAGAGGAAGGACCATGACGCCATGATGATGAACTCGCTCCTTCCTGAGATGAACGTAGTATATATATAACCCGTCCTGGCCATCTTCTCCATTGTAATTCTACTCTTCATCATCTCTCAAGCAATAGTTCATCAATCAATCATCACTAAAGACATCAATCTCAGTCGACTCCTCCACCGATCTTTGCCATCATGGGTTGCCAGTGCGGTGCCAACTCCTGCCCCTGCAGCGGGACAAACCAGTGTACCTGCGACAATAACTGCGCCTGCAAAGGCTGCGGAGTACGTTCAAATGCCATCAAACAAGTCAACAATAGGAAACTGACAGTTGATAGAAATAAACCGAAGCACGGCAATCAATACCGAGAATGCCGAATCTGCAGGTGAATGCTGTGTAACAGAAAAAAAAGAGTCCATGCCTGGAATATCGGATGAATCCAGGACGAACAATATTATTATTAGCTGGTCCTTCATTGAATGGATTATTATTACCATTGATCATCAACCATTCACTGGTCAAGATCCCAAGGCTCTACCGTAATACCTATACCTGAGGTCCCTGTAGTCCTGTATCTGTACCGGCACAAAGCCATCCAAAATACCAAAACGGACCAAAAAAAAAAAAAAAAAAAAAAAAAAAACAAAGCGCCGCTCATGCATTAATGTCCCCTGGGAGATTAAACAAAAGACCCATATGCAATTCAAAATCCGCAAGCTACATGTTCATCGACGCCCCCCAGATGCAATTAATTTCTGCGCCGCATCCCGGTCCATGCTGAGCACGTTGACAAGATACTCGACGCTGCTAATGTCAGCCGAGAACCAAAAGAATAAAGAACACATAGCCTCTCGAGAACATACCTCGTATCATACGCCAACCGCCGCTTCTCCTTGGAAAACTCCTTCTGGCACGACTCCCAGACCGCCGCTCGCTCCTTGGGCAGGATCGTCTTGATCCGCATCACGAACGACGCACTCACCGGGCGATGGTCTGATGCCCGCACCTCGTGCCGTCGGTACTCGAGCTGCTTGATCCGCCCCACGCCCCGGTACAGAACCCGGTCGCACCACGCTGGCGACCGCTTCTTCTCGCTCGAATCGTACTCGTCCGACCCCACGTCGTACTTGTACGTCGGCGCGAACGTGATCGGCGCCTCGTTGAACGACCGCAGCCGGAAGCTTGGGTTCTTGCGCTTCGACGCGAGCAGCTGGTCCCGCTCCAGCAGCTTCTGCAAATTGTTCTGCCGCACCGCCTCGATCACCACGTTCCTCGGCATCGAGTCGATCCGGTAGTTGAGGTCGCCGTTCAGGATGCAGATCTCGTGGTCCAGGATCATCGTGCCGTCCCCGCCGTTGACAAAGAGATCCGTCCGGGCCGTCAAGCTATTCTCCGCGGGGAGTGACTCGCTCTCCAGGATCGCCGCAATATCGTTGTTGCGGTTCGCCGTCTGCGTCTGGCCGGCCGCCAAATGGCAGTTAATAAAACACAGGGAGCTGTCGTCCAGCACGAACCGGAGAATCAGCGCGCCCTACAGCCGGTCAGCCAGTGTAGATCGATTATATGGTTTCCAAAACCAACCTTGTTTCCATGCAAACCACCCATACCCCGCTTGATCTCAGCGGAACCAATGTTTCGCACCCGTTGGCGCTCCTTCTCCTTGATAAACACACACGTGAACAACCCGACCATATTCGCCGTGTGCAAAAGGACGTAGGACTCCTCAACCGGCATCGCCTCGTTGATACACGCCGCCAAGTGATCCCGCCACACCCGGTACTGCCGACTCATATGCTCCTTGTCGTGGTTATCCTTCTTCTTGCTTCCCCTGAGTAGGCTCTCTGTACCGCAGGGTTAGGGACCAGTCACGCTCAGCACCGGATTATACTTACTCGCCGTGATTTTCTTATCCTCCAGATCCACGAGTTCCTGGAATCCAAATACCAGGATCTCCGGCGGCTGCTCAGGGTGAATGGCATCCCGGATAAACGTGCTATTCTGCACGTCACGCGGCACCGATGCCCCGGCATTCCAGGTAACAATCGCGGCTCGGATCTCCCGGAACGTGCAGTACTCGACATCTCTGCTCTGCATGCGAGCCTCTTCACAAACGATCAGTCCTCGTCCTGACTTCCTTCCTGCCCAGCATACTCACCTAGCCAGTCATCTTCCAGCATCCCGTCCCACAACCGCAGGTAATTGTCCGTGCCCAGCGACACAACCTGCAGTCGGTTGAGCGTCCACAAGCTGCTATGGTCCTGAATGAGTCCCGCCACCGGGCTTGCATGCGCATTCCAGTCCTTTTTGACGGTCCACGGATTGGTCGAGATGTCGTAAACGTAGATCATCCCCGTGTTGTATGCGGCCCAGAGATAATCGCCGACCATGGCCAGCGACGTGATCTTGTACACGCTCACGTTGACCGACGCCAGGCATGTGTAGTCGCTTGACGAGTACACCGCGACGCGTCCATCGGAGTATCCCAGATAGACCCGTCCTCCGTGCTTGGTGGTATGGGACCCGGACGTGACGTCCCCGCTATGATTGACCACAATGGGTCTTCTCACCGCGTAGAAGGACTCGTCCCGCGCGTTAGGTCGGTAGACGCGCACCTCCTTGCCAGTCGCCAGCCAGAGGTCATCGCCCACCACCATGGAGAAGGTATGGCCCTTGGCGAGCACCCGGTCGTACGGCGTATGGTACGAATACTGCAGGTTCGGCGTGCCGGTCTCGTCCGGCGGCCAGACGAACAGTCGGCCTTCGTCATCCAGAGTCCACATCTCTTTCTTATGGCGGTAGATCTTGATGACTTCCCGCCGGGAAGGGTACGATCGCGACGCCACGATCGACTGCGTCGGGATGTCAACCTCATGCAGCTCCCCAAGAGTGGTCCCCAGCCACAACCGCGTGCCCTCATCCTCTAGGCTCTTCCCCGGTTTGAACGCAAGCGACAGCACTTTCACCGTCTCCCCATGGCTGAGACTCATCAACTGCTCTCCAGTCGTGAGATCCCACACCCGGGTCAGGTATCCTGTCGTACACACATGCCGGCCACAGATATCAAAGTCGCGGGTATCGTACCGCGTGGGGATCTCCCGCGGTCCGTCACGGAAGACGGGAGGCCGGCGGTTGACCTGCGTCGAGTCGGGGTAGTCCGTGCGCGGCACTTGGGCCGGTTCCGGCGCCTCCTCGACGTCTGAATCGTCTGTTGCTCGATACGAAGGCTGCTGCATCGAGCCGGGGATTCTGTTATCATGCTGGGTTGCAGGCGGTCGGGGTGTGATCGTCGACTGAGCAGTGGCAGATGGTGACTTGCCACTGACGACGGCGGCGGGCCGGGGCGGCGGAGGGGCGAGTTGAGACGGCGATTCGATGGATGATAGACGATTCGATGGCGTGGGCTTAGTCTGTCGCGAGGGGATGTCAACCGAGGTTCGGGAAGGTACGCCTTGATCCCTGGGCTCCGGGACTCCGATAGCGGCGGCTGGTCGCCCTCGCCCGCCGTCCCGCGGTGGCAGCGCCGGGCGGACATCTGGAGTGTCCTCTGCTGGCTTCTGTCCGGGAGCGGCGGCCTCGATGGCATCACGTAGACGAGAAACCTGTCCCGTCTCCTCCTTCGATTGCACTGGAACAGGCCGTGGTCTGGAGAATCCCGGCTCGCGAGCATCAACCGACCGCGGCGCTGGGGGTGGGGGCCGAGAGGTGGGAGGAAGAGAGGATGACAGCGGTAATGGTTCGGGGGTTCTACGCGACGGAAGCTGCAGAGTTGAGGGTCGACTTGGACGGACCAATTCCTTCTTCGCCGCGGGTGACCTCTCTGGGCTGCTTGGAGGGGTACTAAACGGGGATACGCGGTCTCCCGCCTGGGTTCTCTCCAGCGCAGGAGCTAATGATCCACCATCAAGGTGCGGGATGTTGGACGGCTTAGGCGGAATCTTGGGTTTCTCGGCGCGGTTCACCGGCGGTGGCACGGACTTCGCTTTGCCCACCGGTGAAGGTTCCCGTAGCGGCTGTGACACCTGTCCTGAACGCTCATGGGCCGGGGTCGGGGTTGTCGCACGAAATGGTCGCGGTGGGCTCTGCCATGAGGCCGACTTTGGAGCAATGTCGGAAGCATCGCGTGTCAAGGACGACCAATGTCCGCCCGCAGAAGCCGCCGTCGAGCTCCGAGAAGGGGGACGTGGTGCCGGTGAATCCACAGTCAAGCTGGGAAGGGCATGCGAAGCGGCGCTGATGTTCAACGACAAAGGCCGACCATACCGGGGCGGCCCTGGCGAGAGGCTCCGGCTGGTGCCGACAGGGCGGCCGTTGGATGCGGCCTTGGACGGCGCATTGTCGGTCGCACCCCATGGCGATCGCGAACGGGGCAGGTCGAGGGACGCACGGGTGGCATACTGCGACGATTCCGTCTCCTGTGGCTTGAGTAACCGAGGAGCGCTATCACGCGGTGTATTGGGAGTGCTGGAGGGTTGTCTGGAGGAGAGGTGCTCGAAGTGCGACAGAAGAGACGAGACGGGCCTCTGTCGATAGCGAACAACAAGATCAGTATCCTCCTTGCACGTACGACGTTGGTCTTGCCTGTGATAGATGCCTACCAAGGGAGCATTGTCGGTTCCATCATGCCTCTCTTTGCCATCCATGACCTAGTAGCTCACCCGGGCTCCAACCGAGCCTCAACATGGGCCTCACCGTCCACCTGCAGGATACAAATGCGTTTGAAGCTGGAGTTGGCAAGGGGAGAACGTGGATAATAGTACTCGTCGTAGTGTTCTGGTGGTTTGTTTGGGGGTTTGTGGGCCGCACGAGGCGCAGCAAGTTGATCAGTGCCTGGAGGGTCGGTCGCGACGAGCCAAACCGTACAAAATCGCGTTTTCAGAGAGATCAAGACTTTTATGTAACTCGAGCTGAGTATCGCGTTGGAGCTGAAATGGTTCCTAGCAAGCGAGAGCTGAACTGGTGGCGCAGCTATTGAACCCGGCGGAGGCGAGGGAGACGAGAGCACGGAAGAGACGACCTTGGCCAGAATCGCCCGGAATGGAAACGTCGCGGCAAGACTGAACAAATAGCGCGGCAAGATCGTTAGTTGACGTTTTTTTTGTCGTGGTTTTATAGAGTGTATTGCTACTGGACTCGAAGAACTATGGACTGAAAGCCCTCCTTACTGATCGATTCCTGATTACTCATTTGAGTAATGGGCAGTTAGCCAATCAAAGGAGAATCACTCCGCTTGGATGCAGAATGTTGAGATGAAATTCGAAGCTTTTCGAGGCAGAGTGCTTTGTCGATACAAGGAATAATATTGGCCATCATGTGGTGAGTACTGGTCTGATCGAGGAGAAGTCCAGTCTCTGTTGCTGACTTCGGTTTCAGCAAGCACATCCTCAACGCCCAAGTCTCTATCCGATCGCCGTGCTGTATGCCTCAAGCCCGATCCAGGTGTCTATCGGCAAAGAAACCAACCGTGAATTCCAGGTCGGAAATGGTTTGATTGCGCTGAGTGTCATCAGGAGCAGGAGGACCATCCGCTCCGGAAGACGATGGAACTGGTACGGTCTCAATCCATCCGGGGCTTGTGTTGGTTCAGCCGATGGAATTTCGTTGCGGGATTCGAGCTGACCGAAGGATGCCCGGATATTCAGGTCTTCGCCTGCAAGAAATGCAAAAAATGCTTCCGCAAGGACGCCTCCGAATTCGAGGAGAGGTGAGACGCGGCTTGTCCTTTGCAGCTCCCAAAACACCTTACGCGCGTCGGCCTCGCTGGCTAACCTTGGATGCGTCTTGTAATCCTTGCGACCTTCGAGTTAGCGACGAATACTGCCCGCACTGCGATAATCATTTCGTGATCGAGGCCAAGACGCCTCAGACGAAGACACCGCAGCCCACGGTCGAAGGACAAAGCGAGGAATCTGAGGATATCCGCATGCAGCGCAACCCCCTCCTGTAAGACCAAACGTTCTTGCGCACTGATGCAAATGGTCTGGTGCTGACCTCATCTCCGGTTCAGAAACTACGTGGACTTGCGGCAGAAAAATGACGCAAAATCAATTGATGATATTATGTCCGGTCGGGTAGAGAAACTACCTTTCAATTTGCGATGAAGCCACGAATTCGTGTATAGATTCGTCACTTAGCATAAGGCCCCTTGTTACGAAAAGCCGGCTAACCACGGCTGGAACCATCACAGTTGGATTTTAGCTTCGGCAATGACATAAAATCTTCGATTGACATTCTCATCATGATCATGTTAAAGAACGGAACCAGTAACACTCCGGCAACACCAAACGTATTCTGGCAGGCCCCTTCAGCTCTCTGAACCCTCTCCGGCGCCCCGTGTTAGGATGGCTGCAGTGCCCGTACCGGGCGTCCGGCCTGTCTTCTTCTTGGCCGCCTCTTCTTGCTTTTCGGCCTCAATACTCTTAACATACGTCTCAATCTGCTCTGTGGGGAGCATCTCGATCGGTTTTCCGGGTTCCATGATGGCAATCTCGATGTTCTTTGCTCCCGTTTGGACCACCTCCAGCAGCGACTTGATGGTCAGCTGCAGGGTAGCTTCCCGATCCATGTCTTCTTTGTAGTTGCGTTCGAGGAACTCCCGGACGGTTTTGCTGGATCGACCGATGGCGTTCGCTTTCCTGTTGACCAGGTGAGCATGCTAGGCAACGGACAGGATTGCGTGGTTATTACCAGGCCGAGTAGATCCCGGAGGGTTCGGTCTGATATAGTTTGGGGGTTGTGTCTCCTTGATCAAAGCCAACAATCAATGTACTGATTCCGAAGGGCCGGACACCGCCGCTCTGCGTGTATCGCTGCTGGACCCCAGCAACGTATCTTGTGATGTACTCTATCGATACGGGGTCTTCCACAGTCAAACGGTGCGATTGGGCCTCCACGCGAGCTTTATCAATCAAGATGCGAGCATCGGCGTTGAGACCGGCAAAGGCGAGGCAAACATGGTTGTCAATCAGGCCAAGCTTCGAAGGAGTGATGCGGGTGTCTTGGAGCTTCATCGCCGATCGCTTTTCGCACCCGAGGACTACGATGTTCTTGCCCTTGACACCAACCGCACATGTTCCTATCCGTACATTAGCATTGGTTGGAAAGGGAAGGAAACAGCGGCGGGGGGGTGTTTGTTGCTGGATCCGCGTACCTCGTTTGACCGCCTCAGAGGCATATTCGACTTGGAAGACATGCCCATCGGGACTGGATGCAGATTAGGACCATTTGTCTGCGGTATGCGAGTGAGAGATTACCTAAAGACTGGACAGAGGTCAGCCAATACCAAACAGACAGCTGCTCGGAAGCAAGCTCTCATACCTGAAAGTGCTCTGTCGTAACCGGACGCCATACTGCTTGACAGAAGCGATGGCAGTGATCAGAATGAAAATCGGCCAGAAAGATCAAGGCCCAACCACAAAGGCCGTTCAATGGAGATGAGCAAGCTGGGGTGTAGAGTGTTGACGCAGGAGCTCCGGGCTGCCAGTTGGACAAGTGCTGCTGGAACGCGAATCCGCGGTTGCCTTGCCTGAGGGCGTTCACACTTGACAGAGCTCCCTACCGCACTAGCCCTATCGGGTATTTCAAGTACTTTACTCTAGCCTTTCTTGTACTAGGCTCGACTTAGACGCGCGGCTAAGATGACCTAGACGCTCTAAGCGCAGCTCGGAGGAGGAGTGGTACAGTCCGAGCAGGAATGGTACAAGGATTCGTTCTTGACGCCTTTTTTTGACCGCATTTTGTTTGGAATATCAATGGGTCTTAGTTGTGTAGTTGACCTCCTGAGTTCTACAGTTTGCTGGGTTTGACGGTTTGGGTTGATGGCAAGGCCTCGCCCTTTGCACGCACAGCCTATCGGACCACACGGATAACAGTACACCGTAGCAGCAACGAAGCAAAACTTGGAGAGCAGGTTTGTTGTGGTTGGATTGTTATCGCAGCAGTGCAAGTAATAGTACAGTACCTTTTGTCGTTGCAGTGGGTCGAACCTCGCCGCTCTGCTGCTGTAGGTAGTACTTTGGAATCAACCTGGCAAGCGGGTTCGCACACAAAATGGAGAATTGAAAGTGAAGCCCTCAAAGCGCCGTCTCATCATTGGCAGCATCGAGAAACTTTAAGGTCCTTTGCTCCTGTGAGTACCACGGATCGTGGCGGCATCCATCTCAGCATTCATTTGCCAATTGACCAGATGCCCTCCGCCAGCTGGCATGGGAGATGAAGCATGTTTCCGCGTTGATATCGACATGCGCGCCAACTTTGAGTCCAAAGCAAGTTGCTTGGCCGTCGTCATCGATTGGGACAGAGGAATCACTCGTGCCTACTCGTACATCGGTAGAGAGTACCTCGTCGGCTAGTAGCCTCTTGGACTAAATCCTAGATACTCGAGAACCGGTTCATCGGAGTTGTCAGAACGCAGAAACCCTCGAGACCGAGCCTCGGATTCAAGAGAATCATCGGGTAGCAGAATGATAGGAAGTTCCTTTGATTCTTATATAGTTTGTCATTTCAAGGTCGGTCTGTAGACGTGGTGTGTTCTGTAATGTGTTCCTTCCGGTTCCGGCGCCTCCTCGACGTCTGAATCGTCTGTTGCTCGATACGAAGGCTGCTGCATCGAGCCGGGGATTCTGTTATCATGCTGGGTTGCAGGCGGTCGGGGTGTGATCGTCGACTGAGCAGTGGCAGATGGTGACTTGCCACTGACGACGGCGGCGGGCCGGGGCGGCGGAGGGGCGAGTTGAGACGGCGATTCGATGGATGATAGACGATTCGATGGCGTGGGCTTAGTCTGTCGCGAGGGGATGTCAACCGAGGTTCGGGAAGGTACGCCTTGATCCCTGGGCTCCGGGACTCCGATAGCGGCGGCTGGTCGCCCTCGCCCGCCGTCCCGCGGTGGTGTTCTTTTTTTTTTTTTTTTTTTTTTTTTTTTTTTTTCGCCTGTTGCCAACCGGGCCCTCTCCCTGAGCCACGGGCCACCAAGACCAAGCTATGTACTAGTACTGTACCACACCTATCTATCTATCGGGAAGGCACGCTTTTTTTATTTTTTCATTTCCCTCACGGACCTTCCACGCCAACCACCACCTCCTTTGCTCCTTCCTTTTGCCGGTTCTGCCTCCTCCTCCTTCCCCCCCCCCCCCCCTCCCCGGTCACGACTTCCCTGCCTGTCGTGATTGCCCTGTTGGTCTCGAGTTTCTGCGGCAGGGACGACCGTTGAGCCAGGCTCCTTCCTGTTCCTTGGGTTGTGCTTGCCTCCTTCCCGAACGATGGCCTCCGCTCCGCCCACCCCGAAGTTGGACCGCTATATCGTCATCCACGTCGCCACGACCTGCGACGAGCATGGCGTCTACGTAACCAAAGACTCTGCCGAGGTTATCGAGCTGGGTTGGATTCTGCTCGACACCAAGACTCTGGAGGAGGTGAGTCGCCAATGCTACACCCCATCGCCGGGCCCCCGAAAAAAAAAAAAAAAGCCTGTTGCTGACACACGCCCACAATAGTTGCATCGGGAGAGTGTGCTCGTCAAGCCCGTCAATACTCCCATTACTCCGCTCTGCAGTGAGTGCTCTTTCAAGTCCCTGTCTTTCTCCTCACGCAAATGCAATGGCTAACCTGGGTTCAATTGAACAGCCAGCTTGACGACCCTGACGTGGGAGCATGTCCGCAACGCAGGATCGTTCCGGGATGCCATCAATCGCTTTGATGCCTTTGCCCAGGAACACTTGATTTCCAAGAACCTGGAATTCTGCTTCGTCACCCTCGACTCCTGGGATCTGCGTGTGCAGCTGCCGCGCGAGGCTCGTGACAAGGCCGTTGTGCTGCCCCCGTATCTGCAACACTCGCGCACCTTTGACCTGCGCACCGAGTATCAGCGATGGCAGACCCATCACCCGGAGTCACTTCCCTTCGGCCCCAGCTCCTTGGCCAACATCTGCGCCGCCCTCGAAGTAGAACCCGTCCAGTCCTCCGCCCCAATCAAGCACAATCTGCCCTTCCATCTGCAGGCGCTCGCGCCCGCCTCTCCGCGGCGCGCCATGGAGGAGGCCATCACCCTGGCTCGAGTTCTCACTGGTCTGATCCGCAAGTCCCAGCCCTTTCACGAGCACCCCGAGATCTTGACGCGTCCCATGGATGCCCGCGCAGATGTCCGTGCCTTCCTGAATGAGCGCAGCAAGGTGCTCCACTTGAGCGGCCTCCCCCATGACACCACCCAGTCCGAGCTCGAGAGCTGGTTTACCCAGTTTGGCGGTCGTCCCATTGCATTCTGGACTCTTCGAACGCCGGACCAGCACAAGCCCACCGGCACCGGCTTCGCAGTCTTCTCGTCGCACGAGGAGGTAAGTCGACACTGCAGCCAAGAACCACCCGTTAGCATGCGAACTAATCGCTCCCGGCAGGCGGCCGAAAGTCTGTGCATGAATGGCAGGGCATTGAACGAGAAAGCAATCGAGGTGTCTCCATCCTCCAGCCGCGTTCTTGACCGGGCCGCTGAAATCTTAACTCCTTTCCCTCCCTCCAAGAACCGCCCCCGCCCTGGCGATTGGACCTGCCCCTCGTGCGGCTTCTCCAACTTCCAGAGGCGCACGGCTTGTTTCCGTTGCTCTTTCCCGGCGGTCCCCGCCGCCCCGGACCCTATGGGCTTTGGATACTATGGTCCTCCGTCGATGTTGCCGCCCATGGGCCACCATGGCCCTGCTCTTGGCCATGGTCGCGGCGTTGGTGGAAACGGTGGTGTCGTTCCTTTCCGCGCTGGGGACTGGAAATGCGGCTCTGAGGGGTGTGGCTACCACAACTTCGCCAAGAACATCAACTGTCTGCGTTGCGGTGCGTCGCGCTCGGGTGCTGCCGTCGTTGCCGACTCCGCTTTCCCGTCGCCCATGGATGCTCCTCCGTCGGGCTTCGGTATGGGTCCTGGATCGATGACGAACACGCCCGCGCCCGGTCCATTTGCGTCCGCTGGTGGCAATTTCGGCGGTTTTGGGCAGCAGTTTGGGGCACCTCCAAACAACTACGGAATGCCGTCGGGTCTGGGAACCGGTGCCGGCCCTTACCCTCCCATGGGTCAAATGAATGCAGGATATGGAACGTCGCAGGCAACCACCTCGTTTGGTAACCCAGCCACTCAAGCGGCATTCTCCAATGCCGACCAGGTAACTACTACTTCGTCGAGTGCGTCGAACGGAAACCTGTACAGCACCGATTCCGCCAATGATCCGTTTGCGTTCCTGTCCTCTGGGTTGGGTCAACTGACTGTGAACGATGATGGACGCCGCAACGGCACCACCAACAAGTCTCCTGCTTAAATCATGGGCATCATCCTCTGCTATTGCCTACCAACTTTTTCTCCATGCTGCTGTTGGGTGGGCAAATATTTTTCTTTCTTCTCTTTGTTGCATGCGCATACATGTACAAGGGCCAAAAAAAAAAAGAAAAAAAAAGAAATTGGACAGGTATGTATATCGGTAGGGAAAGGAGCTGGGCAGGCTGGAGCTTGTCTCTTTTTCATGGGGTTTGTCTCTTGTTTCATCGATTTCTCGGGTTTTCTTTGATGGGGTCCCTGACTTTTTGGGACCCTGTCCAGTACAGTGATGAACAACCCGGTGCATTGGTTGCGATGCACGACGCATTGTCTCGTTGTGGGCAGCTCTGCTTCCGTTGTTTCTCTCATGTCCCCTTTTCTCTGTTCTCAACTTCTGTCTCCTTTTTCTTCTTATGTGTTTCTCGGCGATCGACCTTTGGCATGGAACATTGTATTTCAAGCAGATGGCGGAGAGGGTTGACGATACAGCGTTTACTTTACGGTTTGGAAGAAGAAGCAGTCTATGTTTTGATTCAGCGAACATATGGCATTTTGGACAAACGGGGCTTTTTGGTCAGTCGAATCCAGTCGACGAGACGGTCTGTGTGATTCACTCGGGTTGTTGGCGGGATTCTCAGCATTTTTCTTTTTTTTTTTTGTCTTTGCTTTGGGAGAGGTGTGATGCTTTTGGGCGATGGCCGCAGGTTATCAGGAATGGGACAAAAGATGGGGCGAGACGGGAGTTGGATATATTTTTATTTTTTTCGTTCTCTCCTTTTTTTCTGGAGGCAGGGTTGCAAATGTAAACGCAATGCACAAAGTTGAGATTTACTCTGACAACAGGATGTCTATATATACCATCGAGGTACCTACCTGATACCGATACCTAGCGGGACGCAATGGCTAGTCAAAAATCCGAGTCCAAAATCTCCAAATCCAAAGGGGGCCAGCTAAAAACCCCTAGGTCAATTTCTCACCATCGATCGCCGTATCGCTTTCGCCTCTTTTTTTTTTTTTTTTTTCCTGCCTTGACTCTCACTCTCGAGAGCCAACGCGAGCTTGTGGGCAGAGAAGAGAGGTGTCATGTCTGGATGCTCAGTCAGGCCCCGAGCACGATTGGCAAACAGGCAGTATAATCTCATCCATAGAGTGAAGATGTTGAATAATTTGATGAATCGCAAAACTACGTATATACTTATCAAAGTATCCTTTCTTTTCATTAACGATCTCGTGTTTGTTGTGTCTGCCTCTCATCTACCGTACCTGTGTACATTAATAGGGGTCATCAATCCCTTACCTACCCTCTGTGGTGACTGACAACTTTGAGACAAGCATGAGATATTATTTAGCCTGCTCCTCGTGCCCACTCATCCTTCACACTAGGTACTTTACTTGCCGAATGTATCATCACCTGTCAAAACTCAGCGAAAGATGCTATAGGCTACTGTAGGGAGGGCCATGAGAGAGAGTTTCGCCAATAGACGCCCATGTCCATGACTAGCATGGTAATTCAATACAGCGCCGTATGTACAGTATAGAGAGAGAGCCCCGGAGGACCGTAAGAGAGGACTCATGGATGGAGAGGTGGCTAAGGGAGGTGGGATTTTTGGTGGGTTTTGTTTGCGATTCTACAGCAGAGTATGGACTCCGTAGGTAGTAGTACCTAGGGAGTTCTAATTATACTCCAAGTGCTCACGTTCTCTTCGACATTCATTCAAAGCATGTACTACTGTATCTTGTCCTGCAGAAAATAGGTAGGTAGATAGATAGAATCATCGAGGAGTCATTATATTGGATGATGATTGACCGGTTCCAGCACGCTGGGTACGGATTGTGCCAGCTCGGCCGTCCATTGTCCACAGCCAGGTCAATCCGGGTGACTCTTGGGGAAGAAGAAGATCATGTCGATATACTTTAAAACGGATTAATTGATGTAATGGTATCGAGTCAGTATGCTGTCTACTCCCTATGTACCCTGTAGACAAGCTCAACCATCATCCTGTACAGGACCTCCCCCCTTCAGTAGTCGTCATTGCAACCAGACAAACCCATCCAACCCAGCCATTGATCCAACACAAAAAAAAAAAAAGACAAAAACAAAAACAATAGCAGAAACAGCAAGAATAGACAAAAAGGAAGTCAGGTATCATGACTACTCATCAATCTCCCGCTTCACAACAGTGTTATCATTGGTATCGTCCATGTCTTCATCCTCCTCAATGATAGTGTCGACACCGCCACGCAGTCCAGCGGCCGAATGATAATGATGATCGCTTGGTGCAATAGAAGGCTGACGCGAGGCGGCTGACTCGACGGAGACAAAGGACGCGGCGTCGGAGTCGACCGTCGTGGCGCGTGTGGTGCTGCGGCCGCCGAAACCGCCAGACTTGGCCGCGTGCACGGCCGCCAGGAGCTTCAAAACGAGGTTTTTCACTTTGACGAGGTTGTTGCGGCTGGTCGCGTCGGGCGCGATGCCCTCGTCGAGGGCCTGGTCGAGGAGCTCCTTGACACTTTCCGCAAGGGCGACGTTGGCAGGGTCGATGAGGGATGGGTTCGAGGAGGAAGAAGAGGCGGAGAGGAGGGTGGCGTTGCTACGCGAGCTGGAGCGGAATGCCTCCTCGGTGCCCTCCGGCGGGCGAGACCCGTGTCGTGAGGATGGTGCGGTGGCCGGGGCCGTTGGCGGCGCAATGTGCACTTTGCCCAGCATCGAAAGAAGGATCTTCCGCTCGTCTTTGGAACATTTGTTCGGCCCGATGCTAATGCCCAGGATGCGCTCGAGAATGTCCTTGACAAGCGCCAGGTGCATGTAACCGACCGCATTGCTTGAGGTGGTGACGCTGTTGTCATCGCCACCAATACCAACCACGCGCCGCTCGTCCGTCCATTCAATCAGCATGCCTGTCAGGTTGGTCATGATCGCCTTGACTTCACGCTCGCCGACGCTCTCGTCAATGTCGCCATCGCTATTCTCCTCCGCCTCGAGCGAGAAGAAATCCTCGGATGCGTTGAGTACCGCCCGCACAACAGGAACCGCTATCCGGCGCATTCGCTGCATGTTGGTGATGCGGGAATGGCAGTATACGGGGAAAAAGTATGTCAGCGCCTGCCGGAGTACAGGGTTCTCCCTTGTGCGCGGGTGGAAATAGGATACCACCAAAGACTGCAGAAGAGCATCGACAGATGACTCGTTCAGTTCCTTGATGGACTCAGGCATGTTGGGCCCAGACGGCGTGAACGTGTTGGTGAGAAGAAGTTTGGACAATGCCGTTGCCGATGCCGCCTGGACACTCGCCGGCGAGTTGTGCTTCAGGGACTTGGCGAATACCTTGAGCAAGGGTCGGTGAAAAGCGGGGGGTGCAACGGTGTCGCTCTCAGACTGAACAACGGGCCTCAGCAACGAGGGGTGGGTCGTCAGCATGTCGGCCAGAATGTGAATGGCCGTCACCTGCAAGCCTTCGTGGCCTTTGGTGAAGCAGTGGATGAATAGCGACATGTTTTCTTCGGCCAGAGACTTGTCAAGTAAGCAGCACAAGCCCAGACACTCCAAGCCCCTCTCCCGGATAGGAGCTTCATGACTACGGACAGCCGGCACCACGAGGTTGTTCAACATGGTGACCAGGTGCATGTTGTCTTGTAGATTGCCTTCGATATTTTGTAGCATGCACTGCGCAATGTGCAAACACTTCATGTTGATCATGATTTCGCGAAGCACCTTGGCCTTCGCTTTCTCCTTGTCGAACGGCACCTCTTCCTCGCTCTCTGGCGTTTCGGACCGCGTGCGGCTTCGGCTGTCATCGCTGAGTTCGGATCGCGCCGAGACGAAGCTGTCTTCGGTCGCGATGGCATCGTGGACTTCAGCCACGGCTTCGAGGACAACGCTGCAGAATTCGTTCTCGCCAGCTTTATCGGGCCCGCAAACCGCCCGGAGCACCTCGACCGTGAGCTTAGTGCAGAGGTCCGGCAGTTCGGGGACGGCAAGGTTCTCGCGCAGCAGGGAGAACATCTTTCGCCGGCCCACCTCGTCCGAGTAGTCAAGGGTCAGCGCGATGTAGAGGAGTTGCTCGACCACGAATTCGAGTTCAATTGTCTCCTCGTTGTTCTCTCCTGTGACTGTAGCTTGCTTCAACCTTTCTAGTAGAGCCGCCGAATATTTACCCAGGAAATATGCCAGAGCTGTCACCTCAGGCATCTTTTCATCGGCAAGGTCTTCGTACTTGCCGTCATTTTCCACCCGGCAAAAGTCGTTGAAGCTGCGGGCCAAAAAAGCAGACTCAGCCGTAAGACTGTGCCAAAATTCTTCGTCAAAAACAACGGCCTCCCGGTAATCAGGGCGGCCTTCCCAAAATGCCCGCATGGCTTCATGAGCAACGCCTCCCTCCATACCGGAATTCATGGCATCGATACGTTGTAGAAGTTCCAATAGCGCGGACATTTTTGGCGGTGATACTTGGTGAATAGACCCGCCTTCAGAAGGTTTGTTTCCAGCGCAGTCTTCGATCCATCGTTCGTAAAAGAGCTTTCCGGTTGCCTTTCGTACGTTCTCATCTCGATCTCGAAGGCCCCAGCGAAGGAGCTTCTCTCGCATAGATAGGGACAGGTGACGAAAATCGCCCAGCGTCGGCAAAAGGCGCGAATATAGAGCTCGTCGCGTGGCAGCATCCAGATCTCTCGCTCGTTCAAGCAGGTAGGGGAGCGTCGTAGGGCTCAGTGGAAGGTTCAGGAGAAGAATTTTTCGCACTTCTGCCGAGGGATCGTTCTGAAGGATGTCGAGAAGTTTTTCTAGGAGCGCGGCAGAGGAGTCCTGGAGGTCATCGTCACCGTCGTTGCCCACGAGTCGCGACAACCCCATCACCGCTTGCACTCTAACATTTGTTTCCTTGTCTCGAATGCGCTTGAGCAGTCCTTG
Source organism: Thermomyces dupontii (assembly GCF_041956625.1). Taxonomy (NCBI): domain Eukaryota; kingdom Fungi; phylum Ascomycota; class Eurotiomycetes; order Eurotiales; family Trichocomaceae; genus Thermomyces; species Thermomyces dupontii. Next base: position 1,618,369 of record NW_027192310.1, on the reverse strand, counting down.
GCGGACTAGGCGGTACACCTCGTCGTCAATTGAGTCAAGCGAGTTCACAATGTGCGTCAGAATCTGAGTGGCACGGTATCTGACCGTCCTGTCTTTGGCTGCTAGCAGGGGGTGCACCATGTCGACAATGGCGTAGGTGAGTCGCGTTGTTGGAGTCTCGGGAAACACCTCCATGTCGTCCTCTTCATACGGAACGAATATTTCCGCGTCCTTCTCAGCGGCATGACTGAGGAACATACCAAGAAATCGGATAATCCGATCACCCACTGTCTCCGTTTTCTTGACGGGGACCACGCGGAGCAAGCACCGTGTGATTTCAACATTGAGCTCTTTTTCTCCCTCAGTTTGTTCCGTAGACGGCGCAGACCTTTGTTCGCCCTCCGGTTGATCCTTCTTTGACTTATTCTGCGCGATTCCGCAGCAAATCTCCTGGATCTTCCTCAATCGCACCACGAGCTTTCGGTGTCCGGTTGTAGACCGCTGCGCATCGGCAAAGATCGCGCAGACATCAGCGCGAAGCTGGGGGAATTCGGTTGGAAGGGCTGGTTCTGGCGGCACAGAGACCGAAGGCGTGGCGGACGATGCTCGTTTTGAAGACGTCTTGCGCGTCGCCGAGGACGCAGAAGCGGATGTTGTTCGCGCGGGCATAGCGAATCGCTTAGGATATCGGGCGCATCACTTTAGTAGATTTCACCGCGTTTGAGAGACGTTGGAATTTAGGGCCCGATAACCTGGGAGGAGGACAGCCTCAGTCGAACGTGAGAGTTGACGCCGTCATTGTTCGGATCGGGGAGGAGGACGAGTAAACAAACAAACCTAACCCCAAAGAGGAAACCCCGCCTGATAAGGGTTAGGGTTGATCACGACATCGCGGGAATGCTTACTAAGCCTCCGAAGATCGGCCAAACGAACCCATGTGCTGAAAGGTTGAGATCCTGAGATCTTGATTGAGTCCAGGCGTGGAAAAAGATGTTCAGACAAGGGCTGCGGACCTTTGCGACGACCGCGCTTCGTGGCGCGGAAGCGTCAACAGCGTACAACACCAAGGTCTCACAGGCGCAGGGCGTTGTCAATGGGCTGACTGAAGGTACGGTTCTGGACCGGAGAGCTGCCAAAAGTTCGATGCTGACCGGGCGTTGCAGCAATTGGGAATACGCCATTGATCCGACTAAAGCGGCTGTCGGAGGAAACGGGCTGCAATATTCTGGGCAAGGCCGAGTTCCAAAACCCCGGCGGCAGCGTGAAGGATCGAGCGGCGCTGTACATCGTCAAGGATGCGGAGGAAAACGGCCTGCTGCGGCCCGGCGGGACGGTGGTTGAAGGTACCGCGGGGAACACGGGGATTGGACTAGCGCACGTCTGCCGTTCCAAGGGGTACAAGCTAGTGATTTACATGCCCAACACGCAGTCGCAGGGCAAGATCGATCTGCTGCGGTTGCTGGGCGCTGAGGTTTACCCCGTTCCCGCGGTGCCATTCGAGGACCCGCAAAACTACAACCATCAGGCGCGGCGGCATGCCGAGTCGCTTGAGAACGCCGTGTGGACGAACCAGTTTGACAACACGGCGAACCGCCAGGCACACATCGAGACGACGGGCCCGGAGATCTGGGCGCAAACGGAGGGTAAGATCGATGCGTTTACGTGCGCGACGGGCACGGCGGGCACGCTGGCCGGCGTCACGCGGTATCTCAAGACGATCAGCAACGGACGGGTCAAGAGCTTCCTGGCCGATCCGCCGGGCAGTGTCCTGCACAACTACATCCAGAGCGGCGGCAAGCTGGTCTCTCGGAGCGGTAGCAGTATCACGGAGGGCATCGGGCAGGGCCGCGTGACGGACAACCTGAAACCGGACATTGACCTGATTGATGACTCGCTGCACATCCCCGACGAGAAGAGCATCGAGATGGTGTACCGCTGCCTGGACGAAGAAGGGCTTTATCTCGGCGCGTCGTCGGCGCTCAACGTCGTTGCAGCCAAGGAGGTCGCCCAGAAACTGGGCAAGGGCCACACGGTGGTGACAATCCTCTGCGATGGTGCGTACCGCTATGCAGACCGGCTGTTTTCCGACAAGTGGCTGCGCAGCAAGGGCCTCCGAGATGCGATTCCCAAACATTTAGAGAAATACATTGTCCTGCCTTAGATTTTAAGGCCATGTATGATACGAATCGAACGCCTCGTGTGTAGTAAAGTCAAATGACCGTCAGATTTCTCGCCAGTCCATAACCGTTATATCCCACGCCGCGCAGATTCCACTGCGATGTCTCCGGCTGCTTATGACCACCAGCATCCGTTGCACAGCTGAGGATCTGCTTGAGACTGCCCTGAGCCATGGGCACTCGAGCAGTCCACAGCACCCACGCCCATGTACTTACCTCTCCATGCTCCAGCCGCGCATCAGCCCAAGTCCGGCCCCCATCCCCAGAAACCTCAACCCTAACAACCGGCCCATAATGCCCCTGCGGCACCGTATACCCCCTAGCCTCGACCAGCCCATCTTCATCCCGATACACCGTCTGCCCATCCCGCGGCACCGCGACGACAGAGTTCACAACGGTCTCTGTCATCGCCGGAGTCTTATCCCAGAATTCAGCCGCCTTGGCCGCGTCGGTCGCTTCGGGAGGCAGCACCTTGTAGTCACGTCGCTGGTAAAAGTTTGGTGATTCTTCCTTTTGCACGGTGATGCGGTCGAGCCATTTCACCCAGCGGGCACCGACGACGCCGGGAATAACAACGCGGGCAGGATAGCCCTTGTATATGGGCAGCGGGCGGTGGTTCATCTACATGGTCCACATCTCTCCATGTGACACGGTAGAGAGTAGTACCTACCTCCAGCGCCAGTATCACATCCATGCCCAGGTCCAAACAGCGTCTCAATTCGACACTACTCCCGTACCATTCATCATTCTGACACGGAACCTGCCCGCAAGCAAATGCAACATGATACTTCTCTTTCTCTTCCTCGACAACACCCGCCCGGAGTAACACGTCCCTCAGCCGCGGCCCCTTCCACTGACAATTCATCACCGCTGCATCACCCCAGTCAATCCCCTGCACTTCCTTCAGCAGCGTGCGCATGGTATGTCGGCGATTGCCGGCGCATTGTAAAGCGCAGATGATTTCATGTTGGTCAAAGTTGGTCTGCAGGTCGTGGACGGAGAGGGTGAGTGGGTTCCTGACGCCGTCGCCGTCGATATGGATGGAATGTGATGAGGCGGAGAGATGTGGAATGGGGCCGTGGTTGCGGTCGTATGCGAAATCGGAAGGGGTGATGAAACTGTTTTCAAATCTAATCAATGTGTGAAGCGAAACTGGAGGAGTGATGTGCATGCATGCCTCGATATGAGGATCTCTGCGGGTGGTTCGCGGTTCAGAGGGCGCTGGACAGAATATTCGATCAGGTCATTTGATGTTAGCGATGTAATAGGTCTCTAAAAGCACGGATTACTGACATTCTTTGCCGATGCCATTCCGAACTGACTTCAACTTACGTGAAGTTCTGCCTCGTCTCGTCTTTCCAGAATATGACTCTATTGATCCTAGTCTACGTCATGCCGTCGTGGCAAGATCAAGTACAAAACCCTAACCTGAAGTCCAAGCTCATCCATACACAACAATAATCCCCAATCCAAAAGCATACATCTATCACACATCCCATCAATCACCAAGAACTAGGAAAAAAGTTATATCTAGGGAAAGAGGTATACTAACCACCAGTCCCAATCCCGCCAGTAACCCTATCCCCATCACACCGGCACACTTATACCTCCCCATTTTCTTCGTCATCAACCGCTGCAAATAAAAATATCTCATCGCCCCCCTTAAGACCACAACAAGGGCCACACAGATGGACAGCACCGCCAACGCCGTTGCGGCGCGGATCATGGGCCTGTGACGCAGCGAAGACGAAGGTGATGATTTACGCATCTGCCGGCTGCGGAGCAGGATGACTTGGATGACGATCACGGCGAATTGGGCGATCAGGTTTGAAGAGCGGACGTAGGCGAGGTGGAGTCTTTCCAAGGCTGGAGTCAAAGGAACTCGGTTAGGGCTTTTTTGAGCTTCAATCAATTTGACATGGTTAGGGTTGAGAGAGAAATAGACCTAGGAAGTCCCGAGCAGGAACGTTGTGTTGGTTCTCTCGATCGATGATGAGTTCGGGGGAGATGTATTGCTGCCACCAGGCGGAGGTGCGCTGTACAATGCTCTTCTTCTTGGAGTGATTTTGGGTCGGCCCGGACCCTGAATCGACGGCATAGCTCTGCGAAGGGTCGTTTGAGTTGCCATTTAGTTCAATGGCCTCCATGATACGTTTTGCAAAACTAAATAGTCTCGTGTCATGCAAATGAGAGATTCAACACTTCGGAAGAGCGGAAAGGCTCAATCAATTAACTTGCGTATGACGCCATATTCAGTCTATCCATCAAACTCAATCACCGAGTCAATATATACTGTACAGTTTAGAAACCAACCAACCCAAACGCCATGCATGTAAGATGCCCTCATTCCCAACGCCATTCCCAAACTTCCCTTGTGCAATCGAATTGAAATTCACTCATCCGACGGCATCCGCAAATACGCATCAATCGCCGCACTGAATGCCGCAAAGCCTGCACACCCCAGAGCCGCAGCCTGCGGGCCAGCTTTCGCCCCGAGTATCCCTCCGGTGATACACCCGGCCGCAATTCCATTCTTGAGATCGTTCTTTGCGCGCAGACCCTCGATGCAGCACTCCGTGCCGGAGAACAGCAAGCCGACGAGGCCAAAGTTCTTGGCCGATGACCATGACCGTGCACCCATGTCTTTGAAGCCGATCCGAAGTTGTTCCCGCCAGGGGAGATTGGCGATTTCTTGGCCTTTGGGGCTGAAGGGGGTGTCGTAAGACATCTACAAACCCAGACCCCCGGAGCGGTTAGCAAACAATGTGGACGACAAACCCGAAACCAGGGTTGCGGAGGTACGTACACTAGCCATGAATAGGCCAAATGCTCCACCGAGCGCGAAACCCATGGTGCCGGAGATGACGCTTTTGAACGGGCATGACTCCATCGCTGCTTGCACCTGTGTAGTATCCTCCCGGTCAGTCTCATGTTCGACAGGCCCTGCAAAACAATGTAGTCCACCCACCATTTTCACCATTGCCTGCTCCTGGTTCGTCATTCCTACTGCACCGCCAGCGCCAGCGCCAGCGCCAATAGCACCGCCCAAGCCAGCGCCGCCCATCGGCGGCATTCCCGGTAGACTCATCTTCTAACCGTGTATATAGTCGAAGCTTCGGAACGTGACTGACTGGCGTTTATATGGTACAATACCGCGGCCGCAAGGAACTGCTCGATACAACAACCAAGGTCGAGATATCGTCGTATCAAGGACATTGGACAGTCTGGAGCTGTCTCGATTGTCACTCTCGATCGCGACAGGAAAACATCGCAAAATCGAAATTTTCCGGCTGTCCCGATGGACCAGTGACGCAGTTCTTTAGGGTTCGCGCTTGCCGTATTAGGTATAGCGTCGGAAGTATTAATGTTTGCCCTGAGTTGATTGGTGCCTCACAGATCAGGCATCAACAATGCTCCAACGTTAAACTTGAGCACTGCACTGACGCAGCATGCCACGATGAAAGGGAGCCCGTAGCCAGTGTAGATTATGCCTCGCAATTGCATGTGCCATGGCATCACGATCTATTGATTATATACATTTCATGATTCAAAATAGCCAAGAAAAATCGTACAATCAATTCGACTGAGGCACAGAAATGGTGAGCGCCGATTCCCAAAAGTCGGCTGTCCTCCCTCCTGCCTTCTATACAAGCAAAATCGTCATCTCAGTCGTAAGAGAATTGTGAAAAGAAATATATCATGCCAGGTCTGTTGGCCACGGACTAGTCAAAACGGGGGACCCCAATCCTCCTCAACAACATTACGAGGATGCGTGACAGCCGGCACTTCCTTGCGTGGTGGCTTATCCGAGTCCGGCGACACCAGACTCCGCTCCCATTCGGCCATCAGATGTGACGCGGTCTTGGTGAGGTTGGACGGTTTGAAATTGCTCAGTGAGGGCCACGGGATACCATCAGATGCCGATTTGTCGCCCTTTTCCAGACTATGTACATTCCCATCAGCTGAAATCCTGCAATGTCGGAGGGGAATGGCGCCGTTGTCTGACTGACTGATCGCCAACTCACCTCGCGATTGTCCGCGGACTACTGTCCTGGGTCGAAGGCGATTGGTCCCGTTTTGACTCGATCGTGGACCTGCTCGATGACGGCGTGTGCGTCTTTGTTGTTGTTGACGTGGTTGCCTGCGGGATATCCCATGCATCCCAGTCATCATCGTCATCAACGTCGAGCAAGTTCGAATCCTCGCGACCTTTCTGCCCGTCTTGGGTAGTGTGGGCGGGTGCCTTGGCGGATTGTGACGTCTGCCCAGGCGTATCAATTCCGAATTCACTCCAAAACGACGTCTCCTGGTTCTTCCGAGGAGTGGTTTTATTACCAGATGTCTTCGAGGACCCCTCCTTGTCTTTGGAGGACGACGACGTCGCCGTTGACTTGACTCGGTCTGCCGAGATGCCCGGTAATTCGCGGCGCTCGGAGGGCGTCGTGCTTCGCTCCGATCTCGACGACCGACTGCTGGAACGCTGCTGAGATTTTGAACTGGGGGGCTGCAATCCCCTCGCTTCAGTCCCGTATATCCCTTCGTCGCCCACGGTGGCCTGTCGAATGTCCTCCAGAAATGTCCAGAATCCCTCCTTGAAATCCGAGGCCATCTGTCGGCCTGTCTGCAACAATGCTTCTCGAGACGGTGGAGGCATCGACCTGCGCCATTGCGCCATTCCCGAGGATGTTCTGCGCAGCTCGCCCTGTCTCGTTTCAGGCGTACCGCGTTCGACCGAGGGCAAAGTGGCCGACCGGGGATGGCCCGCAATCCTTTGCTCCGAGTCACCCTTTCCGCCGGCCTTTGCTTTGTCCGAGAGCAGCGATAACGTGCGGGCATGCTTCGAGCTTGCAAACACCCGGCGCCCGTTGGCCGAGATCGACACCTCCCCCTCCGGCATATTCCTGACACTGTTCCGCCGTTCGAGTTCCCTGCTGATCCGGGCCTGCACCGACGACTGCTCGGAAGTCTGCGACCCGGCATCGCTTGCCGGCTTCGAGCCATCCTCCGCAACCTCCGCGGTTCTCAGCGTTTTCAGCACCTCGGCATGGTAATTGATCTGATTCCGTTTTCTTTGTTTCTCGTTCGCGGCCCACTGTTTCTTCAACCGGGCCAGCTCCGATTCGGCCCGCTGCAGCTCCTCCCGCAGCTCCAGCACCTTGCGCTCCTGGGATGCAATCGCCGTCAGGAGGTCCGAGCCATCCGCCGAATCGTCAAAGGGTACGGGCGAATTCACAACGAAACGGCCGGGGGACATGCTGCTGACTGGTGTGTCCGTTGGCAGAGCGCTCAAGCCCAACCCGATCGCAGGCGAGTTCTGATCCGATCGCAATCCACCAGACGGGGGGTTGATGGGAAAGTTCAACGTCAGCCGTTTGGCGTGGCGAGCAGCGGCCGTGCTGGGACGCGACGACGACTGGGAGGACTGCTTGTTCTCTGGCGTCGCCGTCGGATCCGCCGCAGCCGAGGAGGCGCCGTTCTCCCGCGGTGGCGACCCATGGTTGGGGTTGGCATGGGTTCCGGGAGCCTCCATATCAGGGCCAGCCTGCATCCGGAAGAGTTTGAGCAAACAAGAAAACAGAAATGGCTCAGAGCATGACGGGGGAAAAGAAGAAAAACAACAGAGACGAGCATCCAATGGCTCTAAAACAACAATAGGGAGAAACAAGGAGCGAACTCCTCGACGGAAAACAAGCCTGAGACGCGAACTCCAGACCAGAAACGCCGGAGGAGCTTAGGCCGCCAAGCCGGCTATGCATGAAAAGGGGTTACCGTATCGATACCAATTATAGTTAGGCGCTAAACCTGATATGGATGAACTGTAATTCATCTGCCAATGGAAGGAGTTCTCGGAATATGGCCGGTAATGAAACGGCCTCGCGGTCTGGACCCGGATTAGCCTTTGGGGGATAGGATTGGCACAAGCAATCAAAACTTCGACAGCAATCATTTCATCAAGCGAGGTAAGATTGTATACACTCTGTCCACAAGTCAGGGATGAAACACGGAATATGACAAGCAACGCTTCACTGCTTGATCCGCCTTTTCCAAGCAGACGGGGCAAAGAAACCTGACTCCATCGTGCAGATATACATCATCCATTCCCATGATACAGTACAGAGTACAGACAAGTGGCAGGGAATCGTAGGACGAAGAGAAATGAGACATATATACCATTCGGGTCATTCACAAAGTTCATCGACACAGAAGTATAAATAGCGACGCGCCGTGACGGTTACCAGGCCGGAGGGTTGCGGTAGTGTACATGGCAGGTATAATATTACGTGGCGAGTCGTGGGTCGTTCTCCGAAAGGCGAATGTTGGAACACGGTGCAGGATGAAGAAGCGAGGATCATACTGCAGGCCATCGATTGCGGAGACCTTCGCTCCACCGCTGGTATAGGACATTGGCGATCTGTTTGGTGTGCTCCATCCCTGGAGTGTGCAACTGCATCGGTGGCGGATTCGCCTGGGCCTCCTGCGCCTGCATGGACTGACGTCGGCGATGGCTTTTGAGGTGAGGGTTATTCTGTGCAAGAACGAGCCGCTGTCTATGGGGCGATTCTGGCTGCGAAGGTTCTGGGAGGAGAGGGCGCAGTTTTGGGTCGCTGGGACAAGTCAGCAAGGATCGTTTGTTCTCAAACGTAAGGAAACCCACGTTTTCATCTTTTCATTACAAAGCCTCAGGATATGATAGAGCCCTTCGGGATCGACCATCTCCAGGTCGCTAATGGCCTCTGCGACGCGAGAAATGGCTTCTCGTTTCTCGTGATCGCAGGTGTTAGCCAGGACTTCCTGACAGGCCAATCCGATGCCTTTGCTGTATGCCCTTCGGCCCAATTGCGCTTCCTTGGTCTCGTGCCGGGTCGACTCGTCGAAGAGCGTCTTGGGGCAGGCATTCTCATCCATACCAAAGGGTACCGGGTACTGGCGCTCGGAGTCGTCGCCCATCCCATTGGACACGCGTCGAAATTGGCGCACCGTTGACGGACTGTTTCCAAAGCTTAGGTCTACGCCGAGCGGCTGCTTCACACCACTTGAACGTCGTTTTTGGTTGGTCCTCCTGACGGATGGTGACCGATCAGGGGCCGGGGTCCGTCGCACAGTGGAGTTTGCCACGGGTTTCGCAGGCTGTTGCGGGCTTGTGATATGGAGATCTTCCAATTTCTCGCGAGGATCCTCGAACGAATCGGTGAAGACAGGGTTCTTGACCGTCGGCGCTCTGACGGTGTCAAAGATCCATCCGTCGTCGTCGTCGTCATTGGGAGTCATGTCGGTCCTGTAAAGGTCAGCTTTGGTGATCATTGCGGACTGGACGACACCTACATAGTCTCTGCGTAATACTTGATTCGATCGCCGCCGCCTTGGCCGACGTCCCACTCCCGCTTGCGCCGAATGAGCTCTTGCAGAGCCTCCGTCTTGCCCGCGTTGCGGACAAACTTGTGCTTCAGCAGCTCCTTCGCCGTTGGCCGGCGGTCCGGGTCCTTGATCAAGCACTGCGCGATGAAGTCCTTGAACGTTTGGGAGAACTGGTCGCCCTCGAGCCGCGGCGCGGGCGCCTTGGGAATGTGGAACAGCACCTTCATTGGATGTGTCCCGGCATGCGGTGGCTCTCCGTTGGCCATCTCCATTGCGCTGATGCCGAGAGACCAGATGTCGGCCTTGAAATCGTAACCGGCCTGTTGGATCACCTCGGGCGCCATCCAAAATGGCGTGCCGACAAAGGTGTTCCGCTGCGACTTGATGTTGGTCAATTGGGCGGCGACCCCAAAGTCCGCCAGCTTGACCTTGCCGGTGTCGGAGAGGAGGACATTGGCTGCTTTGACGTCTCGGTGGATCTTGCCTTCACGGTGCAGGTAATCCAGCCCTAGCAGAAGCTCGCGACAGATGATGGCGATATGCGCTTCGCTGAAGACGCCCGGTTTGAGCTGATTTTTCTGTCAGTATCGCTGCGGCGACGCGACGGATAAGGGCTCATACCAGATCCAAACATGACCCACCCCCCAGATATTCCATCACAATCCATAGTTTGTGGCCGCGCAGAAAGCTCGCTTTGTATTGGGTCACGTAGGGACTGGCGCATGCGGCAAGGACGGAGATTTCTTGCTGGATTTCTTGAATGTCATCCTCGCTGGACTCGAGGTCGATCTGGTCCGGCCGATTAGACGAATTGGTCGCGACATGGAGCCAACGCAGTCACTCACATGCTTAATTGCGACGACTTCCCCCGTTTCTTTTTCAATGGCTTTGTATACTGTGCCGAAGCTGCCGCCTAAACAATGGCTTAGTAGTCTGCATGCGCGGCGCCTTTGGGACCAACCACGCACTTCCCAGCTCCTCCAGCATTTCATATCGGCTTGCCATGTCGGTCGCCATTGTTTCCCGTTCTCTGCTCCAGTCAATTGAGCCAGCTATTTCCCGACTGCAAACAGCGCTCCAGAGGCACGGAGAGGAGAAGCACAGAGAATTCTTGTCTGGAGAAGCGGAGCAACCTCGGACAGCCCTCGCATCCTCTAATCCGATTCTAGCGGTTTCCCCTCCTCGTCAGATTTTGAAGCTTTTTTGGCCTTCGCTTGGCCTTGCTTGGGACCACCTCGAGGGGAAACATTGGTCGCTCTGAGCAACCGGCGCTAAGCTCACTAGCGGTTCGCCTCGGATCCTCGCTGCCACAACAAATAGCCATTCCGCCCTTGCATGCCTGGCTGCAGCGTGATAAGCATCTTATCAGAGGAATTCTGGGGTTATTGACAGATCTACAGACTCTCAACGTGCAATGGACGATCCCTTATCATGGTTACTTATTTCAAGTATTGACCTGCACGATGGTGGAAGTTTTCGAGCAGCGTGGCTCGTATTCAGAAAAAAACAAAATGCTAGTTAACTGAGCGAATGGTGCTTCGGAATCCAATCAAATTGATCAATCCATTTCGGAGTATTTGCCCCGAGATAGATATCCAGCGATACGTAAGTACGGAGTACTAGAGAGTACCTATCTGTGGAATGTGCAGAAGCCATGCTCTTTGAACGACGTGAGATCTGATCATGGAGAGCAATCGATCGGAATGGCCTCCATCTAGGTACTGTACTCCCTCGATAAGCCTGGGAATTGGCGGAAAACGCGCCTCCGGCCTCTAACCGCAGAATCCACGGCCAAGTCACCGGGTCCGCGGAGTTCACGGACCTCAAGGCGAGACTCAGCGTCCAGAATTCTGGATCTTTAGGGCTTGGCTTTTCACTCCTTCACAACAAACCCCTCACGCGATGTCGATTTTCCTCCGATTCCTCCAGCGCTGGTGCTCGACAGTCCATCCAGACCGGGATGGCCGCAGGGGATCATGGGTTCCAGTGACCAGGTAGTCGAGTCGCGGCCGGAGCAAACGGCGGCAGCGGTCCATGAGCCGATCTCTCCGCCGCCTTTTGAGCGAGAAAGGTGGAATCGTCCCAAATCCAATCCGTTTCGGCTGCTGGCGTCGTTCTTTTCGTTCTTTCTGTCGGGGATGAACGATGCTGCGTATGGGGTATTTCTACCTGGGTCCGACTGATTTCTCTGGCAATAGCTAACTTCTTCCCTAGGCCCTACTACCATATGTAAGTCCGGTCCCTGCAAGCTGTAGGCAGTTCGATTTAATGCGAGAACGTGAAGATCCAATCATACTACGGTCTCAATTATACAAATGTCTCGTTCATCTTCCTGGCGCCATTCGGAGGCTACACAGTGGCCGCGTTTACCAATGCTATGATCCATGCCCGCTTCGGCCAACGCGGAGTTGCCATCGTGGCGCCCGCCCTGCATATCGCGGACTACGTGATCACCTGCCTGCACCCGCCCTTTCCCGCGATTGTCGTTGCGGCCTTCCTAGGCGGACTAGCCAATGGCCTGCTCGATGCAGCCTGGAGTGCCTGGATCGGACAGATGGAGAAGGCCAACATCGTTCAGGGTGTGCTGCATTCGATGTATTCCGTAGGAGCCACTATATGCCCGCTGATCGCCACAAGCATGGTCACCCAGCTAAATATGGGGTGGTACGAATTCTTTTACCTCATGGTTCGTTGGCCGATGAGAGACGCAAGGGGCGAAGCTGACTCGTCCAGGTTGGGGCATCCGCATTCGAGGCGGTCACCCTATCCTTGACCTTCTGGAATAAGACCGGGATCATCTACCAGCAGCAGGCGCACGGCGATTCCGAGGCGCCGTCTCACGAGAAGACCGGCAACCGCAGGGCCCTGATGAACAAGATCACATGGCTCTGCAGCTGCTTCTTCTTCTTCTACCTCTGCATCGAGGTGACCATGAGCGGCTGGATCACCTCGTTCATGCTGAACGTGCGGCGGGCGTCACCCTACGAGGCCGGTCTCAGCTCGACCCTGTTCTGGGCGGGCCAGACCGCTGGGCGCGCCTTCCTGGGGCCCGTGACGGAACGCTACGGGGAGCGGCTCTGCGTGTCCATCTACCTGGCCCTCTCCATCGCACTGGAGCTGGTCTTTTGGTTGGTCCCGCATTTCCTGGCGTCGGCCATCGCCGTGTCGTTCCTGGGGCTGTTCTTAGGGCCAATGTTTCCAAGCGCTACCATCATGGCGGCGAAGCTGCTGCCGCGGCATTTGCACGTTAGTTCTCTGGGGTTTTCAATCGCCATTGGTGGGACGGGAGGTGCCATTGGACCGTTTGTGGTTGGCCCGATTGCGCACGCTCGGGGCGTGTGGGTGTTGCAGCCGATTGTGCTCGCGCTGCTGGGGGTTCTCGCCGTTCTGTGGCTGGTATTCCCAAGAATCAAGAATGAAGAATCCGAGAGCACTCGATAGGAAAACAGTTCCCCTTAGGTCAGTTCTGGTGCTCGATGCGTGACTGTCGACACATCGATTTGATGAGTCAACTTCCATCATTACTACTGAGCAATTGGTGCTGTAAATGCACGAGAATGGTCGAAACCTGGCATGTTCACCAAGACTGAGCTTCCCCCTTTCCCCAGATCTGTACTCTGTACTCGTAGTGGGTGACCGTGGCAATGCGCAATACCAGAACACCTGCACCAAGATGAACATTCTCACAAGAGTCCCGATCTGAACACAAGATCCGGAGACCGTACTCGTAGTTATCCCGGATAATGGTCGTCAAGCAGTCATGATCAAAGTCTAAACTCCATGCCAAGCAAGATTGTACGGCCGAGAAAGCTTCGGGCCGATGTCGAGATTCAACTTATAAAAACACACCGAAGTCGGCGAAGACGGGGTCGATTCCTCTCCTCAACCCTCCCATCATGTCCGCGACGCGAGGATTCGCCGTGTCCCTGCGACGGGTTCGAGTTCCGCGGTGCGGGAGGACCGCAGCGCGCTCGACAGTAGCGCCACTTACGACCTCCCCGATCCCGTCCTCCTATCGCTCGTTCACCCACAGCGCGCCTCGCTCAGCCGCCTCCAAAAAAGTCCAATTAACCGCTAACGCGTACCCGAACATCAAGCGAAACCCGAGCTTTGCCCAAGTCACTCCGGAACATGTCCGGTCCTTCAAGGACCTGCTCGGCGCGGAATCCGCGGTCATCGACGGCGTCACGGCCGACGCGACGGACGACCTCGAGCCGTTCAACACCGACTGGATGCGCAAGTACTCCGGCCAGACGCGGCTGGTGCTGAGGCCGCAGAGTACCGAGCAAGTTAGCCAGATTCTGCGGTACTGCAACGAGCACAAGCTGGCCGTTGTGCCGCAGGGCGGCAACACGGGACTGGTTGGCGGCTCGGTGCCCGTGTTTGACGAGATTGTGATCAACCTCTCGCGGATGAACCGCATTCATTCGTTCGACGAGGAATCCGGGGTCTTGGTCGCGGATGCAGGCGTGATTCTCGAGGTCGCCGACCAATACCTGGCGGAGCGAGGGTTCCTGTTCCCGCTCGACTTGGGTGCCAAGGGGTCGTGCCATATTGGAGGGAATGTTGCGACCAACGCCGGCGGTCTCCGCCTACTGCGCTACGGGAGCTTGCACGGCAACGTTCTGGGGCTGGAGGCCGTGCTGCCCGACGGCACCGTCGTGGACGCCTTGTCGACACTGCGCAAGAACAATACGGGCTACGATCTGAAGCAGTTGTTTATCGGGTCCGAGGGAACCATTGGTATCGTCACCAAGGTCTCGATTCTGTGTCCCCCGCGCCCCAAGGCCGTCAATGTCGCCTACTTTGGACTGGAGAGCTACGACCACGTGCGGCGCGCGTTCCGAGAGGCCAAGGGCCAGCTCTCGGAGATTTTGTCCGCCTTTGAGCTGATGGACGGCCGCAGCCAGAGCCTCGTGCGCGAGTCTACGGGCAACAAATCGCCGTTGGAAGGGGAGTACCCGTTCTACTGCCTGATTGAAACGAACGGATCGAATGCCGAGCACGACTTTGCCAAGCTCGAAACCTTCCTGGAGCACGTCATGGGCGAGGGCATCGTGGCGGACGGCGTGCTCGCGCAGGACGAGACGCAGGCGCAAAGTCTGTGGCGCTGGCGGGAGGGTATCACCGAGGCTCTCAGCCACCTCGGCGGCACCTACAAGTACGACGTGTCGATCCCTCTGCCGGAGCTCTACCAACTGGTCGAGGACTGCAAGGCACGGTTGACGGAACGCGGGTTGGTCGGCGATGACGAGTCCTTCCCTGTCCGCGCCGTCGTCGGCTACGGCCACATGGGCGATGCGAATCTGCACCTCAACGTCTCGGTGCGCCAGTACAACAAGGAGGTGGAGAAGGCCATTGAGCCGTGGGTGTACGAGTGGCTTCAGAAGCGGCACGGCAGCATCAGCGCCGAGCACGGCCTGGGTCTCGCGAAGAAAGAGTTCATCGGCTACAGCCAGAATCAGACGGCGATCAATCTCATGTTGCAGTTGAAGCGGTTGTATGATCCGGTAAGTCGGTTTGATCTCCGCATCGATTGATTTCGAGACGCTGACGATTTGCAGAATGGGATTATGAATCCGTACAAATATATCTGATCAGGAGAGGGTGTAAAATAAAATACTTGAATATGAAAATAGACCGCTATGAAATAGAAACTAGATGAAACAATTGTGTTCTAGAATCTCTGATAGAAATTCTCGTCCCAGTAGTGAGTACTAAGTGATGTCAATATCAATCCACCGCGGGGCTCTGAAATTCAACCCCCTCGATCGGAATTTAAAAATTCATTCATCATACCTCGAGCCCAACAATGGCTTACTCTGCTTTAATCACCGGCGCTACCGGCCTTTTGGGCCGCGAGATCTTCAACACTTTCAAAAAGGCCGGGTGGTTGACTGTTGGTCAAGGTTTCAGCCGAGCAAAACCGCCGACGATCATCAAGGCCAACCTCGAGGATCCGGATGAGATCATTCGGATGCTGGAAGAGGCAAAGTACGTATCAACGCGACTGTCTTAAGTTTGTTTGAAGCTCTTAACTGACCGGGTTCTACGAAGGCCTCAGGTTATTGTTCACAGTACGAGCCCGCCCACCCGTCGATTCCATTTACGTCCAGCCTGAATGCTGATGGAGTTGTTGTCATTTCTCCCCAGGCGCTGCGAACCGCTCCCCGGACGCATGCGAGAAGAACCCCGAGCAAGCCCAGCGGCTCAATGTCGACGCAACGCGGACGCTCGCCCAGGCGGCCTCTCAGCGGGGCATCCTGCTGATCTACATCTCCACCGACTACGTGTTCCCGGGGGCTGAAGGTGAGGCGCCCTACGAAGCGGATGCGCCGACGCGGCCGACGAACCGATACGGCGAGCTGAAGCGCGACGGGGAAGTTGCCGTGCTGGAGGCGACGCGCGAGACGGGACTCGGACTGGTGCTGCGCGTACCGCTGCTGTACGGGCCGGCGGAGTCGAACAGCGAGAGCGCAGTCAATGTCCTGCTGGACCAGATCGCGCGGGCGCGGGACCCTGCGGCGCCGCCCATCAGTATGGACGACTGGTCCCAGCGCTACCCGACCAACACGCAAGATGTGGCGCGCGTCTGCAACGACGTCGCGGTGCGGTACATTCAGGTACGCAGCAAGGGGGGCGACTTGAAGCAGATGCCGAAGATTCTGCAGTTCTCGGCAGAGGAGCGCATGACCAAGTATGAAATGTGCCAGGTCCTGGCGCGCATCCTGGGCATGGAGATCCCCGCGATGGTCCCAAACCGCAAGGGCAATGACCCCGGCGCCGCCGTGCAGAGGCCGTTCAACACGAAGCTGTCAACGAGGGTGCTGGCGGAGTTGGGGATTAACCTGCACGCTCAAAAGTTCGAGGAGTGGTGGTGAGTATCCATTTTCCAGGGCTTGATGAATTCAGGCTGATGGGCATTCAGGCGTGAGGCTCTCAAAGGGAGATCCGTGTAGATAGACTAGCCGAATTAAGTAATAATCAGTGGCTCCCAGCCAATCAGAAGGAGTGCATGTACGGAACTCTTCAAGGGAGTGGTATGATGGACCAATCAGATGCGATGTCTCCTGGTCCATTTGGCCAATGGGCGCAAACAAAGTACGATCTGGTCTTTGACATGGAGAGCGGTAAAATTGCGCATTTGATCCAGGGAGCATACATAAAAATTGGCCGGATGTGATGCGTCTTGAGCAAGCAAAAGTCAAGCAGAAACCGGGCACGGGACGGAGTACTTTGTCGCAAAAATCCCTTGGCCTCTACCTACGTGTTGGGCATCGCAACTCTCCAAACCCCAAAATCGCACGCTGATTGAGTCATCTTGACGATTGTTGCAAGACAACTCGCCAGTATTCCCATATCCCTCCCTTTGCGTTCTCTCCAAGCGGGATACATTCATTCTCTAAGGCATACCGTCACGTGTGACGACAACGAAGGAGGTCAATGCATTGACAACTGTACGTGCATGTACTGTACCTTTCCGCGCTGCAGCAAAGAGCAGCCCCCCTGATGCTGAACCCCAAACTAGGTTGCTGCAAGTCTGCAGCTTGACAATCTGCGGCGCGGTAGATCATCTGGGGCAAAGTCGACGAGAAACAGCATGGCGAATTGAAGAAATATGCCCTGCTCTCTGGAAGTGAATTGCGTCGTGACCGAGAACCTCCAGATAGGGTATCAATCACAAATAACCTTCTAGGGCACGGCTGTTAAGCGAGCTCACACTGGGATCATGAGGACTCACACCCACAATTGATCCTGCTCACTCGTTTTTTTGTTTCTTTTTCCATGGATGGGTGCTTACGGACGTCGCCTTTTCATCTACACAGGACACCTCCGTGAAGAGCACCTGGTGGACTCGTCTATTCCTTGTTTTCCACATTACTTGCTGCAAAGTCACGGAGTGAGACATTCTGATTTTATTTTTCCCCTATTTCAGCTCCGCAATGGAACCCCCAGGGTCGCCATCCGGACCCCCAAAATTCTCAAGGTACCGCTCCGTCCGCCGTCCGGCTACCGCGGCAGCCAAGGACGGAGCGGCGCCGGCGCCGCGCAATGTCCTGGAGGAGACTGTGCAGCCGAATCAACCCCAAGGCGACACGTTGACACGGAGCAAGTCGCGGTACAGACGGCCTCGAGCGGCGACAACGGGCCATCAGGCGGCGCCTCCACATG
Organism: Thermomyces dupontii; assembly: GCF_041956625.1. Taxonomy (NCBI): domain Eukaryota; kingdom Fungi; phylum Ascomycota; class Eurotiomycetes; order Eurotiales; family Trichocomaceae; genus Thermomyces; species Thermomyces dupontii. The sequence continues at coordinate 1,600,685 of NW_027192310.1, read as the reverse complement.
TCCCGTCAATCCCACAGCCTGCCACGCCGTCTCACATGAATCCCAGTGCGCAAAGCCAGCCCAAGGGGACGATTGCACCGCAGCCACAGTACGGCCAGGTCGAGTCGAAAAGTCGACCGCAGGATGATGATGAAGAAGAGCTGTCGCCCGAGGAAAAGGCACGGCTGCGCGAAGAAGCCATGAGAAAACTGACCATGGCGGAACGGACTTATTCTGAGCCATGTCATCACGTCCGACACCAAAAGAAGGCCGAGAGTAAAGGCAACTGCAATTCTGGCAACAGCAGCGAGCAGAAACGCTCCTCGTGGAAAAACAAGCTCGGCCTGCTTCGGGCAAAGAGTGAGCGTTCGGTCAACCAGAACGACTCTGGAGCTGCAAAATTCGCCCCGGGCATCGATGCACCTATCTCGGCCGTCAACGCCGGCGAACGCAGAGTGACGGTACGAGTCGGATCGTTCACGACGACCTTGCCCGTCACGGCGACGACGCGTGTGGACGATTTGATCCAAGCTGCCGCGGCTGTGCTTTCTGGGAAGGTCAACCCGCGAACCGCGGTTCTCCTCGAGCACTTTGTCGCTTTGGGCCTGGAGCGTCCGCTGCGGCGGTACGAACACGTCCGGGACGTGATGAACTCATGGGCGTCGGACGATGCCAACATGCTGATTCTCTTGCCACACCTCGAGGGCCACGATGCGAGCATCCTGGAACTCCATGGCGCGCCGGTCGCGCAGCTCGCCGACTCCACGACGTTCCACCTCTACCACTCGTCGCGGCCCGGCAAATGGGACAAGCGCTACATTACGCTGCGGGCAGACGGCCAGGTGACCGTAACCAAAAAGCCCGACTCCAGAGACCCCAAGAACTTTACCAATATCTGCCATTTATCTGACTTTGATATCTACACGCCGACGCCGCGCCACAAGTCCAAGGTGCTCAAGCCGCCGAAACAGTACTGCTATGCGGTCAAGAGCCAGCAAAAGTCGACCATGTTTTTGACGACCGAGAATTTCGTGCATTACTTTGCGACCAATGACGCGGGTCTGGCACAGCGCTGGTTCGATGCCGTGCATGGTTGGCGCAGCTGGTACCATGTGCACGCGCTTGGCGCGGGACAGGATTGCGACCTCGCGGCACAGGGACCTGCCAAACCTCTCATTGACATGGCGGGCGAACCCGAACCTGGATCGGCGACTGTGGAAATGTTTCTCCGCAAGAAGCAGGACCGCAGCCGCGGGCCGCCGCCGACCTCGTTCCCGGCCTCACTCGCCCCGGACACTAAGAGCACACCACAGAGCCAGTCACAGCTCCCGACCCCGTCCTCCCGCGACGAGGACCGAGAGGTCGACGACTCGGACACGTTCTCGCCAACGGGTCTTCTCGGGCGGACGTACAGCCAGCGGCGGGCGGCGCAGCGAGAGCGCGAGCGCGAGCAGGATGAGCCGTTCCTCGCACATGGGCTGCTCAAGACGTTGAGCTCGACGGGCTCGACGGCAGGCTCGTCGGGAGGCTCGTCGCAGTACGTGCTGAGCAATTCGTCCAGCCGCGGGCCCAGCCGGTCCAACACTGTGCGCTCGCATGCTGCGCGTAGCCGCTCCAACTCCGCAGCAGCACAAAAACCCAAACTTCTGACCGATCCCACCCAGGACCACCCGCTGCCGTCTTCCGTGAACCTCCCCCATCGTGGCAGGGGTGTCCGCGTCCCCGCGGGCGTGCCGCTGGTCGACGCCGCGACGGGCCCGGACATGTCCTCGCCACTCCCTAGCTCGACGTGGCGAGGACGCCCTGGGACGGCGGGCGGCGGTACTGCTCCGACTCCAACAACTGGTCTGGGTCCTGGTTATGGTTCCGGCGGCCCGTTCATGCCGGATAGTCTCCTGGCGCAGACGGCGAGTGCGGGTAGTGTGCCTGAGCCTGGTACCGGACCCGGCGCGAAGACGGGCCGCGGTGTGGCGACGGGCGATCGCTATGCTACGCGGCCGCTGCTCGATTTGTCCCCGTCGAGTGAGTTTACGGCGGGGAGTCTACTGGATCGGATCGCGCGGTGATTTGTTCCTGTGTTCGTGGTTCTTTTTTTCTGTATCAGTACGAGTTACGACTATGATTCGTTATAGCGTTGTATACATTAGGTGCATTATTATTATTCCTTTACAATCGATTGATCGATTGGTGTTGATTCTGCTGTAGCCTCTTCTTGGACTGAAGAAAATTTATGACATCAGATCTGATCCCCGCAATCAATCCCACTTCAAGCCACAACAACAACACAAACACTTTTTTCCAACCCCAATTCAAAGAGAGGGAAAAGGGAGAAACAAAAATCGAGAAAAAATGACCTGGTTCCAAAAACAATTCACCCTCCCCAGCCGCGCCCGCGGCAGCTACCTCATCACCGACCACGTCCTTCGCGAAGTGCCGCAGATCTCCGAGTACAAGGTGGGCCTGCTGCACCTGTTCATCCAGCACACGAGCTGCGCGCTGTCGCTGAACGAGAACTGGGACGAAGATGTACGGGAGGATATGAGCGATGCGTTGGATCGGATTGTGCCGTCGGGGGGGAGGCAGATGTATCGGCATAGTGCGGAGGGGGATGATGATATGCCGGTATGTAGTACTCTATTTCCCTGATCTGTTTCTTTTCTTTTTTTACTGTTTTTACTATCGAGTTTAAAGATGCTGATTGATTTTGTTTAGGCACATATCAAATCCGCATTGGTTGGAGCGAGTGTTACCATCCCCATTTCGAATGGGAAACTCGCAACGGGGACCTGGCAAGGGATCTGGTACTTGGAGTTCCGACAGAGTCGGCATACGAGGAAGGTTGTTGCTACGATTCAGGGAGAAAAGTTCTGAATATGGATCCTTTTTTGTTTCCGGAAGAAAATCGAGTCACAATGTACATACAATTTGAATACACTGGTCAATGGTCTATCTCTGTTCGTATCCCCCTTCGGTCACCCGCTGCGTTTCGTTCACCTCGGCGGAGTCACCCGTGGGCTCGAGAGGGTATGGCGTGCTGGGGAGGGACTTGAGGAATTCGCGATGTTGTTCGTGGGCCTATTTTATTCCTTTTAGCTTAGTGTCACTGCACACAACCGAATGCAACTTACAAATGGAAGCCCGCAGTAATTGCACGTCGCAATCTCGGGCTTATCCGTATTGATAAAGATCCGCGGATGGCCGAGCGGGCCACCACCGCCGTCGCACGACACAACTCTCTGCTTCGTCCAGCGGACGGGTTGTTTATGGATCAACTCGATGGCGGCATATGGACGGGGCTAAAAAGAACACCATCAACACAAAAGGTCACCCCAATGAATCTTAGGAGAGGAAAAAACAAAAAAACAAAGATTGACCTACCTGCGCCTCCATAATCGTCTGCTCAAACCGTGGGCCCGACATCCCCAGCTCCCGAGGCTGCTGACTGGGCGCCCAGGTCGTGGCGCGGTTGGGCGCCTGCAGCTGCCGCGCCTGCTCGCCCGCGTCCGGGGCCTCGGCGATGGTCACTCCCTCCAAGGAGGTCGGCACGGCGTTGGTCTCGGAGACGTTGGGCGTGGGTTTGCGTGGTGTCGGGTCGTTGGTCGGGACGGCGTCTTGCGTGAGTCGGGGAGCGGTTATCGAGTATGCGGCTGCCGCTCGCGGGGATTGCACGGCGAGGCGTGCGCCGTGCGACCGCAGAGTGGCCGCCGAGGAGGCGATGCGGGAGAACATCATGGGAGAGTTGTTGTACGGTGAGGGATCAATTCCGCTCGGGGAAAGAGAGAGGTGGTGAGGTACCGTCGTTGGAGGCGTGGAATTCAAGAAGGTTTGACGGCCAGCCAATCAGCGATGAGAGTTTCTAATCCTCTGAGCTTCAAAAAATTCAATCCGGGAATTTCAATCCTTCGACAGCGACATGCTTCAATATATGTACATCATTTAAAGTGAGGAGAATTCAAGAGACTTAAAACCATGCCACCAAAACCTGCCTCCGGCGCAAAGCCGCCAAAAACCATGTCCTCGCGGCTGCTCACAATGAAGGTTCGTTCCCAGCCCTACACCTTCCCAGGAACTCAGTCCATTGACAATGTCGACAAGTTCATGCAACGAGCAGCCGCCGCACAGGCACAGCAACCCTCTGCCTCTGCATCGACCACCGAACCTTTCACTCCCTCGCCTAAACGGCCCCGTCTCTCCCCATCCCACAGTCCCGCAATTTCGGAATCCTCCTCCACCGCCGACCTCCAAGCCATCAACGCCGCCATTGCCGCGGAGGAGGAGAAGCGCGCTGCCGCCGTGGCGCGGGCAGCGGCCGAGGCGGGTGAGACGCAGTGGGTGCTGGATTATACCTCAGGCGCCGCTGCTACTATTATTCCGCAGCAACCGCCAAGGCCTGTCGCTGTGGCGGCAGATTCACTAGATGCAGAGCTGGATGATGATGATGATGATGCCGTGGATGGGAGTAGTGCGAGGCGGTGCTATGGGAGTTTCAAGTCGAGGCAGAAGCGTCATAGTTATGTGGGTGTCTGTTCGTGCGTGTGTTCTGGTGCCTCTCTAACTAGTTCTACCAGGTTTACGATGATGCAGGAGATGCTTCCGACGGCGCAAAGGAACGGAAACAACCCATCAAGGAGGTTAGCTTGAGGCACTTGACTAGCATCTCCGGCGGGAGAAGCGCGCAGGCTGCAGCCGCTGCTGCGAAGGAGAGCAAGAAGAAGAAAAAGAAGGTGAAATAAAAAACAGCACAGGTATTCTACAGTCGTAACGCTACGTCTAAATTGTATAGGTAAGTCAAGCATAACCGTCTTGTCTATCCAAAAAAAAAAGGCTAAGCGGAAGGATTCATGCTAGCTACGGACTTGCGTGCGGAGTCCAATTACGTCCGTATCGTCGCCATCGCCGTCGCGAAAGACGTCCGACTCGTTGTCGGTGAAGTCATCTCGGTACGGGCGCGGGACGCCGTCGTCGCCGTCGAGGACCAGGTCCACGTTGTCCTCGTCAATGTCATTGAGGCCCAGTTCATCTTCCTCGTCCCGCGCGAGGGTCTTGGCGGCGGTGTTTGCATTGGGGTCGTCCGAGAACCGGCCGTGGCGGTGGTGACCTGCCGCGTGATCTTCGTGGATCGACCGCCGAATGCCGGCGCGTTCTTCGGCCTCGAGCTGCCTGGCTCGGGCGAGGGTTCTGTAGATACTTCAGCAGGGGTTCAACAGAAATCCCACCTTACGAACGACTCACCTTCGATAGATGTAGATGCCCGTGCCAACGCCAATGCAAATCGAAACAATAATGCTGATGATATTGACTGCCTTTTCCGCCGCGCTCATTTCCTCCTCTTTGCCCGAGAGAACCCGCAGGCGGCTGCCAATGAACGCCGCCACCAGCAGCTTCGGCGAGATGAGGGCCGTCGCAAGGCCGTAGTTCAGCGGACTCACCGTAGGGAAAGTCGACACCGCGCCGTTGCAGACCGAGTACGGCAGTGGACACAGCCGGATCATGCAGAGCAGTTTCAGCCCGTCATACTTGAGCACCAGCGACAGCGCGGCGAAGCGCTTGTCGCGCTCGAGCAGCCGGTGCGCGAAATTGGACAGCACGGTGCGCGAGACGATGAACGAGCAGGTTGATCCTGCCACCGTGGCGGTGGCATACACCAGCCATCTTTATTTTCTGTCAGCTGGAACAATCACCCTCCAGGATGGCCTTGACATTACCCCTTCCACAGTCCAAATAGATATCCCGACACCGTTCCCAGCGTCGACCAGCCGACCAGCGGCGGAAACGACACCCCAAAGACCAGCAACCAGACCACAATATATGCCCATGGCGCACGCTCCCACCGATCCGCCACGGGCGCCAGCCAGACGAAGATCTGGCCCGTGAGGGCCATAAACATGAGTCCCAGGACGCCCAGCACCAGCGACGAGAGCAAATACACGACTTTCTGCTTCAGCGTCATCTTGGCGTACCGCGCGGCCATGCGGCGGTAGGCGGACCGCGCGGCATTGATGGTGCGGTCCCGCAGCCCGACGATCTCCTCCGTCGACAATTGTGAGCTTCGGCGTCTGTGCCGATGATTCCATGGGGGTTGAGTCCTCACCGCGTCGAAGAGCGGCGATGGCGATTCCGGCTCATCATCCTCGTTGGGTTCGGTGACGGGGAGCGCGAGGGCTCGCGCGGTGGATTCGTAGTCGGCAGGCATTCCTCGTAGTGTTTCCGGTGATGTCCGCGGGCCTGCTGTAAGATGGAGGACTTTCAGGAGGGCTTGTACGGGCGCCCTCGCCGAAACGAGGTGGCATGGATGATGACGAGGCTGAGATCGAGACCGGGGCGAATTCAGAAATGGATGTGTATGTTGTATCTAGGTAAGAGTAGGTATCAGGCAGCTATTTTTGGGAGATGGTTGGTTGTCCGGCCGGGATTGAAGCGGCAAACTCGGAAGTCAATCAATTTAGTTTATTTTACGGCAGATTATCAAAGTAGCCCGATGAATTGGTGGGATTAAGGAGAGATTGCTGAGATGGAGAGATGGCTGGATGAGATGAATCAACGTCATTATTCTCTGTTCTGGCTGGGGTCACGGTACGGTCATAAACTCCGATATCGCGGGGATACGCTGGGAAAGATTGGTAATACCGATACAGGTGTGGATGAATCGCCTGGACATTGACGAGTCCCTACCGAGGTACCTAAGTAGGTACATACATAGGTAGTTTGCTGGATAGACGACAGGATCTAAAACTTGCAGGGAGACTAGTAGGTAGTGTATTTGGCCCGGTTCAAGTCCAGCAAGTGATTAATCCTTTGAGGCAAACATCGTAACCGTCAGTATTAACTCGATCATTTCCGATTCTGTGTTCACAGGTACATTGATCGAGCACAAAGGATCGCAGGCTCAAAGAAGAGATGAGACGGCGCAATACGGTATCGTAACGTAGTCTGGACTCGGCTTCAACACTCGAAGCTTCAAAAGCACCCCCCTGATCTTGTTGATTTTCCTCTTCACTCGCTGCGCCTCGCCAATCCGCTGATGATGTGACGGCAGCCGGCGCACACGAGCCTGAGTGTGATGCTCTCTGCCCCGCGCATCACAACCTCCAGCAGCAACGTCCAACTCCCCGCAAAAAGTTACTATCTCCGTCTGGTCACCAGCAACCACCCTTCATGACGCTGTGTTGATTTACCGTGTCGGTCCTTGCCACATCATGGTCTCCGAGGAAATCTATGAACTTTGTCTCCCGGTTCTGCAACAGACCGACCTCGATGATGACGAACGCGCCGAGCAGCTGGAGGAGCTGCTGCGGGACAAGGCCTCGCTGACGGGTTCCGCGCTGGAGAATGCCGTGCTGGACGTCCTCTGGCGGCACCGCAATCAGGGCCAGCCCGAGGCCTCCCCGCCCCCCAGCCGGCATACCATCATCCGCCGCTCGTCGCCGGCCCCCTGGCAGATGGCTCGCTCATCTACCCCGCTGTCTTCCCCTTCGCAGTCTGGGACAAGCCCAGCCGGTGCGTCGAGTATTCATCTGGCCCGCGCGGGTCTGCAGCGCGGGAGCGCCCGGTCATCTACCGTCTCTCCGTTCTCCTCCCCGCGTCCGTCGCCGCGCCTGGCTTTCGCCCAGCCCATCCCGCATTCTCCCAATCTGAATGCCTACGAGTTCTCGGACCAGGGGCCCCCGCCTCCGGACTTCTATGGCGATCTGGGCAGCGAGAGCAATGTCGATTGGCTTGTGTCGGACGACGCGACGAGCGTGACATCGACGGGCGGACTCAGCGCGTCGGCGCCGGAGTTTGTGCCCGACATGAGCCCCCTGGATATCCTCAAGTCGGTGCTGGGTGACAAGAAGTCAAACGAGGAGATTGAGGCTGCGCTGGAGGCCAACAGCTACGATCTGGGTGCCACGATTGCCGCGCTTTCGCAGCAGGATTCTCGAAAGGAGGAAAAGAAAACGAAGGAGGGTCAGATCGTGGTGGGCAAGTCTACCCTGATGGAGCCCCGTCCTGCCACGCCGTCCAGCCAGCGCAGCCCGGTTGTTTGCAAATACTGGCTGTCGACTGGCCAGTGCTTGCGGAGTGACTGCCGCTTTAGCCATGACTTGTCCAGTCATATCTGCAAGTATGTTTCCTTCTGTTTCTTTTTCTCGACTGCGGCGATTCGGGTCATTAACAGCATTCAGGTACTGGATGATGGGAAATTGCTTAGCGGGTGAGAGTTGTCCATTTTCTCACGATCCCGCGTCGTTGATCCGGAACATGAATCTCAATGATCATCAGTCGTCGAATTCCCAGCAGTTCCAACTGGAGAATGAGGCCTTTCCCGCTCTCCCTGGAAACAATAATGATCAGTGGTCCGGCTCGCGCAAGTACCCAAGCCATATGAGCCCAGGCATGCGGCGCAACGGTGGCAGCTCAAGCCGACCACATTCGCGGCCAACCAGCCGGCATCAACAACGCGACTCCCCGCTGTCGGTGGATGATCCCGAAGCTTTCCCTTCGCTCTCCACGGGTGCCAAAGGTGGAAAGAAACACCATGGCAAACGGGGCGGCCATAGCCGAGAGGCGGGACCCAGCTCTCTGGCTGACGTTGTTCGCATGTCCCCATCCCCAGTACCCGGCAAGGGCAGGCCGTCCAAACCGAGCAGAGAGACGACGGTCAAGACACGGGAGATGAGTGCGGCAGCCATGGCCATCCCCGCGCCCAAACATATCCCGTGGCTGGAGACGGGGCCGCGTGCGAACCAGCAGTACCTCAAGTACCGCGCGGAGGCGATTCGGCATGGGACGGTCCGGAATAAGTTCCTGCAAAGGTATTTCCCGGGTTCATTCCAATGTCGAATGCTGTATACTGACAGAAGCAGTGCGGCACAAGCCTGGAACCGCAACGACGCCCGGGCCGCCAAAGCGCTCTCCCTCCGCGGACAAGCCGAGAACGAAGCCATGCGCAAATGCCACCGGGAAGCCGCGCGCCAACTTTACGAGGAACGCAACAAGCACCTGATGAGCCAGGGACTCAATGATGCCGACGAGGAACTCTATGTCGACCTGCACGGCCTACATCCGGACGAAGCGGTGGAATATCTCGAGAAGATCCTGCGCAAGCACGCCCGGGAGGACCGCATCGTGTACGTGATCACGGGCACGGGCCATCACTCGAAGAACGGCAAGGATAAAGTCGGCAAGGCGGTCAAAGCCTGGCTGAACGAGTGGAAGTATACGTTTCGCGAGTTCAGTGTGCCTGGCGAGAGAGGTGGGTATGTTGGTGGTGTGCTGGGGGTTGATCCGACGAGCTATGACAAGAGTATGGCGAGGAGAGCTGAAACGGAGGGGGAGATTGACGGGCAGGAGCCGAACAATGCTCCTAGTCAGACGTCGACGAAGATTCAGCTGCTGAAGAGGGAGGAGGTGGAGGGGAAGGATTAGGAGTTCTTAGTTTTTTTTTTTTTTTTTTATTTTTTTTATTGCGAGTTGCGACTGGTGGTCGGCTCAACAGGAATTTCGCGATGGTTGATTGAAATTGATGGATTACGAACGCTACGAATTATTGATACCCTATGCAGGATGCTCAATGAGTGTCTTGTCTGAGCCGCAATGGTGCGGGTACTAACATTTAGAAGACGAAGAGGGATAGAGCACTTGCATCACAATGAGAAGATTGATGGATTTTCTTCTTTTTTTTTTTTTTCTTTTTCATTCAGGCTCCTGATCCTTCCACTTCTCTTGTAAACCCGTAATGTCCACCCCGCAGAGCTCTGCCCGACGCATGATGGCCCTCGCCTTTTCCACCACCGGCGCATCGATCATCTTGCCATCGAGCGTCCACGCTCCTCTGCCCTGACTTCCCGCCTTCCCATCCGCCACGACGACTCTTACCGCCCACTCCACCTCTTCAACCTCCGGGGCAAACACGCGCTGCACGGTCTCGACTTGCGTCGGATGGATGCACTGCTTGCCATTGAACCCCAAGGTTTTCCCCCCGCGGCACTCCTCCTCGAGGATCCGCAGCCCTTCCGCCCCCCGGTACGCCGTGCAGACCAAATCCATCGTCGAGGGGAGACCATGCGCCCTTGCCGCCGTGACGATCGCAGAGCGAGCAAAGAGAAATTCCGTCAGCGACGGGGTCCGCGTCAGGCTGAGGTCCAGCGCAAAGTCCTCCGCCGCGAATATCAACCCTTGCAGGAGCGGGGTGGCGCGGCAGATTTCATTGAGATTGGTGAGGGACCGTGCGGATTCGACCAGTGCGAGAATCGACAGCGAGTCCTTGCGTTGGGCAAAGGTGTCGCTGCCAAGGGTGTGTGCGATCACGTCCGTGATGAAGGTGAGGTCTGAAGCGGAGTGGACTTTGGGGACGACGAGGGTGGTTAGATTCGGTGATTGGAGCTGAGAGCATTCGTTTAATCAATCCGTATGACAGTATTCTTGGAGTAGGGTTATATGGTCCTGACCACTTCGGACAAATCGGCCAACGCTAGCCCACTGTCCACCGAGTTGATGCGCACGGCTCGCTCGCGGATGGTGGGCGGCGCGGGTTGGTCCAGGGCCTGCCGGACGAGGCGCCGCGCTTCGGCTTTCTTGTGCGGTGTGACGCTGTCCTCGAGGTCGTAGGCGACGCAGTCGGCGGTTAGGAGCCAGGATTTGTCGAGGAAGCGCTGCGAGGAGCCGGGGACTGTGAATCGTCAGCTTGGGTGACTTTACCGAGTGGTGGAGAGTGATACCGTAGAGCAATGCGCGGCGGAGCGTGTTGCGCAAGGAGGCCGCCATGATGACTCAATCAACAGATGGTCAATTGTTCTAGACGACACTATGTACAGTACCCGACGGAGCTTGGAGAGTCGAGCGGAGGTGTGGAGGGATCGGTGAGATAGCCGATAGGTATGGCTCATTGGAACAGACTCAACCCATTACTTTGCTTAAAACTATCCAGCAACACAGCAACGGAGATCCAGGTCCTCCTAAATCCTCCGCCATATTGCCGGAATGCGAAATACCATAGAACGCCATGTCATCGAAGCAATCTGATTACCTATTATTCTGCCGCTTGTCACCGCCTGATGTCAATCGGACACGCGTTCAACGCCTGACCCATTCCCTGAGCTCATGGAGATCATAGTACTCCTAGTACAACACGACGAATAGCCGCCATGGATCAGTCACAAGTCGGCGAGCTGAACTGGCGCCTGAGCGCGCATCCTATCACGTTGTTAATCTTCCTCGCCTTTCGGATCGGTACGTTCAAACTTTTGGACGATCTTCGGCCGCTGACCCAATGCAGGCAGCTTGTTAATGTACCTCTTTGGCGTACTCTTTATCAGTAACTTGTACGTATACCCTAACCCTCTCCCCTCTTGCAAGTTCAATGCTGACATAGAGAAAAAAAAAAAATAAAAGCGTCCTCGTCTTCATCATTACCCTCCTCCTCCTCTCCGCAGACTTCTACTACCTCAAGAACATCGCCGGCCGACGACTCGTCGGGCTCCGATGGTGGAACGAAGTCAACACCGCAACGGGCGAATCCCACTGGGTCTTTGAGAGTTCCGACCCAGCCACGCGCACCATCAACGCGACCGATAAACGGTTCTTCTGGCTGAGTCTTTACGCGGCGCCGGCGCTGTGGATTGCCTTGGCAATTCTGGCGATTATCCGGTTACAGAATGTGATTTGGTTGAGTTTGGTGGGTGAGTTCTTTGTTTTTGTCTTTTTGAGACGGCAGTAATATGCTGATGAAGTTTAGGGATTGCGCTGGTGCTTACCATTACGAATACGCTTGCATTCTCGCGCGCCGATAAATTCAGTCAGGCGTCGTCGTTTGCGAATCGGGCGCTGTCTGGGGGGATTGCTGGGAATTTGGCTTCGGGGCTCTGGGGGAGATTGTTTGGATGATTCGTTCAGTACGGAGTATTGTATCCACGTTGTACGCAATGGTCATGGATTCATCATGTATGAATAGTACTAGGTTTCGGAGTTGGTTTCGAATCGTCATGAACTGTAGAAATCAAATCCACCAGCATCAAGCCACCAACTGAATGACAGAATGAAAATCGCTCAATACCACGTGTGCAGAAGTCAGGCTGGATGATACATTGCTGCCGCCACGCCGGCCGCTTGGCCGCTTCTAGCCGACATGGAGTTGATCTGTGAAGCAGTGTGGCAATGAAATTTTTCCCTCGACAGCTCAGCTGCCCCAGCATACGCCTGGAATTGTTTCAATAAACTCGTACGCTTAACTCCATGAATTGATCAAATGGCATTGCATGGGTATATGAGACATTCGGAATAATTAAAGAAACATGCCCAAATCCGTCCATGATTATGTCCAAAAATTCAAATCCACAAACTTTTTCGTCGTAACACGTCGTAACGGAGGTCTACCTAGACGAAGCGTCCAACGTTATGAAGTAAGCCGGTTCCAAGTCCGCTCAATGCTCTGCCGGGCTTTATTCGCAAACGTCTCGGAGCTCGACGACCCGGCGCTACTCGACGACTCACTCGTGAGCTTTCTCGAGCAGCCGGCCGGCGCGCCGTCATCGACCGCGGCGGGGGCATGGAAGACGACATTGCCGGCGCCGCCGCGGCCGACGTGGAAGACGGGCGCAACGTCGCGCTCGCGGCGCATCTCGAGCTCCAGTTCCTCGTCGAAGCTGAAGATGGCGCGTTCGGAGCAATCATGGTGGTGATGGTGATGGTGCATGTTGCCGGCGCCGCCGCGACCGGTTGGGAAAGTCGTTGGCATGGCTTTGCGCAGGTGGTCTGGGGGAGCAGCGCTCGCGGGACCGGTTGCAGTTTGCGGGTGGGTGACGTTGGTGTTTTGCAGCGAGACCACGTTGCCGGCGCCGCCGCGGCCGGTGTAGATGGCTGGGCGGTGTTTGGGGACGGAAGGGTGTGGCTCGACGAGGAGATAGGATTTTGAGGACATGATGTGATTGTGATGAGTGCTATCGTAGAGTAGTAGGAATCTACTAAGATTGAGAATCCTGGTATGCTCCCACGCAGGAGAGGAGCAGCCTTTTTATACGAACCCCCAGGCCATTCATTGTCCGCCGTCAGGAACCCAAATGACCTTCCATGGTCCCCGCGGTGGCACACCGGATCATGTTTGTTTCGCCCAATGGGATTTACAGTACGAGGAGGAATTGGACCACATCCATGACTCAGCAAGTCACCGAACTTATGTACCTAGAGATAATGACCCTTTGCAAGGTCACTGCAATTCCATCGGTCATGAATAGCATCTTTTTACCAGGCTAGGAACTGAGTGCAGAACATTTCTCTAGAATGCGTGGCCAAATTGGCCGTCCATACATCATTACATACAGTATTCACCAAATTCCACTAAACCATTCTCGGATTAATCACGTGACAGACTACCCCGGATTTGCGGCCCCAAAAATTACCGTAACTCAAAGCCCACACAGGTTGCAAACTCTGGCAGTCAGATGACTGGCTCCGCCATCACCTGCCGCAGCCCGCCCGCATGGCGTCATGCGGTTTGGGTCAGCTGGGAAGGGAAAGAGTCAAACAAGCCGAGAACCCATCCGCTTAGATAAGCGATGAAAATAGCTCTACCACACTTCTAGTCTACAAATTTATGAACGCTTTGTCGGCCATTTCTGACAGCTGCTCCCAGCGGCCCGGTAGAGTTGGCTTTTGTCCTGCCACAAGGCGCGAAGTCGCTGTCCACGAGTACATAGGCCATACGTCTGGCGATCGCCACGGATATATACATCTCTCACGAATTCATGGTCGTCATTCTTGAGAGGTGCAGCATGAAAAGGGAAATGCATCTGAAAATGGGTTGTCAAAAGAGCAGGTGGTCAGTACGAAGATGAAAAGCGGAGTAGTGAAGCCCGACTCTTCTGCCCTTCCTCCCCCGGATCACCGCTGAAAGGCGATGATCAAGAGCAGAGCGGCCACTGTTAGGCTCTCAGTGAGCCTTTATAAAGCCTCTCGATCGTTGCTTCAAGTACCCGTTCCTGTTGAGCCAGTGACGTAAACACTGCAGGTTGCATAGATGCAATAGGGTGGTAGTAGTAGTTTCCGTTTCAGGACTAGCCTTGGTTGGTCCAATTATTCTGCCACTTGACACCGCCTTTCGCGAACCTCTTCGAAATCGACAGCGTTCTTAAGACGCGCGATAAGTCGACCAGTGTGCGACCGATCTGCAGCTGCTTCAGAGGCGACGTTCGTCACGGCGGCTGCTCGAGGATTGCCAAGTTTCGTGTGTGACGGCAAGAACAGGCGTCTTCCGAGCGCAGTACCTGATCGACCATGCCAAAATATAAGTGCCCCCAGTCCCTTTTTGCTTGCGGATTGTGAAGCTGACCTGCAATACTCTTTTGTAGGTTCCTCGAATGATGCGTTCGTCCTCCGGAATTGTCAAGAGCTGACGACTCCTCCGACAGGCGACTACTGCGACGTCTACCTCACGCACGATTCGAGAACCGTGCGCAGGGACCATAATGCCGGACGAAACCATCTACGAAATGTGCTGGAATACTATCAACGTATGGCTGTCGCCTTCCTTTTCCTTTGCCGTTGGGTGATCGCGGTGGCTAACGGAGCGGCGTCTAGAAATCAGTCAGGAAAAGGCCCAGTCGGTGATCGACTCCATCACCAGTTCGTACGCGGCTGAGGGACAGCCCAATCCGATGTTCCAGGGTGGTGTCGCACCGGGATATCCTCCGCCGCCGCCGCCGCCGTTTGCCTTTCAAGGTCTGTCCCTATGTGTATCCGGACATGGGTACGCAACGTCTGACGTTTTTTTTCCAGGTCGTCCCGGTCAGATGCCGCCGCCGCCGCCGTTTGGATTCCCTCCACCGGGTGCGCCGTTCCCTCCGGGCGGAGTTCCACGTACGTATCCTCTTCCTCCTACAACAAAAAGGCCTCGTGTATACTAAACTCATTGCCAAACAGCACCAGGCGCCGCCGGCGTCCCACCATTCCCACCACCTCCCCATAGCCAAGCACCCTCTTCCTCCGGCGCTCCCGGCGCTCCTGCATCCACAGCAGCACCAACAACATCCGGCGCACCACCAACGCTGCCCGGCGGCATGCCCGTGCCCCCTCCGGGGGCTAACGCGCCTTTCCCCGTCCCTCCTCCGGGGAGCAACTTCCCCCCTCCACCGCCCCCGGGCAGCTTCCCTCCTCCGTCCGGTGGATTTCCCACCTCCTCATCTGCTCCTCCTCCTTCTTCTTCTTCTTCCGCCACTGGTGCCACCACGTCGGCGCCGCCGCCGCCGGGGGGGTCGACAACTGCTCCGCCGGGGACGTATCCGCCACCGCCGGGGATGGGTGATAAGCGATGACCTGGTTTCAGCTCTTTTGACTATATTGATCCAACGGAAAAAAAAGAAGAAAATCAGGAATGGATCCGGCGTTGGAGGTTGAGATTTAGATGCTCTTACTTTTTTTTTCTTTCCAGTCATGAGATGTTACTAGAAATCTTATTAAAATCCATCGTTTCTTCGAATATAGTATTCCGTACATTACCTACGATCACAACAATAATTGGCCATCATCAGAAAACCCACCAAAGTACTGTACTTATTACTTAGCCTACTACATAGTTAGACGGAATCAACCATTCCAAGCAATCGAGAAACATTGTCCATTCAGCAATATATTGCCCTTCTTCTTAGTACCAACTACTACTAGTAGTACATGACTCACCGATCCAAGCGAGAGCAAAAAGGACAAGGTAAGCAAGACCTATTTTCTCTCTAGCTAGGGGGGGGGCAAGATAAAAAAAAAAAGGACGAAGAATCAACATGAAAATTATCAGCAGTTCCGAACCCGGACCCATCTTTCGCCCTCCGAAAAAAGAAAAAGAAACAGGATACAAAGAAACCCCTTTAACCAGAAAGGAGGATAAATAAAAAAAAAAAAAGAAAGGATAGTATACGGAGAATAGAGAAAAGAGGACGCCTTTCGAATGATTTGATATCACGCCAGGACTCCCAAAGACGAGGAATAAACAATGAAATACTGGAGGGAGGGATGTAAGTTTGATACAGGAGGAAGGGATAATATGTATGAATCAATTGCGGGCAACATTATCGTCGTTGCGGGGGAATAGAATAAAATAAAACCAGAAACGTATCCCTTGTTATTGATGGTCGTAGCCAGCGCCGCGTTGCCATGGACTTCGGTTGTGTTGTGATCGGAATTCGTGCATGGCCAGCGCCGAGCTTGGGTTGAATGGTGAGTCCGTCATTGTTCGCGAGGATGGCGTCTGCGGTCGGCCACTGTCGTACGCCGGCGGAGGTGCGCCGGGGTGCGATGCCGGTGGTGTGGGTGTGTTGCTCGGGAACAATGGCACCGACGGGTCCACCGGCGACGTTGCCTTCATGTCCCCCGGCGGCGGTGGCTGTCGGTTGATGCTGGCACCGGTGGCGCTCGAGAACGACGATGATTCCTCGTCAAAGGTCGGCCGCTTGGCGGACGTGTCCCGCATCTCCATCGTGTCGCCGCCCCGCGCCGTGGCGCCGAGCGCGTCCAGTTCGGCGGTGAGTTGCGTCTGGGACTTGGTGAAGGAGGCGCGGTCGTCCCGCATGGGCTGGTATCGCATGTCCGGGTTCTTCGAGACGACGGCGTAGACGGACGCGATGAGGACGAGGATCAGCAGGACCAGCGCAAAGATGACGTTGATCACGAAGAAGATGACGCCAATGACGCCGGTGACGATCGGCGGCTGATTGAACACCTCGGTGAACATGAGCAAGAAGATGGCGTTCAAGAAATTGATCGCGGCGATGGAGATATTGAAGACGTTGGTCTTCTTGTCCATCCACGGGCGCACGACGCTGACCGCGATCAAAAAGATCGCTTCGATGATCAGCAGCGCCACGGCCTGGACCACGTGGGCCTTTTGCGCAAAGGCGATGAACATGCCCTTGACCAGCAGATAGCCCAAGACGGGAATCACAAAGTAGTACGCCGTGGCCCGGTACTGCACGTACAGGAAACCCCATTTGTTCAGGGCGGTCGGGTCCGAGTAGAGAATGTAGGCGGGGTTCTTGTGCATCGCTTCGGAACGCCTCGCCAGCATGACGACCTTGGCCGACGCCCACCCGAGCACGGCGGCAACGGACAAGAACATCACGACGGCAAGCAACACCTCCGCGGCCGAGTCACGCACCGTCAATTCCCACAGGCAAAAGACGCACATCTGCGCCCAGCCAATCTGCGCCAGACGGTACAGGATGCCGCGCAGGACAATCTTCCATCCATTGCGGAACTCGAGGAACTTGTCACTCGCCATCTTGCCGGACTTGACCAGTGCTTCGCAGATCCACTTGAAGGCTGCCACGCCCCCAATGACCAGCGCCACGAAGACCACGTAGAAGATCAGACCGGTCAGGAACAGATTCGTCACCTCCATGTTCGCAACGAACGCGACCCGTTCCAGACCCCTCACCACCTTGGTCTCGGTTGCGGCAGCGGCCGACTCTGCGGTCTCCATGTCTTGTCGCTTCAGCAAGGAACCGACCCCGCGGCGAACCAGATCGCCGGCAAAGTCCAATGCACGCTTCTCCACTTGGACGGAGACCGTGGACAAGCTTTGCAGGGTCGTGCTTGGAGTGCCACCGGTCGCACGCTGGTACCACGTCGCGATTGTTTGCAAGAAGCCCACACGGATGATACCCATGCTCCATTGAAAGTTCTGCGTCCACGCGGCGACGATCGGCGGCAGCTCCACCGACGTCTCGCCGATCATGGCTTGTGCTTGAAAGAAGCCGAAAAGAGACAGCGCATTGGCGGCGACATGGGCCGCTGTGTTCGAGTGGCCCAACCCGGACGTGATGGCCGAGGCCACGAGGCCCATGCCGGCAATGACGGCCACCGTCCATTGAACCCCTTTCTGGTACACAGTCTTTCCATTTGAAAGGTCGGCCTCCACGCAGGCGATGGTCTTGTTGGTCTCGGCGGAGTAGATATATGCCCTGACCTTTCCGTCCAGATCGGGGATGGTATATGCAATGCTCGGAATTTGCTTCACCAGATCGTCTCCAATGGGGATGTTTGATTCCATCTTGAGGGGGCCAGCATACATGGGGCAAAGACCCTCAATTTTCATCTTACACGGGTCCAGGATTTCGGAGACGATTGTGTACCCGTACGCGATGGCTTCGACCTTTGCTCGGATATGGCCCGAGATGGTGGACACTCCATTAATGTCGACATGGAAGGTATTGTTGTCGGGTGTAAACACCACGTTGAAGAGCGAGGCGGTGAAGTTGGAGTCCTTGATGCATGGATTCAGCGAGTTGGACTTGAGGAGGTGTATGGCTGCTGCCATGGGCGACAAGGAGAGCCAGATGGCCAGACAGCCTATTGTCGATAGCCACCGCATGATGACGGCGGTGTGCAGTGTCGGTGGCTCCAGAAACGGTCAAGGGTTCAAGGGCTCGCAGCGACAGCGGTCGCCAGATCCTCCCCGAGTCCCCCTGTAGATTCGCTTGTACAAACGGCAGTGTCGTCGATGACTCGGAGGAGCTTCACCGGCCCGTTCTCCAAGTTGGAATTCCAGCGGTGGTGAAGTCGATCCTAGTCACGTATGCTTCCGGTCATGAGAGAACAACCACGGGTGTCCGGCAACGATCGGCAGCGTGATTCCCCTGATTCCTCGGTCAACGAGGGTTCGTCAGAGAGTACTTTTATCGAACGACGGACGGGCTGGCCGACGGGAGCGTTTTCGCGCACGAGTCGACTGCGGGAATTGTACACGGTAGGGAACGGAGGTGAGCACTTTGCCAGGTCACCCTTAGGGTGCAAAGTGATCGAAGGTACGAGGAACGAAGCGAATGTCAAGCAAAACGGGCGGACACAACCTGGCAAGGGGGGGTTCCGGATCCGTGCAACAAAGACGGCAAAAGATTGTCGCGCTACAAGCAGATGCAGACCCGGGGGAGAAATCGATTGTTCTTTTTTTTTTTTTTTTTTTCTCCTTTTTCCTTAACTCAAGCCGGGGACGCCGGGGAATAAGAGAGGGACTGGCGATGGAGGGAGAGCAGAGGCGCCCGAAGCGATGGATGGATGGGCTTTAGTTAGGGGTCAGACTCTGCCAGAGCCGAGACCAACTTGGGGGTGGCGGGCCGTTTGCGTCGGTTCTGAGCCCGGATTGGCCCGTCCACTGCCCGGAAATGGCACACTATTCCTAGATCGGACGTCACGTGAATCCCACCTTTGGGTCGTCTGGATCGCCAAGCAGGGGTTACGTAATCATTCCAATATGCTCAACCAAACCAGAACAAAAGGCTTTGAATACGGAGGACTTTGGACAAACTACAAAGCATTGATTGATTGATTGATTGATTAGATGAGTGATTTTGGTTGATTGTTTGAGAACTGAGTCGGATGTGCATCATCTCTGGCAGACGGGGAAGAAGTGCAGAGTACGCAAAGTGCCGATCGGGGAGACACTGCCACGGTCTTGGTTTCATCTTCATCAGCCCGCCGAGACCCCCAGAAAATTAGCACATCTCAACTCTCAACACCGCAGCGCTTCTGGCACCAACAATTATCGACGATTGCGTCCCTCTCGGGCAGTAGGTGGATGACGCGTTGCATCGGATTCGGAGCAATCGTGCAAGGGGTCCACTGACTGCAAGCAGCTTGAGCCGGAGTCGGTTGTATGTACGAGTACTGTAGCAGATGACTGTATGCATGTATGAATCATTCAACCCCAGTCTTGATCGACGAGAATCCCAGAATCCTCATTCTTCCAAGAGCCAGTGCAGTGGAGGATCCGAAACTAGGCAGCGTGATTCTGTCGAGTGTCGACTCTGTCCCAGGCCAAGCTTGCCGATGCAATAACTTGTGTACTGCAGTTCATCGCACTTCCTCTGCATTCGCAAGCATGGTTACCGCAATGACGCTCGGCTCGGCTGACGTCTTAGATATCCCATTGAGATAAGTCCCAGACTCGAAATGTATGTAGTTCCAAAAAAGAATCCATAGACAAATGCACCTTGCAGAAGCGCCAAGGCGTTGAGCTGGAACTGGAACAGCACCCGAGTTCCTGTGGTTAGAGTAATCGTTATCAGCACGTGACTTCGGCTCGGCCAAAGTTTCCTCCGAGCTGACAGCGAATCAACTTTTCGGGTTGAGAGCAGAGAAAAAAAAAGTTGTTGATCAAAAGCAATCCGACGGAGCTCCAGCCGTACACATTGATTGACCCTGTACACTCTTGTTGGACGAGATAATCCTGCAGTGCAGATCGCTTGCACACGGATTGGCAACATGCCGGCCGCCGTCGACCCTGCAAAGACCGATTCGAAGAAGCGGAAGCGAAAGCATGGCAGTTCCAAAGCTGCGCAAGAAGAGAATTCTGTCAAAGAAGTAGTGGTTCAAGAAGAGGAGCAGACTTCGGTGGACGCAGACGAGGACCCTTCAAAAGCATCGAAAAAGCGCAAGACGGATCACTCGGCCAGTGAGGCGGAGGAGAGTCCAAATGAAGTCGATCGAGGATCAAACAGTGGAGACGAAGAAAGCGGCAACGACAACGATCAAGATGAGGGAAGCGACGACAGTCAAGATGAGGATTCTGCGGAGGGCGCCGATCTGCCCTCACGGAACACAGTCAGCCTGCCGCAAACAGAAGGCGAGCCAACAAAGTTCGAGGATCTGAAACTATCGGAGAAAACGATGCAGGCGATCCGGGAGATGGGTTTCGAAACGATGACCGAGATTCAGCGACGGGCAATTCCGCCGCTGATGGCAGGTCGCGATGTCCTGGGTTCTGCGAAGACGGGGTCGGGGAAGACACTGGCTTTCCTGATCCCGGCCGTAGAGATGTTGAGTGCTCTACGATTCAAACCGAGAAACGGTATTTGCCTTTTGCTCGGCGGCTCAACAGGTCCCAGCTAACAGTCGAACTAGGTACCGGCGTCATTATCGTATCTCCGACTCGCGAGCTCGCTCTACAAATCTTTGGCGTGGCCCGAGAACTGATGGCGCATCATTCTCAGACGTACGGCATTGTCATTGGAGGAGCAAATCGGCGGGCAGAGGCCGACAAGCTTACAAAAGGAGTCAACCTCCTCATCGCTACACCGGGTCGTCTACTCGATCATCTCCAAAACACCCAGGGTTTTGTGTTCAAGAATCTGAAGGCTCTCGTCATCGACGAAGCGGACCGCATCCTTGAAGTGGGTTTCGAGGATGAAATGCGGCAGATTGTCAAGATTCTGCCGTCCGAAGACCGGCAGACAATGCTCTTCTCGGCCACCCAGACGAACAAAGTCGAGGACCTGGCTCGGATCTCGCTCCGGCCGGGCCCTCTATGGATCGATGTGGCCAACAACCAGCAGCATAGTACGGTGTCGGGCTTGGAGCAGGGATATGTCATCTGCGAAGCGGATAAACGGTTCCTGCTGTTATTCTCGTTCCTGAAACGCAACCTCAAAAAGAAGATTATTGTCTTCTTCTCGAGCTGCAACTGCGTGGACTATCACACGGAACTGCTCAACTTCATCGACATTCCGGTCCTCGGCTTGCACGGCAAGCAGAAGCAGCAGAAGCGGACCAACACGTTCTTTGAGTTCTGCAACGCCAAGCAGGGCATTTTGATCTGCACGGATGTGGCAGCTCGAGGCTTGGATGTATGTCGTTGTTGCAGGACCCCCATGGCTAGACACTATGGCAGCTAACTGGACGACAGATTCCCGAAGTCGACTGGATCATCCAGTTCGACCCGCCGGACGACCCTCGCGATTACATTCATCGCGTTGGTCGTACCGCTCGAGGTACCAATGGCCGCGGTCGCAGTCTGATGTTCTTGCAGCCCTCGGAAGTGGGCTTCCTGAAGCACCTGCGAGACGCCCGTGTCCCGGTGGTGGAGTTTGAGTTCCCCGCGAAGAAGATTGTCAATGTGCAAGCGCAACTGGAAAAGCTCATTTCGCAGAACTACTATCTGAATAAGGTACCGTAGCGGTCTACCCATGTCTTAGAAAGCTACGATGCTAACAACACAATGCAGTCTGCCAAAGAAGGATACCGTTCGTATCTCCAGGCATACGCATCCCACTCGCTGCGTTCCGTCTTCGACGTGCACAAACTCGATCTCGTCAAGGTGGCCAAGAGCTTCGGCTTCTCGACGCCGCCGCGGATCGACATTCAGCTGGGATCGAGTCTCAGTCGGGACAAGAAGCAGGAGCGTCAGGGTCGTCGGGCGTATGGCAGTCAGCCGAATCAGAAGGGGCTAAAGTTCAAGCGGAAGCGAAAGGATGATTGAGTGATATATAGACGTTGCGAATTCCGGCAATTCTTGTATATGTTCTCCGGTGGTTCTGTAGCATGCTCTGTCAATTGAAAAGTCTCGCCATGTTCTCTTATTTCCGTGATCATTAGAAGTTTCTTCTTTCAATGGCTTTGTCGGGTTTGACCTCGTTTGCCGGCAAACGTGACACTTGAACCAGCTACAGGTCATGATGGGTGCCTTCACTTTCATCATTCAGAATCTTTTTTTTCTTTGTTGTTTTCCGACAAAAACCATTGTTTCTCCTTTGTCCTGCCGTCAATCGGCCTTGATTCATTCTTCCATATCCAATGTTGCCACGAGCCACCCAGAAGAGTCAACTGGCATTGTCACTGACTGACCAACGAGGTTGGACCAGTCAGCGTGCGAAGGCCCAAGATGGCAGTTGACATCCAATCAATGCATCGTGTTGTCATTGCCACTTTGCCTTTTTTTTTTTTTTTTTTGGTACTGGTTGAATCTCCCCGTTCATTCGATCAACCTGAGTGGAGGAGCCTTGTGCAGTGATGAGTTGGCAAGCGTGATATTTTTTCTTAGTGTGGGCTGGGGACGGCAAACAAATCATCGAGTCGAACGGCCTTGTTTTTCTGGGCAACCATGGACCAAGAGGAGCAAGGAAGACTGAGCTCCAAAGCTCAGGAGAGGGAAGAGGAAAAAAAAAAAAAGTTAGAAGAGATTTCTTTCAGTAATATATCGAATTACAGTATCCGAGAGCGGAGGAGCTTGTATTGAACTCTGCAGACTACCTCCCACCCCGACTACGAGTAAGTACTTACTTGTACGTTGGCCAGGGACACATTGACAGACACCACACCACCTCGACTCCCAAGAGACCACGTACCCTGAGCTTTATGAATTTTCTACGAGACAGCATGAGAAAGTAGCAACAAACCCCTTTTCCCAATCCAAGACAACCCCCCAAAACTCAAAAGACACATCCCATCCCATCCCATCCCCAGCCACTCGCTTTTGCCTCGAACAGGAAAGTCGGACTGTCCGAGGATCCTTCCCATCCCAGCCTCTCTCTCTCTTCTTCCCTTCCTTCTTTTCTCTCTTCTCTCCCCTCTTCCTTCCCTTCTTTTCTATCTTTCCATGTTGTCGAGCTCTTTCCCGGGTTGATTCGGTACCTGGGCGTGTTCCTTCCTCATTCGCCTCTTTTTCCTCTTCCAGAGGTTCACCCTCGTGATCCACGGTTCTGGGTGGGGGTGTCCGATCATATCAAGATCGATCGGATCAGATCGCCATCTCTCTCTTTCAGGGAAAGAACAAAACAAACAAAGTGCCTGTTTGGAGCAGTATGTTTGGCTCGTTCGATGGACAGACGAAGAATTCTCGCTAACTCCCCGAGTGAAAAAGACCGTGGACGATATATATCCCATTTCGTTCAAGAAAAAAAGTCCCCAAGCTACCCTTATATTAATTACTAATTATGCAATTCGGGCGCAATGGGCATTGAGCGTCGTCGGCCGATGCTACCTGCCCCAACCGAATCCGTCGTCGAAACCACCGCCAGCATGACCAACACCGACCTGGCCACCGATGTGTCCCGCCGAACGGACAAAACTTCTTACTCCATCCCCGACGACGGGAGCCCCATCACCATCACCACCCACCATCGCTCGCCGCGGCGAGGAGACGGCACCAGCAGGTCGACCAAGCTGTCGCGCTCGTCGCATCAGTCCCAGACCTCGCTTCTGATTGAGTACTTTGAGGGCGGGAAGAGCGGCTCCGGCCTGAGCTCGCGCCCCAGCGTCCGGGTGAAAGTCACCCCCTCGGCGGCCAGGAAACTGCGGGACCACCCGGAGACCATTCAGATCAGCGAGGGCGGCAAAAAGTCCGGCTACACCCGGCGCATCTCCCTCAGCTCGCATTCCAAGCCCCGGGCCATCACCGAAGGGTCCGACGACCAGAGCGGCAGCTCCGATGACCCCGAGGAGGGCACGCCAACCCGTCGGCCTCCCGTGGAGATTGAGCTCGTGGATCGGGACCAGAACAGCGAGCTCTCCGCCGATCGTTACCTGCCGCCCACGTCGGAGATCTCGTCCATGCCGCCGGATAGCATGCTGGATGGATCCATGGCCTCGGCGGGCCCGCGCCGCAAGCGCAGCCAGAGTCTCGAGCGGATCGATGATGGCAAGTCCAAGGATCTGCTCAAGGCGCCGTCCCGGCAAAGAAGCCGCAGCCTGAGCAGGGAGCGGATCGCCTACCGGGTCGCCCAGAAGCTCAACGCCGGAGAAGTGCCCCGGGACCTGGAAACCAAGCCGCTGAAGAAACGATCCTACAAATCGCGCGATGAGGAGCCCCCCTCCGCCGAGTCCAGTCTCCTGAGCGGATCCGGTGTTTCTTCGCACTCGCGGCAAAAGTCTGGCGATACGTACTCGCTCCGTTCGGGCACTTCATCTCTGACCAATCCAAAGTTGTTGGAGACGGTCGAGGACGCGATCCGCCGGCTGATTCTGCCGGAACTGAAGGAGCTGAAGAAGGACCAGAAAGTCAGTGCGAACAAGTCCAGATTCGAACATGACATCGCTGCATTGAATGCATCAACAGAGGCCGAGTCCAAAGACGAGCTCGGTCGCCGATTGTCGAAGCATTCGAGTGCTCCAGAAGTTCGAAAGAGCTCGGTTTCCAAGTCGAGCAAGGATGCGCTGAACCTTGTCGCCGAGGAGCGTCGACGCCGCCGGGAGCGCAGGCGGGAGAGAGATGCATCGGACTCCCCCGACTCGACCGAGGTTCCCCGCATCTATATACGGAAGGGCTCCCGTCCCGAGAACAAGCGCGAGCTGACCGAAGAAGAGATACTTCGACGGCAGCGAAGCAAGGGTCTTCGAGATGCGGCGGCAGCCGGCATTGTCGGCACGGCGCTGACGGCCGCCGCGTTGAAGCATCACGACTCGAAGACCAGCATGGACAACGACAGGAAGGAACGCAAGAAGCGAAAATCAAAGAGCCGCAGCAGCCTTGCCAGCATCAGGGATGACGACACGGAGCTGGTCTTCCAGAAGCACAATGTCCCTCCCATGCCGATGCGCAGTGAAATCGATTCGGAATTGACCCGGGAATCTATCCTTTCACAGCGAACGGAGGAGACGGTGACCCCACGGGGAGTTCAAGAGGTTGCCCGCGGTTCGCCTCGACAGGTCGAGTCGCCCACGTCTCGGACGCCGGTCGGCACCCCTCCCAAGGGCCGTGGCGAATCACTTTCTCCCAAGACTCGCGAGCCTGATCATGATGACCACGATGATCACGATGATCACGATGATTCTACGGTCGAAGCCGTGGCGGCAGCTGCGGCGGCAAATCTCGGCCATTGGGACGGGGCGGACACACCGGTTCCGGAACATGAAGCTTCGCGTGCTCTGAGCCCCATCCAGAGCGTCGCCAGCGACCATGATCTGGCGGAGGAAGAAGACGACGGAAACGATGCCGACCAGAGCAGCGATCCAAGGGAGCGTCGCTACTCGATCGAGTCCCTGACGTCGGCGCCCAGCACGGACCTGGCGAGGTCGACTCGGCAGCAGACCAGCCACGAGAGCCGGAGCGAGATCTTCCAACCGAATAATAATTCCGGCACGGATTTGGGGTATGAGGATACGAGAGAACTGAGCGAGCACGGCGACGCCCGAGAAAATGACTCCAGTTCTCAGCGTGAGAGACATGGATCCGCCGACGACAGAAGGGGTTCGTCTGAATCCGACCCAGCGGCCCGACCAATCTCCGAAGGTAAGGCGGCGAACCCTCAGTTTGTCCACTCGCCGATCGGCGTTGAATCGGCCGTGGCTTCGCTGCTGGAACCTTCTGCGCTGGGGACCAACAAGTCTGTTCAGTCGCCGGCCCAGTCGCAAGCCGACTCCCCCGTCCGGTCTGCCGCTGGGACTCCTGCTCCGGAGACGGTCGATCGCGGCGTTCAGGCTGAGGGGGAGAAAACCCCCTTGAAGGACGAATATCCGCATCATGATCAGCGCTCGTTCCTCAACCGCATGGGCGGCGCGTCTCCTCCGCAGAGCGTGGCGCAGTCGGACGACATCGACGGGCAGCATCTGGAAGACCACATTGCCGGAGATCGGAACCTCGAGGAGGACGAGTCCGAAATCAACACCAATCCTTCCATCATTCAGGGTCCCAGCCGGGAGCAGTGGCCCTTCAATCCCGCTCCAAACAACTTGCCGGGTCGGTATGATGTCGGTGCTACAATGGGTGCTGGGCTGGGCATCGCGGATCAGCAGTATGGCTACGACTCGGGGTACGGTAATTCGCGAGGCCTGTACATGAACGGCAATATGTTCTCAACCCCTCCCAACGCCAAGGACGAGGGCTACATGTCGGCCGCGAATCCCATGTCGTCCAGCGTGCCGACGCCGGAGCCGCGGACAAAGTTCAGCACCCTCGAACATGACCAGCCGCCGCTGCTGTTTGACAATGCCGATCTTGAGAATGATCCTTTGTTTAAGAACCGGGAGCGCCATTTCAGTGGGTACTCCCAGGGCATGGGTTCTCCGCTGTACGACAGCGCGACTGGGCGCGGTATTGACCGTATCCAGTCCCAGGACATCATCGCTTTGATGGATCATGTAAGTTTTTGCATTCAGATTGTTTTAGGAACCGAAGGCTGACCTGAACAGCTCACTGTTCGTGATGCTCAACGCAATGCCCGAGATACGGAGATCCTGGTGACCCTGGTGAGAAGCGCCGCGGAGATGCGGCAATCATTCGAGGAGATGAAGCGCTTCATCGCACAGCAGGATGAACTGCTGCTGCGGGAGCAAAATGAGCGATTTCAGCGAGCCATTGGCGGCCCTCGGCCGCTGCCGACAAAGTCTGGGCGTCAAACAACCGAGCGGGGCGAGGACCTTCAGGAGAAGCGGAGGAATATGTTCAGGCGGGCGCTGAAAAGCCTGAGTCTGAAGTCGTCGAACGATTTGTCCAAGATCGAGGACATGCTCGAGCAGCTCCTGGACGAGGTGGAAGCACTGAGGGCGGCTCAGGAAGGAAGAAACGCGGCGAGCGGGCATACGACGCAACCGGGAAGTCTCAACAACTCAAATGGCGGTGTCACCCCGGGGTCGTATCGTGACGGATACGAGCGCGAGGGCCAGGCGGGCACTGGCTCTCCGGGCGACCAGTCCAACTCGTCCCGCCATCTGGCGGAAGTGCTACCGCTGAATGTGCGGCACAACTCGGGGAACAACCGGGCCAGCGCGGTTCCGGAAGCCAATGAAGAGGACGATGATCATGACAAGTACGATCGGCCGCTCCTCGACCGGGAGACGCCGTACGACGAACGGATGGACTCAACCGACGGACGCGGTGTTGGTCGGCCTGACCAGACCCCGCCGCAGCAGCAAGGTCCCAGCGTCGAGAGCACGCCGAGAAAGTCGGACGACAAGTCCCGCAAGTTCAAGTCAAGCAGCTCGTCATTCTTTCCCAAGATCTCGCGATGGTCCAAGACAACGGCGTCGTCCGTCGGCGAGAACATCCGCAACAGCATCCAGCCGAACCGCAAGGACCGCCCGCTGTCGGACGTCTCGCACTCTGGCTCGGAGCTCCACGGCCCTTACAACACGGCCGACCACTACGACCCCAACGGGGACGATCGACTGCGATCCCGCCTCACTCTCAACACCGACCAACAACAACCAAACCAAGAGGACCGCCCGCCGTCGCCGCTCGTCCCATCGCAGGTCTCCGAGGGCCCCAAGTACAAGGCCCACCGGGACAGCGTCAACCTGCAGCACCCACAGCCGCGCCAGGGCCCGACGGACCGGTTCCAGAACCAGCTCGAGTCGCAGGCGTATCATTTCACGGCGCCCATGTCGCCGGCGTCGGAGCACTACCGCTACAGTGCCAGTGCCAGTGGTGCCGGCGGTGGCCGGCTGACGCCCATCTCCGACGCGGGCTATTCGGACCGCAGCTCCATCAGATCGTCGTCCAGGATCAAGGATGACGGTCCGCTCGTACCCCCGCGGCCCAAGACCCAGGAGGGCGGGGATAACCATTCCCTTACCGAACGCTACCCCCGCAGCGGGAGCCGCTTGTCGCCGAATCCGAATTTGGCGCGTCCACCGCAGCGGAAGCCGACGGGGCCGCGGCCGCTGACTAGCGCCGGTCGGCAGAGTCCGGCGAATATCCAGCGGCAGCGCTACCGGGGCAGTCCCAACCCGATTGATTACGACCGTGATACCTTCTGATGAAATGACTTGTATGTGAATATCTCTTTTCCTGTGTATGCTCGGTGTTTATGTGGATATGATGATGATGATGCGTTTATATATGGTTTTCTTTTTTGTTTCCATTGGACAGTTTGATGTCATGATTTCTCGTGATGATGCCTGCACGTCATGAAGCTAAGCTTGTTCATGTATGTATGCTCTGGACATGTTATTTATGATGGATTGGGATATGAGTGCCTTCGTGTATCTAGACCCCCCCGCGGGCTGTACAATGCGGGCTTGAATCAACTCTCTCGCACATAAATATGGGGTCTCCCTGAATCGAAGACGGTGAGTACCTCTCCGTCGGGGATGATCGCGGCGTCGTGTTGGAGGTAATGCGGTTCTGGAGTGCGTCGCATCCGGAGGTTCATGATTGGGGGGGGTTGTGTGTGTGTGTATCAAGCCATTTCCCCGGGCTGCTTGGTGATGTAGGCTACTGGCCACGGATGTTCGAAGTCGTTGGTGTCGAGTGAGGTGTATCATGAGAATCGGCCGCAGGGGAGGACGTCGTCAAGTTTTATCCGAGTTACATTCTTCCTTCATATATGTGTCTGGACGTGGCTGACTGAGAGTAGATCCCCTTCCGCCAGATGAAATCACAATTTGGAAGGCAATCAAGGAGCTCCGATTTCGAGGACGCGCATGACGAATGCCCCGGAAGAAATGCCTATGGATGAAATCGCGCGAGGGGTGCTTAAAAGCGCAAAGATTGATCGATCACGATCATCTTCGGCGATGGGATAAAGCCAACCTTCTGTATGATGATGTCATGGACTCATGGCCGTTATCGTACTCGTAATTTGATAACGATAACTTCCCAGATAGGAAAGGCGGAGCTCAAAGATAAGCTCTCTGGTCTCCCGATCCGAGAGGTCAAATCCCCGAGTTTGCCGTCAATTTCGGAATGTACCTGAACCGCTGAAACGTCAACAATCAAAACTCAGACTCCGGCTGAAGCCCATCGATGTTTATATCCGTTCATCTACGAGCCCTCGGATCGTGGTTCTCGATAGTTTCATCCGTGCGAGGAAGAGGAAGAGCAATGGCGTCGACATCGTCGGTGCGTCCCCCGCAGCGGCCGCGCACGTTTGCGCCGTTGAATCCGGACGTTGAGAATGCGCGAGGGGCGCGGAAACTTCAAGGCATAGTTTTTGATGTGGATGGGACATTATGGTAACCTCTTTTTTTTTTTTTCTTTCTCAGAAAAATATCCGTTGGTATCCATTGCTAAATGGGTGAATTTTCAAGTCTCCCCCAACACTTTATGTTTACGCAGATGCGGTACGGAACCTGATCAACACACACACACACGTACGATGGAAGAAGTGAAAACGCATCGAGTGCAGGTATCCGTTCTACATGACCATCCAACCAAATCGCTAACCTTTCTGGATTGTCTCTAAAATAGAGCCGCCCTCGGCATCGACAAATCAACCGATATCCTAGGACACATCCGCAGCCTGCCCACCCCCGAGGAACAAACCGCCGCCATGGAAAAGATCCGGGCCATCGAGCGCGAGGCGATGCTCGCGCAGCAGCCGCAGCCGGGACTCGTCGAGTTGATGGATTATCTCGAGCGGCGCGGGGTGCGGCGCGCGTTGTGTACAAGGAATTTTGAGTAAATTCTCTCTTTTTCCCCTCTTGTCAGAAATTTGAGTTGAATGGCTGACGACTTTTTTTTTTTTTTTCCCAGAGCCCCAGTCACCCATCTTTTGAAAAACCACCTCCCGTCACATGTCTTCGATCCTATCATCACGAGAGATACGCCGAATCTCCTCCCGAAACCAGAACCGGAAGGTATCCTGCATATTGCGCAGCAGTGGGGGTTGGATGATCGTGGGGAGAGCCTAATCATGGTATGTACCTATTACCGTTCTTCCCTCCTCCCTAGGCCCATTAACTCATTGAATAAATATAGGTCGGGGATAGTATCGATGATATGACCGCTGGCTACAAGGCCGGCGCCGCGACCGTCCTACTGCTCAACGAGCGGAATGCCCATCTGATGGACCATCTGCATACCGATCTCTGCATCCAGCGGCTC
This sequence comes from Thermomyces dupontii, assembly GCF_041956625.1. Taxonomy (NCBI): domain Eukaryota; kingdom Fungi; phylum Ascomycota; class Eurotiomycetes; order Eurotiales; family Trichocomaceae; genus Thermomyces; species Thermomyces dupontii. Next base: position 1,570,210 of record NW_027192310.1, on the reverse strand, counting down.
GATGACCTCGTGGAAATCTTGGAGAATGGGTTCGTGGGGAGTAATTCGAGGCAGGGAGAGGATGAGCAGGTTGTGACGACGTAGGGGATTAGGACTATCTGTGCACTTTCGAAGAGTTATTTCGAGGGATTCATGGATTTAGAGAACTTCTTCCGTGATACGTTATAATACAATTTCCCATGTCCACCGTCGGATGATCATGCGCCCAACGCCGATGCATAAGTTTACCCCCATTAAATCATCGTCTTGGACGGTATGCATCCCGCCCACGTCCCCGGTTCTTATAGACGCCTCCACCGCGCCCCAACCAAGGCGGCGGCGGTGGACGCCCGCGACCCCCACGTCTCGAGGAGTTGTGCGGAGGAGGCGGCGGGGGTGGAGGAGGGGTCGGCGATCGACGCGGCGGCGGGGGCGGAGGCGGAGGCGGAGGCGGCGCACGCGAGTACGGCGGCGACTGTGATCGGCGCCGCTGCCGCGGGCGGTGACTTCCATCATCCCGATCCCGATACGACGGCGACGGCGGTCGGAAACCCCGGCCGTCGTTGGCCAGCCTGATTTGTCCTTCCCGGTTACCGGCGGCGCCGCGGATCGACATGTTGTTGCGCTGCCGTCCCGCCTGCGCCAGGAGATTGTCATCGCTCTCGCTGTTGTAGGTCGGCGATGACGGTCGGTGGTGCCGGTTGCGGTTGTTGCGCCTGTTGCTGACGGGGCCGGCCTTGGCTGGTCGCGGCCCGACGACGCTGTTCAGATTGGTCACTTTGCTCATGTCATAGCCCTTGAGCGACCACGACGTAGCCCGCGTCGTCGTCGGCAGCGACGGGCAATCCCCCATCAGGTGGCTCTGACTAGTACAGTAGCTGCAGCTGATGGATACCGTCACCGGCCCGTCGTAGGGTATCGCCGGTGGCGGGAACTTCCACACGAGATCGCACTCATCCTCCAGATGCGTCCCCGAGCCGCAAAAGTCGCACGGCACCTCTGCTGCACTGCCCTTGAGGGCTGCTTTGCACTCGCTTGCGTCGTGGCCGCGCTCCCGACATTTCTGACATCGGCGGTGCGATGGACAGAATTTGCTTTCATGCTCATTCCATGCTCCACAATGCTCGCACTGATCCTATGTGTTAGCCCTTGATTCAAGATCGTAGCTCGGCACGGTCGTACCTCTCGCGTAGGACAAGCCATGGAAAGGTGCCCGTCCTGCAGGCACTCTGTGCACGCAATGTTCTTGGAAAGATCAAGTTCACCAATCTCCTGGCCGCTGTAAAAGAAACGCGCCTGAATCTCTAGATCCTCCCGCCGCAGGTCAGCCAGCGTGGTCGGGGGTGTAGGGTACAATGCAGAGAATGCGCTGAATGCTGCCTCTTTCGATGTTGAAAATGTCTTCGCCTCGGGTATCTTCGACGAAGATTCACTGGCTTCACTGCTGCTTTCCGAGTCCTCCTCCTCAACTTCAGCTGCAGCAACAGAGTCAGGGTCCGGCTGTGAGTCGAAAGAAAAAGGCAGGATTTCTTCAGCAGTCTCTTCTCTCTTCTCAGAAGCACCACCGTTCTGCGGTCCTATATTCAGCAAAATGGAATCACCACCCTCAGAGACATCCGTATCAGAGTTCTCCGAGTCGTCCATATAGTATGGTTTGTTGTCTGAATTCTTGTGGTCCTTTTCCACCTCCCCAGTGCTGGATTGCTCCTCATCAGACGTCGTAGACGCGCTGCGGCTCCGAAAGTACTTGTTGTTAACCGCTTCAAACGCACTCTGCTTCGCCTTCGGTCCCAAGCTAGTGCGGATGCTACTCCGAGTAGCCTTGTTCCAGTTCACTGCAGGTGCAGCGCCTGCCTGAGGTTTCCGTGCCTCAATCTGTTCCTTTGCAGACGGTGGCGATGCACTCGCACTTTCATCCGACGAGGACGTACTGTCGCTGTCGGACTCACCATCAACTTCCAACGGAGCATTACTAAAATTTCCGCCGCGTGGTACAATATCATTGACCTCGGTTTTCGCCATCGCGCCGTTCCGCTGCCCACGTTTCTTCAGCTTCCCGTCTGCGGAACTGTTCCGTGAGGCCGCGTTGGAGCCATTGGGCTGCGTCCGAGGAACACCGACCGACGCCGTGCGAGAGTCATCCTCATCGCCAGACATTCCGACAGGGAAGATCGCGTCAAGGCTTCGTTTGGATGTTTGGATGCTGCGACGACCGGTGAAAAAAATATCGTTCCTTTACCCGGCAAGGTTAGTTTGATATGTGACGCGTCATTAGCGTCGTTGATGACGAAGGATCTGCAGACGTGAGCCGAGTGTTTTGAGAAGTTGAGGTGGTTGTCTGGCAGTCGTTAAAATCAACCAAAAAATTCGGGCGTCGCGTTGCGCTTTCCTAGCGTAGGTAACCTAACTAATTGCCACGGACAAAGCGTTAAGTCGACGGACCAATCATACGCGATCATCGTCCCGGGCTCTGCCCTGTCGACAGCATGGAGGAAAATCAACTTCTAAACGAGAATCTTTGACTGCCTATAGACTTGAGATAAAGACTCAGAACATATGGGCTCATACTGCAGGTCTCCTGTTTTCTGACAGCGCAGGACCTGGCCGAATCAGGCACAGAATGCTGGAGCCATTCACGTGACTTGAACCCTTCCTGCTGATCATGTGATCTAGTGTCATCCTTAGGAAGTTAGGGCTCGGGATTTCGTTTCCCACACGATTTGGCTGGATGCAAGGTCGATGTTGTCAAAGTACTAATCTTTCTTGAAAACAGCTTTCCGCAGCCTACGACGAGGGCGTTGATTATCAACTCAACGAAAGTCTATTGATGCTCTAGTTTAAATGACATGCATACTCGCACTTTTCAAGAAACAAAACGAGCGCTCACTTCACATGGGTTTCTGAAATAGTACTTACATTCTTTTTTCTTTTTTTTTTTTTTTTTTTTTTTTTGGACCCCTTCAATAAGCAAATCATATCAACAAGTCATAAACAAAGGAATGTAACAATCGTGCCTCAACACCAACCTGGCACCGAACTCCAGTCAAAACATTGTTTACTGGCCATTCACCAGCACATAGCGGTAGCGCGCCTTTCCGTTCTCCATGTCGACGATGGCGGCATTGGCCTCGGACATCGGGCGTTCCTCAACCCATGGACGGATGTTGTGCTTCACTGCCAAGTCGAACATTTCACGGATCTCGCTGGGACTTCCAATGAGCGAGCCAGCAAGCTGGCGGTTGCCCATGATTAGCGAGAAGGGAGCAATGGGCAGGTTTCCATCATCGGGCACACCCAGCTAGACGAGAGTGCCGCCAACTTTGAGGAGCTCAATGTAGCTGGAAAGGGGCATCTTGAAAAAAGTAAGTTAGTCAGTTCTTTCGATGCTATAAAACCGGTGACTGGCATACCTTGGCAGAAGAAATTGTCGAGATGATCAGATCCAGGGAGCGGAAGTTTTCCTTCTCCCCTTGTCATCGGCAGTGGCAATGTATCGGTGCGCTCCGAGCTTCAAAGCATCCTCTTTCTTGTTGGCTCGGCGGGAGATGGCGACCACCTCGTCGGCACCGAGCGCTCTGGCGAACATGATCGCGAAGTGACCCAGTCCACCGACACCAATGATGCCAACCTTCTTGCCGGGGCCAGCGCCATAGTAGCGCAAGGGGGAGTAAACGGTGATGCCACCGCACAGCATTGGGGCGGCGAGCTGCGGCGGCAGGGCCTCGGGGATTTTAATGACGAAGTGGGCCGGGGAACGGTGGTACAAAGCGTATCCCCCGTAGGACTTGCCGCCGTTCATGTACACGCCGTCGTAGGTGGTGACCAGATGAGGGCAGTAGGGTTCGCGGTTGGACTCGCATTCCTTGCAAGGGCCATTGGGGCTCCGGCAAGAATCCGTCTGCGCACCCACGCCAACAAGGTCGCCGACTTTGATATCCTTGACCAGGGCGCCCACTCGCACGGCAGTGCCGACAATTTCATGGCCGACGCAGACCGGATACATAGTCGGACCCTATACGCGGGAGTCAGCAGGTTGATACCTTGTGCGACAGATGGAAAACAGAGCGCTCCCATCCTTACCCAGCCGCTGCGCAGAGTGTGGATATCGGAACCGCAGATTCCGCAATGGCTGACTTTGATATCGACGTCCGTCTCTTCCCATGGCTTTGGTTCGAGTTCTCCCCAAACCATCTTGCCGTTGGCCGAGTCGGCATCGAGGCCGAGCCATCCTTCGAACTTGTAGTCGGTCATAATGAAGGTTCAAGCGAGAACTCGAATCGACAGTTCAGACTCAAGAAGTTGGATGATTGATTGATTAAGTGATCAATTGATTGATCGATTGAATGATACACGATTGCTGAGTTGCGATGTAGCCGACGAGAGGGAGAGAGGTGCCTCTTTTATAGACCACAGTTGACGTCCAGAGGTCCATGGAATATGAATCCTTCCAACATGCAACGACATGTCTTCGTCCACCTGCTGCATCATCGCCATTCTTGATTGATACTCAACTTGACCTTTGCTGAATAAAAAAAAGAGAAGTTATTCAGGGATTTGGATGGAGCTTGAAGGTGGACTTCTCGCCGATGCCCATACAAATCGCATATCGGTCTTCGCGACGAGGCTCCGAACGTCGAATACTCGACGCATTCGGCAACCCTTGAGGATTCTAAAAACTATGGGTTGTTATTTTCTTTGTGTTCAGGACGGAGTAGCTCCGCTAGTCTCCGTTCTCCGAGCATAATCTCCGTCCAACACACTTTTTGTCCTGAGCTGATCGGAGGTGCCTGTTGCACTGTTCGGGTGGGGTCGGGGGATGTCTAAGCACGGACCAGATTGCCAAGATGTCGACCCATAATAAATGTCTCAACTAGGATAAGGGCGGAGCTAATGGTCTTGGCATACACTTTATTTTTACAGAGTTAGTACATACAGTACTTACCCCTGACGTCATAGTCTACCTATGTAGTCTGGCGCCCCAAGTGTTATTCTGATCGCAACAGGATGAGCTGCATGATCCAAAACCACGCTTGATCCATCATCCATGGCACAACTAGTACACATCCCCTTGACTCGTGATCGACGATTAAGGCTTAGAAATTGTTGACCATCATGACTAATAGTTACGCATTCTGTACTCCAAAATCATAAAAATTTAGCAATCGATGTTAACTACTCTAACTCCGTACTCGTTCTTTCATTTGATCCCCTGGATGCTTCAAACTTTCAGAGTGCAAATTACTCGTACCAAGCACTCCGTACGAGTCCTTCTTTATGCCATGCAGTTCGATTCTGACTCGTGTGTGGCAAACACCACGGTTTGCAATCCAAGATACTATCGATCAGAGCTTGTGCACAGCATGTAGGGAATGCTTGTCTGGCTAAACGACAAACGCTGCAACGTCACAGCGGGCGCAAACGCGAGACAGGATTTTTACACGCTGAATGCATACTGTTGTATTCGAAAATTTGAATCTTGGAACGAATAACTACCACATCTTATGGAGTACTCCGTACTTGTCGACAAAAATTCTCTAGAAATGTCAGCTCCAATGAACGGTGGGCCCATGCAGCTCCGGGAAGTGGGGAACTGAGTCGTGATCAAAGTAGCCAAGACTCCTATCAGCCAATCGCAGTGAAGGCATATGATTCTCCGCCAATCGGGATCTGAAGAATGTGCGATTCAGTCCAGAGTACGACTCGTACGACTATACATATGTATGTAGTTGTATAGAGAGTACTTGCGAATAAGGCTCTGAAGACTGATCGACGCATGGCAGAGAGAAAAAAAATTGTCAGAGCGTTCGGATTATGGAGTATTCAGAGTTCACTTTTACAATCCAAGACGGAACTAGGTACGGATTAAGAGCATGTACAAGTCCACCCTCTGTCGCCGACTGCCAATGATAGCAATGACAGACGGAGAAAAAGTTGCTGTCTGTCCTCCGTAGACAAAGTGAAGCCCGAGTTTCTTCGAGATTCTTTCAACTACTGTCGGTATTCATGCATGGACTGATTATTAAGAACAGAAAGCTAGACTTGTTGGACGGGCTCAAAGGAGTTTCTCCCGACATTTCCCGAGACTGCGGAGAACCCCGGAGCCCCGACCCTTACAAATCAGCATCGATCTCCGCGGTTCTCGTCGCATCTCTATGTATGGTTCGGCCAATTGTCAACCTTAGCATGCAGTTGGAATTAGAAGCGAAGCAGACCGTCAACGTGGTCAAAAATAACTTATCTAGAATCCATAGATCGGGTGAAGAATGGACGCGGGGTGCCATCATTCGGCGAGAAGAGTCTGGAGTAGTGATCCATTTGTTGGCATGTCCTGCCACGAGTACATGATGTCGTGGAAGCCGGTTCAAAACATGAATGTCGCCCTACCGGCAAACCGACCAGTCTGATGCCATCAGTTTGGCTTTAGATTTGGTTAGTGTGGTGATCGTTATCATGTTCGGATAGGCTAGAGTATGGAGTTACTAGTGTACCTGAATGAGGCTGACGCCACCTAGGATGACTCGTTTGCGCAGCAAACGACTACAAAATCGAAAACTCTCCCATTCGCTATTTCTCAGTGCATCGTCAAAGTACCTCTCGAGACGCTGTATTGATGAGCAGGTCAATTCAACGCAATCAGCACTCACAATAAACTGGGTAAACTGGACAAATGACAAACAATTCCAACACGTCTATGCAACAGGAGGGGATGGAATGAAGCTCACCTCTGGATAGCGAGCAGTGTGGGAAGCGCATTTATGACCCTTGGGCTCAAGGCCATGGGCCCGCTACTGGACTAGACAAGATCCACCTGAACACCCATATCCCTGAGGTCGGTCAGGAGAACTTCTTCATGTCGAATGAAATCGACATGCCACCGACGGTTGACGCATAAGATGATGCGGGACAGATTTGGGATCAGATCAGCTTGCTTACCGGCGAGGATATCTTCGAGAAACAGGTGGTACAGCTGGTTTGGCACGAACGGTGGCGTATTTATCTCGTCGGGAAATTCAATTTCATCATTCCCGACCTGAATCGTTCTGAGAGAATCCGGCAGGATTGTGCAAATTGGTGGGTTAGCCTGGTAGTACGTGCTGCCGAGTACAAACTCGGTCATGGCCCTCCCGACCACACGGAGGGTTTCGAGCCTTCTAAAGTATCGGAGCCTCGACAGCTGCAAGCGAAGACCTCTGTGAGCCCGGAGTTGATTTACCGCTGGTGCGGATAACGTGAGGGTTCGCAAACTCCTGCGCACTGGTTTTAGCATCGTGCTCACATCAATGTCGGACCCACGCAGGAATTGAAACTCGCCAACATCATAGTGAAGATCTTCCAGATTCGGCATTCCAGCAAGAACCAATTGAATGCGGTCCAAGTCGGAATCACACTCAAGAAGACGCAGCGTCCTCACGGGAGACACGAAAGGATGTCTATCTGATACTGAAGAGAAGTCGAAAGCACGCAGGAACACTGATCGAACCCGAGGCGCCGTAAGGACTGGAACGGGGTCCAAGCTCCATGAGTTGAAGCTCGGAGACAAAAGGCGCCTCAAATCACTGCGCATGGGACACGCATCAATGCCAACCGCCTCGACGAAGCGATTCAGGTTGGGATCCGCAAGCGCTTGACAGAGACTGCTGGCCCGGCCCCAGCCGGTGGCGATTGGTCTCTTGTACAGAAGCTCCGTTCCAAGGTTGTAGAGACGACGACAAGTCAGGATCACACTTTGAAGGCTATAGATCTTCTCACGATTTCCCTTCGTGTCGAAATCGTAATTGCCCCTGTTCCATCGTGAATGATATGCAAACGGATCAGAAGGAGACTCACGAAAGGGGGCAGGAACCAAGTTGGATAGAATCAAGAGGAGAATTTCGTCGGTTAGCTGCAGGAGGGGATTTACCTGCGTACTCTGTATGTTTTCCATCGTTTCGTTTGCGTCGGTTGTAGTGGTATATTTTTTTTTTCTCGCTTGCGACTCTGTTGTTGTATCCTGACGATGGAAACCGGCTGACATTGCCCTCATTTATACTATCTGCCCTGCATTTTAAGACGAAGAACTTACCGGGCATTGCCATCAGATCAGATGCATTTCAGATATGACAAAGGCGATGGTATTGGCTTTCATGAGCGGTATCATCATCCATACTTTTTCATTCTCTTATTGTTCATCTACGAGGTGGCTGATTCTTTCAAGAAGATCATTTGATTGAAGACTACCACAAGGGCATTCATCAACAAAACTCCATACGTCGCCTTCCACCCCCTCGGCTTTGTCTCCAAAGAAAACTGATCAGTACAGACAAAAACGCGAAACATGAATCAATCAATCGCCGCTCAATCAAAGAGCCAGCCTTCATATCTCTCAACTCCCGCCGGAACATCCACAATGGCCTGCCGGCAATAGAGATGTGCCACGTTGCTCATCATCTCCTTGGTGATCCCAACCAGAGCTCCGCCCTTGACGAGCGTCGTGTCGTTGTCGCCCGCCGCGCGCTCAACGAGTCTCGAGCCGCAATGGCGGCAGAAAAAGCCCTCGACGACGGTACCCCTTTCCGACGTGCGGGTATAGGTGCTGATCTCCGATTGCTGTTCCGCGCTGGTCGGGAAGTCAAAGTGCGGGAAGAGAGCCGTGATGCCGAACGCAGAGCCGGACGAACGCTTGCATTCGTCGCAGTGGCAGATGAAGAGCTTGATGGGTTCGGGGGTGGGAGTGGTGAAGCGGTTGCGGCCGCACTGGCAACGGGCTTCCATGGTGGGTGGTTGTGGTTCGGTTTGTCGATTATTAGGGCTTTGACTTTGTTCGCGTTCCTTCGTAGTAGTAAAAGTGGTAGTCGCTGGCTATGTAGTAGGTTTCTGACTGTTGACTTGATCTGAACCGGACACTCGAGCCATGGAAAACAGCATGGTATATATATTTGCTTCTCCATCTTCATCTTAATCATCTCCACACTCTCGTAGAGCTGGGGTCGAGTGTAGGCTTCCACAATTATTTCTCCGCTTCGTATCCAATAACCCACTGTCCGACGTTCGCCATTCTACAAGTGAAACGAACAACGATAAGACCATCTTCCCGGTGCAGGCATCATTAATTCTCTCTCCTCCCATCCTATCATCTGGGAAATGTGGACGAAGTACTTTCCATTCGTACATACCTATCTCCTCTGCTTCGCCGTCGCGATTTACCATCCATTGAGTGATGTGGCTCTTCATCGAGCGCCACACCAGCCTCATGGTTTCCATTCATCCATTGTGAGATGCTCGAAAAGCGTTGCCTGGGTCTTGTCCCAAACTCTCTGTTAACTTTTCTACCAGATGGCGATCAGGAGTGGGCTGAATACGCGAGAGTAATGAAGCTTATCGCGGGAAATGACAATGAACTTCGAATACTACATCCAGGTGAATCGATCCAAAAAGCCTTGCAGCTCTTCGCCGAACGAAAGTGGCGCCGCCACGGACCACTTGGTCAACTGCAGTACGTAGCCGAGAAAATTGACATCTCCGCTTGAGATCCAATTCGGTTCCGTCCAAAGGCGGGGGACTCCGGGGAGGAAGAGAGCGGGCGCGAACTCCCAGACACGTGTCGAGAGCCAATGCAGTGCCTACAAACACATACTATGGATTAGATCGGCTTGGGTCACACTCCCATTACAATGAGAAACACGAGACACACCGAGATTGAGTGCAGTGACCACCGCAGCCCAACCTGCAATTCTCGAACCCCGAGAACTCAACTACTAATACTGGTGCCTAACAACTCGGGTGGAATCGTTTCGTCGGGGATGATCATGTTCTGACCAGTGATTCAACACCACTTGTTTTGTGGTGACAACTAAGAGAATTGAATCGGCAAGCCACATTGCTGGTCGATACTGATAAGATCAGAACAGAATCAACTGTGTCGACTGGAATTCAGCAGCCTAGCACGATACTCCCGCCCAACACCACAGTTAGCCATCAACAGCATTGCGATGGCTTGGTGACCATGCTCAAAACTTTTGACCTTATCTGCTTGCTTTACTAGATCATGGTCATCGTCATCCAGGCAGCCATGGCCAGCGGGTTGGATGCTTCTGCGTGTTCTGTAGGCGATGGAGAATGCAGTTTCACACGGATCGATCATTTGATCGATGTCAAGTTTGGGGACTTCCGATACTGTACGAGTGCCACAATCCGTGCAATTGCTCGGAAGATGCTTAAGAGCGGCTGGCCATTCTATACACTCCCATTATCGGAAAAACTCTTGCCGTCGTTGTGATTCATTGTCAAGGTCCGGAGAGCTCCAAGGAACGTCCTACCCTACAGAAAGGCAAACTGCACCATAACTCGGCACGCATGGCACAATGTATTTCATCATCGGAATTAATGGAAACACTCATACTCTGAGACGACGCGTTTCACAAGATGTCGGGAGTCAACGTTTGACAAGGGGCGTTCGACGAGATGGCTGCTCGACGGGTACCGTCTCGGGAACATCAACCTTGATTATGAGGCAGGGACCAGTACTGTTGTTGTTCGTTGTGCGATAGGAAAGCCATCGAGCGAACTGACCAAACCTGAACCATGGCATCTCAGGATCCCCGCATTTCAACAGTTCCTGACGTAGGTACTGTATTCCAAGACTGGCTTCCAACGTTCCCATGTTCGTAAGGTCTGACGGAAATCGATGGGTGGTTGCCAGTAGATAAACGACTCAACTCATACATCGTCGGCCTTCAATTCAGCATGGATGAACGTTTCAGGCTCAATTGCGGAAGACACAAACAATATGGAGGGAAGAAGTTCTGAAGAATGAAGATGGTGAAAGCTGATTACATAATTGCTCCGGAATCGGAAGGAACGTCGATGGATAGATGGATCAGGCTAGAACAAATTAGAGCCAGGGTAGGTGGTAGGTTAAGACAAACCAGACAAACACCGGCTGTGTGTTGCTCTCTGTCCTCTCGTCTGTCCACCTCGGATCAGCTTGCTTCCTCAGACTCACTGTCGTTCTCTCTCCTCTATTTTGGCTCCTCTGTCGAATTTTGTTCGTTCTTTGCATTCCCGGGTTGACTTGACCCACGCCGGAGAATTTCCTGTGTCAGACGCTCCATCCAGATCGGACCCTTCTCCGGTCCGCGAATCTTCAAGCTACTATTCTTCCTTGGTATCCCGAATCGACACGACTTGCGTATCACGAGTTCAGCTCGTCGCCTGCGTTAGCCGTCACCTCTCCAAACCGCCTGCGCAGAATCCTCCGCACAATACCGCCAAAGTGTCGCCCCTTCTAGTCTCCCGAACCATCTCCTTCTCACCGGACGTCGACGGACGAGCCCCGCGGTCGAACCCGGATTCGAAAATGCCTCGCTCAAGGTCGTCCGGGCGACGGAGGAGATCGAGCAGCATTATTTATCAGGAGCCGCCGGAGTCGAATGAGCAAATGAGTGACCAGGCCGCCCTGCCGAACCTGAATGCCAACTGGGTCAACTCCAAAGGTACTGGAACAGCGTCTCGTGTCGAGCGGAGTACGGGAACATTGTGCTGACGGTATAATAGGTGCCTGGACCATTCATTTCGTTCTGATCGCTGCGTTGAAGATCTTTTATGACATCATCCCTGGCGTCTCGCAGGAGACATCATGGACGCTCACCAACATCACGTACATGTTTGTGACCTTCATTATGTTTCACTACGTCACAGGCATTCCGTTCGAATTCAACGCCGGCGCATATGACAATCTCAATATGTGGGAGCAGATTGACAACGGCGATCAATACACTCCGGCCAAGAAATTTCTGCTCAGCGTGCCCATCATTCTCTTCCTCCTCAGCACGCACTACACGCATTATGACTCGACTTATTTCCTGATCAACTTCCTGGCAACGTTGGGCGTGGTGATTCCGAAGCTCCCGATTGTAAGTCTATCGGCCCTCGGTATTGGCCCTTTGCTGACCTCGGCTGTAGTCACATCGGATGCGCATAGGCCTCTTCTCTAACATACCGGACGATCCGAGCGAAGAAACATGATATTCTTACCTCCCAGGAGTAGTTTATTCGTTTCTTCTTCCTTTCTTGTTTAGACTGAATTACGGCAGATACCACCCATTCCTTTTCGCATCGTTTTCCTTTCCCATTCGGTCTCTTGACTCTGTTCTTTCAGTTCTGCCTCCGGATTTATTTCTCGTCTCGTCTCGTTTTACGTTCTCTGCTGTGTTAGGTATGAAGGGGGTCCAGAAACTGAATTGTAATTGCAACCTTGTCCGGGTCAAGGCTGCGGAACACGCCCATTCAATAGACAATGTTGACATGCATATCTCGGGTAGATACTGCCAGAGGTTATGAGCATAACAACTTTCTTGATTGGATTCTCAAGATGTATTATTGAGTACTTATCTGTGCCACTGCGGCTCTTTGATGGGCCTGCAAATGCTGCAATGAGTGACGATCAGACATTGTCCATTTCTCGGAAATTTTGAGATTTTCGTTTGGGAGATGACGAATGCAGTGGAATGCTTTAGAGTAATTACTTAAGTATCTAATTTGACCTGATCGGGATTAGCGTATTTTCTTATCAGATCGGTCAGATCGATAAGCATTCGTTTCTCCTACAGAGGCTCAATGGAACATGGCAAGGAGCATGAACCCGGCCGGTTCGCTCTCGCAATGGAGACAGATTCGGATCGCAAAGGGCGGGAGTACCGCTCAGCTAAAGCACTCCCATTTGAATTGCGGCAGCACTGTGCCATTTATTTCGAGGAGAAACTTTGTTCGTCAACCTAACGTGGTAATGCGACGCGCCTTGCGATTATTACTTGGCTAACACGCGCGGCAGATGCCCAAGCCCTGAGCTTATTGTTCAACATTCTCAGTTTTGGGACGATCGCTTCCGCACCCGCATACGTGCCCTCGCCGCAGCATCTCGCCCTTGCGGCGACGCTGCTCGTGCACCCGTCGACGACGACGCGCGCCAAAACCAGCGAGGAGGAAGAGGCGCCCGGTGCCGCGCTCCAGCTGCTTCGATTGACGAACCAGGTTGTGGGACCTATCTCGGCGAGATTCAATGTGGCCTTTGCGTTCACGGACTTTGCGTCGCATGGGGGAAGACGGCGGAGGAAAAACGACGACCTGCTGGAGTTGACGGCACCGCGGGACAACGATGACGATGAGCCGCTGAATTTGGATCTGGCGCAGACGAGCTCGGTCTGGTCTCGCGCGAATGATTTCTGGCACGCTGTCGGGTGGGCGTTTAACTGCTCCGTGCTGCATCCCAAGCGCTGGGACCGGTGGCAGGTCTGGCTGGAGTTCATGTGCGAGGCCATCGAGGCGGACTGGAACGAGCGCCGGAAGCGTGCGCGCGACTGGGCCGAGGATGCGAATATTGTGACGCCGGCTCGGACCCGTGAGCGCATTCTCAAGGAAAGTTTGATCTACCGGTATGTCAAGGGCGGAGGGTTCGGGTACGCGACGGACCGCCGGATTATCCGCGCGATCTTTGCGGATGGCAGTCCGAACGCCGTCAACACTTTTGGCGAGGTTTTCCGGAACGAGCTCAAGGAGCCCAAGAGGAAAGAAGATATCTTGGACAAGGCCAGCGCAAAGAGGCGAGCGCAGGTGAACATCGACCAGGATGAGTACGCCGACTATCTCTTGGCGAACGATGACGACTCAGACGAGTCGGACCGAGGGGGCGCAGGCGCCCCGGCTGCCGCACGGCGCTCCAGGAGAGTCCGCAAGGGTATCAAGCCGACCGATGCGGACGGGCTCGCGGACGAACACGCCAAAGCCGCCGCCGCCTCCGACGCCAAAGACCCATATGCTGAGAACGGCGGGGCCGGAGTCGCAGCCATGGGCGGGGTCAAAGCTCTCGAGCTCCGGCAGCGCCTCCTCCGTATCCTCTCCGAAGTGTCGCGCGTGATGCCGCGCTCGTTCATGAAGCCGGAGGAGCTCTTTCACCTCTTCATCGAGAATGTGCGGCATCTGTCGCTGCCCGCCTTCCAGCTGATGGTCCACCCCACGACGCTGCCCTGGTTCGACGCATGGACGCAGAGCTCGCTGTGTGAGCAGCTCCTCTCGCGTCTCATCGACATCAGCGCGCCCATCTCCGACGAGCCCTACCTCACCCAGCGCAAGTTGCAGGAGTGCTTTCTGCCGTATCCCGCCAACACCACCAGCGCGGTCGACAATGCCCGCGTGTCGATCTTGCTCGAGTCCCTGCTTGTCCTGCTTTCGCGGGAAGGTATGCTGCGCAACACGCCCGAGCTGCGTGAGGCCGTCGAGACGGGCAATCTGCGGCGCTCGGACAAGGCGGGGGATGAGATTCGGCGAAATAAGAACAGTAGATCGATTCAGGATGCGGAGTGGTGCTGGTTGCTGGAGAGCGGAGATAGGTTGCTGTTCATGGTGCATGATATTCTCCCTCCGGAAGATTGTCTGGAGGATGATAATAATAATGATGGTTCATGAATGGAATTCAACTACTTCTCGAGTAGATTCTACGAACAAGTAGTCTGGTCATGAATTCCTGTATAAGCATACAACTAAGCCAGCAGAAACACGACTCGTACACTCAAATCGCCTCTCTCACGGCGGCGGTCGAGGGCCTATAATCTGTCTCCTCGCACCCGGCACGCCCACCCCAGCACTCCGATTCTGCAACGACCCTTGATTATCGTTTTCGAACTGCGGATGGTGGCCGGTGGCAGGCAGCGTCGACGACGACTTCTTCGCCTCGGCCATTCGTCGCTGGTTCTCCTCCCATTCGCGCTGACGCTCCCGCTCGCGCTCCATCTCGCGTTCCAGCAGGGATTTCGAGGCCCAGCCGCCCGCTTTTGTCTTTTGCTGTGCGGCGATTTGTCGTCGGTTCTCCGCGTCGATCTCTGCGGTGGAGGAGTAGTCTTCTGGGCGGTGGACGGCGGGTTCAGGGGAGGTTGGTGCTGGGTTCGTTGCGAGGAAGCGGTCGGTTCGTGATTCATGTGTGCGCGGTGACTGGAAGGGGGAGGAAGTGGAAGACACATTGCTGCTGGGTGTTGTCGGCAGGGGACGCGAGGGTTTCTGGCCAGGCTCGGGCAAAGGGCGAGAAGGAAGAGGAGGAGGAGGAGGCGGGCTTGATGCTGTTGATGGCGATGTCATTGTTCCTGCTTGGTCCGGTGTCCGGCCGGAGTCGCGCTGATACTGCTGCCATTCGGAGCGGAGCAGCTTGCGCTCTGCCTCCTGCGATTTCAAGTCGTAGCTTGGCTGGACGGGCCGCTGTTGACTGCGGCTGCGGCTGCGGCTGCGACTTCGCGCCTGTCCCTCTGCTTGCGCCTGCTTCGCCCGCAGCTCCTGGCGCTCCCGCTCGTACTGCCGCTCGCGCTCGCGCGCCTCTTCAAGCTGCCGCTCCAGCTCCTTGATGCGCTCCGACTCGGAAGACGCCTGTCGCTGCGACGCCTGGTACTGGCTGAGGAACTGCCCATTCAGGCGCGCGTCGCTGAGGGCGCGCGTCCGCTGCCGTTCCTTCTCCAGTCGCTCCTCCGCCTCCTTCTCCTCTTGCAGCCGCCGCCGCTCCTCCTCCTCCCATTGCCGCTGTTCCTCGGCCCACCGTCTCTTCTCCTCTTCGATCTCCTGTCGCTCCTTCTCCCGCAGCCGCTCCGTCTCCTCGGCCCAGCGACGCTCCTCCTCTTCCTGCGCACGTCGCTCCTCTTCTTCGATTTGCTGCCGCCGCCGTGCTTCTGCTTCCTGGCGTTGCCGTTCCTCGTTGGCCTTGGTCTCGCGCAGCCTGCGCTCTTTTTCCTCCAAGCTCGGAACGTCCGGATTCGGGTTGATGATCTGCCGCCGCGCGCCAAACGTGACTCCAAGTTTGCCCTGCGTTGCACCTCCCATGTAACCGTATTGGTGGATATTCCAGGCCGGGGCCGTCGTGAGCTCGTCCTCCTTGGTCGACCAGCTGCTGATCGGAATGGGGGATGCCGGAGACCGAGGTTTCGGGGGTGGGCTGCTTTGCCCGACGCCTCTGTCTTTGAGTCCGTCGACCGAGCGCGGGAACTTGCTGGGCTGAATGGCGTGGACGCGGCGGCTGAATGCGGCGAGACACTGCAGCACTTGCGCCGGGTCCTTGCGTTCGTAGAGATCGACCGTCAAAAAGACATCGTGCGGTGGCAGACTCAGGGGCGGCATCTGAATGGCGCGTAGGAAATGCGAGATGTTTTCCATCTGTACAAAGGGCATCGTCGATTGCTTATACTTGACGCCCGGCGATACGGCCAGGTTGACCAGCCTGCGACTGTCAGCAGGTTCCGAGCCTCGACAGTAGAATCCAGCGCATATTCTTCCGATACCTGCACAGAACCACTCCATCTTTGAGAGCGTCTATTAGATCCCCTGGAGGCAATTTCTCGTGGAGCATCTCTTCGATCCACTCGCGGACCTGGTTCGCGGCCTGCGGGGTGTACTTCGACAGGCGCAAGTTGCGCAAGTCCTTATCCAACGACGTCACCGACGCCATGGTGTCGCCGTCGGCCATGAGCTAGATTGGTGATCGGAACGATGTGATTCTGGGGGGATCGATGGGTGGGCATAAAAGGGCGATTGGGCATCCAGACGGGAGAAAAGGGATGGAGGCCGTTCGTCGCCGTTGTTGGTATTGTTGGGGCCTAGAAGAGTCGAGGAGGATTCATTGATTCGCCTTTCTGAAATGTAAATTGAATCCAGGGATCGTGTTCAGGAATGTTCGTGAGATGCTGGGTCCATCATTGCTTGATCCATCCGCGCCGATGACGTCCGCCGAGGAGAATCACTGATCTCATCGATGGAATTCCATCTCCGTCTTTTGCCGTTAAGCTGGACACGCTTCACCATGCCACTCAGTTTACGTTCATAGTTCACACAATGGGTCCCATTAACAGCCTGTGGTTCAAGTGGAAGAGTCTGAGGCTGCCATGGCGGAAGTCATTCCTGGTTGGTATGTGCTTCTATTTACTTTTTTTTTTTTTTCCAAGCTGGCGATGATGCTGATGGAGCTGCAGGCCAGGACCTCCTGGGTAATACTTACTGGGAATTCAGAGAAACCCTGAACTCCCCCCGCCTACGACGCATCGTCAAGTACAATCGTAATGTCCACTACGCCGACGTCAAGATATCGCGTACGTCTCTCCAACCCGCCCCGATGCTGGTATTCGCGCTGACCACTTCCCCCCCCCCCCCCCCCAACGCCCCAATGGCACCAATGGCTCCGCTACGTGCGTCAAGATCCCCCTAGCCTCGAGGAACAGCAACGCGACGTGATCCGCCAGCAGGAAATCAAGCGACTCGCGCAGCTCGCCGACGAGCGCTGGCGGAGCAAGCCGTCGTACCTGGACAAGCCGCAGACCCGGCAATCGGCACCGGCGACGCGGACAAGCGATGCGACTTTCAATCCAGCCGAGCAGTCTGCTAATACCTCACGGCCTGCTGCGCGGCCCGGGGTTCATAATGCCATCGAGGGCCAAGCTGAGAGCAATGACAGGACGAAGGGTGTGCCGACGGGACCGAGTGAGCAGTGGCAGCCGGAGTCGTGGACGCCGGTGTCGAGACGGTAGCACGGAAGCATTGAGTCCTTGACAGGATTATCTTGTGACGAGATCACAAGATGCCCACCGCTCCCGAATTTGACTTGATCCAGTTTCAAGTCCGCAGCGCGATAACTGGCATCGCGTGTCTGGATCAAAGGGCAACAACTAGGCAACTACCCTCCATGGGATACAGCACAATGGATAGACGAGATGTACGATAGTGACGTTGCATAATCCGATCCCTGGTTTCCGAAAACAATTCCGATTGCTGATCGGTGCTTTGTCTTTGTTGTTCGCTGACTCCCCTCTTCTATTATGTACCTATAGGTACTGTAGGATCAATGAAGGCATCGAACAATGACTGTCCCTGTTCTTGACAATGACTCTTGGATGCTATGGTGTTGAAACCTGACGAGTTCTCTCCCCCAAACTCCAAGAACAAGCGAAAAGGCTCCTTCAATCGTTGCCTCCCACGGGCTTTGTCGCCCGGCTCTGCTGGGAACCGCCAGTCTCTCAGACCTTAGGACAATGTCCTCAGCGACTGACTCCCCTTCTACCATTGTCTCCAAATCAATCGTGTCGCCTATGACAACCGTCCGCTTACCGTGAGGGTCTCAACGGTCTGGACAGCGCTCGGCTGGCGAAAAGGAGACGATCTGAGTCTGAAGTTAGCACTGGACACATCATCCCATGTATCAACCTCCTAATGTCTCACCCGTCGACTCATGTCGAGAAGGGAACATCGGCAAGTTCTTGCAGAAAAAGAGGTCTCCCCTGTGAACCAGAATGACGAGTGTGTCAACGTGGCTACATACTATAGTGATTTCCTACGCTAGAGTTGTTAATCGACAAGTAGTCCAGCCGAGAATTGATCTTGAATCTTTCGCTCGATGAAACATTCAAAACGCCGTGAGCTCATACCTGCCCCAAAAAGGGCAGGGTGAGAAAGATTTCCGCATTAGGCAATCTTCGCACACAGACTATTTTCATAGGGCAGGATTGAAGAGGACTACCCCTCTAGGTACAGATAGCAAGCATGTTTAGCACACAAGATGCGCATGCTAATTGAACAAATGATGATTGATTATTATGCCAGACAGGCCTCAAATAACAAGATGATGATATGCTCTTCTATGGACGCCAACAAAAACTCACACTGCTATCAGGTAAAGAGAGAGCAAACCAACGCAACAACGCCCTGGTCCAAGCTGCTGAGCAGATGCTATAACTCCAGACGCAAAACACAACACAATCAGACGATAGGAAAAAAACAGAGCTAATACCAGAATCCCTAGACCCGTAGTGGTACAGGATAGTAGAACAGATGCCTCCCTTTTTATTCTCTCTCTCTCTCTCTCGCTCAGGTCAACACAGAACAGCTTCCAAGGCCTCGACATCGCCACCTGCCTTGCGAACCGCCATCAAGGCCGCCTCGCTGAGTTTTCGCCGCTTCTCGCGCGCTTCTTGCTCGCGGCGGGCCTTGGTCTTGGAGCTGCCGCTGGGCGCGACGCCGGTGAGGATCTTGTGGCTGTCGTCGGGGGTGAAGTTGACAAAGGAGACTGCCATGGTTTTGCCAGAGTTTTGTTGTTGCTGTGAGGAGTTGGACTTGGAGGACGTGGTCGCTGACTTGGGCCCACTGTTGCTCGCGTTGGAGAGTTTGCGGCTATGCGTGCGGCGGTGGTGGGTGGAAGTCTTCCCTGCTCCGCGCGTCTTCGGCGAGTTCAGGTTCTTGTCCCTCGGCGACATGGATGGAGAGCGCGATCGGGAAACCGACAGCGCGGGGTGTTGGTGGTGTTGTTGGGAAGGATTGCGGTGTGGCCATGTATGGTGTGCGCGAAAAGGAGGAAGAGGGGGTTGAAGATGCCTGTTGCGCGGCTGGAAGGTGTGTTGCAGAGGATGTCGAATGGAGACCGGGCGCAGGAGTGCTCAGCGATGAGTCGCCAGAGGCAAAGTCAAACGGCGAGTCGAACTGGATCATCAGGCCGCCTTGCATGAAATCGGCGTGGTTGCTGATGTTCTGGATGGCAGTCTGCTTGGGCTGCAGGGATGGCATAAGGTACGAGTCCGGCGAAGCATGCGTCGCCCGCGTCGGCACGGAAGAGGAGGATGACCACCATGTCTGTCCGTCCTGTCCGTTCATCTCCGGCGTGAATGACAAGCCAGAGACGGCAAGTGCATCCGCATGCCATGCGGACATCTGTTGCGGTTCCGTTGTATGGGGTGGCTGATACAGACCATCACCAGATGGCGGGGTGGATGTAGCCAGGGCCGCGGATCCAGATTCGCTCAAGTGCTGCTGTTGCTTGGTCGCGGGTTGAGCAAACATGTTGGCGTGGTACGGCGACGACATGTGCGACGGATATCGCATCATAGCCTCCTGTGATCCCGCCGGGAGATGAACACCACTGTCCCGACGCAGACACTCCTGCTGCACCAAAACGTCGGACGGCGGCGGCGAGAGCGGAAGTCGCTCATCGCTCCGAAGTTGCTGATCGTAGCCATGCAATCGCTGGCCCCAGGTCTGTGGGTAGGCCATCTTGCTCGCTTGCAGATGCGCCGCGCGCAGCAGACTTGGAGAAAAGCTCAGTTTGCGCAGCACGGCGCGACGATCATTCGCCTCTCGCCGGTGAGCAGATTGAAGGGATTCCAAGGATCTTTGCGCGAACAGTTTTCGGTTGGGTGTTTCGGGAGGACTGGACGGCGATGTTGATAAGATGCATGCAGACTCTGGAGGGGTCGAAGAGTCAAGGTTCAGGCTGGCCTCAGAACTCTCCGCGGGATGGACGGAGTCATGAAATCCTGAATTTGGCCGCGGCAACGGTGATTCGCGCTGCGAGCACCACGGGCTCTTGTGCCAAGGGTAGGAAGACGATTGGAGGAATTGCTGGGAGCCCAATGGGGAGAGGTCGCCATCGCTCGTAGACAATGACCCTAGAGGGAACAACGGGTCCAGATCACCAGAGAGCGGGTTGGCGTCTTTGTTGCCCGCGCCGACACTAGGCGAGTCCGCATTGACGTATTGGTTAAATACATCATTGAACGAAAGATCAAAAGTTGAGGGGAACATCTGGGCCTTTGTTTCCCGTTTCCGGATACGATGAGACAGTCCGAGTCTTGGGGGGGAATAGAGTCAGGGCATAAGAGGTCTTGCTCACAAATGGTGGTGAGGGTGGCCAACTCCGGCGCGGATCCCAGTTAGGGCTTTCTGGGTCCCGACGGTCAGATGGAGGGTGTGCACCGGGATGATCCGCTGGACCCGAATGCAAAAGAGACAATCGAGGCAAATCACCTGAGGACAGAGAAACGATGTTTGACAAGCTGTGAAAAGATGCAAAAGGTACAAAGCAAGCAAACAAGAAGCGCGCGTCTATTTGAAGTGCGTCTGGCTGGCGCCAGCCTCCGACTTTTTCGAAGCATTCCATGCTGTCTAAAGAAAGACACGAAGGAATGCTGCCGACGGAGCAGAGGCGTCTCGCTCACCGAAGCGGCCGACCGGCTCACGGGCAAAGGACAGCACGATCACCAGGCAGCTTCCAGGTTCCCGTATCCTCACTCTGAAGCCACGATCAAGAATGCAGCGATGGACTATACCCGATGCAGCCCAGACCACTTTTCGGCACTGCGATGCGGGGCGAGACTCCGAAGGAGCTCCAATGACCGTTCCTTACATGAAGATGGGGTTTGGAAACCATAAATCTTCACAAAGCCAACCATGGGAAGACAGACCTTGAAGCACCGGATTGCTTCCAAACTTGATTTCGATAACCATGACCAGGCGGCCAGAGCAGTCTCAGCGTCATGAACGATGGGTCAGTTGGCTACTCCACTGTAGTAGTAGTATAGTGGTTGGAGTTGGAGTAGCAGTCGTATCAAGTGTACCGATTCTGGAGTTCACATCACCTCCCAATGGGCTTCTAGCCTTGCAAGTCGAGTGGCCTGGCGCTTCTCCTGTCCCTGCAGGGTCCTCTGGAGCTGCTAGTGCGGCTCAGTGATGATATCTCTATTCTCCGGAAAGGGAAGGCTGGGAGGAATGCTCTTGTGGTCATTGGAATGCTGCCATGCTGCCATGTCGCTTAGAAAAGCAGTCATGTCAAAGTCGTAAATGAAGCCATCTCGATGCGGCGATGATGATTTTGCCATCTGCTTTGGACTGTGTTTGTGAAAGAGAAAATTTCTTTCCACGTCGGGGACCCGGTGCCTGGTCTGTCAGTCGGTGGAGACGAGCAATGCTCGCCTGAAACGAGGAAACATCCGAGACGGTGTCGTATCATTCTGGATGAGTTGCCTCGAGTCGCTCTCAAAGCATTCATACAAGACTTTTAGTCGAGTAAAGAGCCATGCCACAGAGTATGGACGCTCAGTCTGGTTTGTCTGCTATCTGTGCTTGGAGGTGAAACAAAGTCAACAAAAATCCAGTCTTTGACTCAATTTCGAGACGCCAGTGGCTGCTCGAGCAGAAAGCCGACCCGGGTCGACCGGCAAAGAATATTGGAAGCGATTGAAAGGAGTTGATCATTCATCTCCTCCAGACTTGCACAATAGAATTTGTCCCTGGTGGTGCGTTTGCTGTCAGCAAAGCTTCGACTCCAGTACGAGGCATATAATCAGTTCGCCATTTAACGAGATCGGTATCATGAGCTACTTTAAGTTTTTTTTTTTTTTTTTTTTTTCCCCTTTTGATCGAGGCCCATCTGCCCCAGAACCGCCCGATAGACGGCTGATTCGCAGCTTGGGGTGACTGGAATACACTGCCGCCCAAAGAAGCCCTTTTTTTGCCTGATACGAAGGGGCAACCAGGGTCTTGTTTCTTTTGTTAGGCATTGTGTCGTTCGGCGGCCACTGAATATCGAAAACCCGCCCCATTGTAGGCTTCTGTACTGTTTTTCTGGTGGGAAAAAGTGACGTTTGCCGGCCGGAATCTGCGCCGACGGGTTCCGCAAGCGAAGAGTCATCATCCATGGCCACAGCCCGCCATAACCGCAGCAAATCCTTCCCCTCCGCCCGCTTTGATCCTCCATCCTCTTCCTTCGCGATCTTAAATCACCCCACCGTGTCGAAAGTATTTTTCGACTCGCTCCCTCGCTTCCCCCCCGTGCGTTCGTTCATCGCCCACGGTCTTGACTCCGCTGTTCGCCGCCATCAGGGCCTGAATCTTCTTGATCAGCGCCCCGATCTTGGCCTCTGACGCACCTGATTTCCGACACGCGATTGAGGTGCTTCTGGAGATCTCCGGAAATCACGCGAGATTTCGCTCGCTCGATTTCATCGGCTTTTGCTTCCACCTCTTAACTCCCTGCGAACTAACAAACGCACCACGCGCGTTGCCTTATTTGTCCTGTTTATTCACGCATCACTCACGCAGCCACCAAACCCGCTGCATTCACGTCAAATCGATCGCTCCTCCTTCGAGTCTACGAAACCGAAGACACAGCCGGAAGCAACGCTCTACCGACTAAATCCTTACAAAACGTCCTACAGCACGGATTCACAAAGCCACGGTTGCGAGAATCTCGTGCATCGCGCTTCTTTTTGTCCAGAATCTCAACCCCTACAAGTCACCATGTTCTCCAAGTATTGCAAGGTTTTCGGCTCGCCGGCCATCCGTCCCTGAACAACTGATCTGGCTGTCTTCGTTCACCATGGATCGCTCTCAAGCATCTCGTGGCTGGAGCCGCTCCATTGTTTGCAACAATCACCCGAATAATCACCCTGTTTATTGTCCATTTGGGCAAGTATCTTTTGTCTGAAAATCCTATTATCCTATTCACAGTTTAGATCTGTGAATTTACCAATTTCTACTTCCCACGACTTTTTTGCTTTCTATTTTTTTCCTTCCCTCTACCAAATCTCGAGCTGTCGTCTGGACTCGAGCAATTGGCGAGGGCGCCACCATCACGATGGCAACCATGAATACCATCATCGGGCAACGAGGCCCCTGGCATTCGCTTCCCACAATTCTTTCACAGTCGCAGATCGCGGCCACGATCAATCGCGACAGCTCCTGCCCCTCTGATGACGTGCTGAGCACCTCGGTCACCACGACGATGACCAGCATCACCAATATCTCTACCGCTGCGCCCGATGCCGGCATTCCGATTCCGCAAACGCCTAAATCGAACTTCTGGCTCGCCCGGTCCGGATCACACGGATTTGACGACTATGAATGGGGTTATCACACCGACGAATCCGAGTCCGAGTTCGCGGAGCGTGTGGAATTCAGCGAAGCTCCGGACCAGAGCACGATCGATGACCCGTTTTCGGACGGTGAAATCGACATCTTTGAATGCGAGCTACAGTCGGATGACGGCCACGACGACGAAGACGACTGCGAGCAGTCCGACTCTGAGGATAGTGGCGACGATGGTGAGGACAACGATTACGAGGAAATCCATCTGGACGAGTGCAACATCTCGTTCGGAAACTCGGTTCGCTTTGACACTGCGGTGTCCTATATTGAATCGCCCGACTTTCCCGAGAGTGAGGACGAGCAAGACGAGCCGGTCATGACTTTTCACGAAATGATGATGAAACACCTTGAGCTGATGGGCACTGCGGAGAACGAGGAGGAACAAGAGAACACGGAAATCGCGGCTAAGCTGATCGCCGACATCTCCAACCGTCCCGACGATTACTCCCGCGACATGGTCGAGCTGGACAAGCAGCTGTTCATCGCATACATCAATGGCATGCACAGCTCCGCCAATAAAAAGTACGATAGCGTCCTCCAGAAGCACGTGCAGGCGCTGCGGGACGGCACGTCACAGTCGCCCTTCCTCGAGTCCAAGACAGTCCAAGGCGGGTACCTCGACGAGGTGCTCAAGCACGTGATTGGAATGTTCCGCAATGTGGTGATGCCAGACGAATTCGACGAGCTGGTGCGGTTGTCTGGGAAAGGGCTCGCCGAGACGCCCGATCGAAAAAAGGATGCCCTCCATCGAGTCGAGTGTCTCTTGCGGGATCGCGTCGCCGAAGGCAAAATCACAGTGCGACCGACCGAGCTCAGCTTCCTGGCGGCGGGGATTGTGTACGCGCTTGAACATCCTAACATCTACGTCTACCCGAGAACGGCATCCGAGAACTCCAGCCGGGATGCATGTACTTCCTTGTCTGAGCATCAGAAAATAGACAAGCCGGACAACCACGACTAGACGAGGGGAAAAAACAAGATACCCATAGAAGTGGGGAGGTCTACTGGCTTTGATGATCAATGGCAGGATGATGCATGTCATCTTGATAGGATATCTGCTTCTGATTCGAGAATCAAAATGCGGGTTTTATTCTAATTCTCTTGAGACTTGCAATTACCCGCTGTCATGTAGGTCAACGACAAGTAGCTTGCTAGCTAGCACGATAATGCAGCTTGCAAAATCATGGATGAGTAAATAGCCTAATCTCCTGAAGCATTTGGACAGGAATACATATAAATAGCTCTGATCCAAAAATTGTGTCTCCAGTATTATTCCCAATCTTGACCTGTCTGTGTGGCTATTTTGGAATAATCCACGTTGTCGGTGTCGAGCTGTCATGGTCATTCCCAATATGATATGATCAACTGACTTTGCCGCAACGACAGAGCTCAGCATATCAATTTCGGACTTGAAAAGACGATCTGGCAGTTTGAACAGTTGATTTGGATTAACATGACTGAAATCCTGCAGGCGGAGGAGTGGAAGCTCTCTATACAGTACCTAGGCTACTATTGTTCTGAAACAAGCCCGGGAGAGCACTGACAAGACAAGACGAGGTTTCTGGAATCAAGAGAGTTCCAATGAAACTTGCTTTGACCAGTCTTTTGGAGGCTCCAAACTCGATCCATCATGCATGCCAGCTGTCGATCATCCTGGCCCCCCTCCCTCCCTTTTCCCCTGGCCCCGGCCCCGGGTCATTTGAGAACGTGCCTCGCTCGTTGACAATTGGGCGGTTTGCTCCATCGGAGAGAAATCAATGATACAGTTCTCCGTACGGAGTACCTACTTCACAAAGCTGAAGAACTCCCGTTCATACCGTAAAGTAACTACATACATGGATTGCGACGCTGCGTACGTTGAACCATCGGCGGCTTTCACATTTTCGCAACGAGGATTCGAGCTCGTGTCCAATAACCTATGTATGTCAATGCGCAGTCTCGAATCCAACTCCAATCGGGTTGTTGGTTGCTAACCTGCTGCAAGAGCATCTACAGTAGTACATTTTCTCGGGCAATTCATGCAGTAAATTCTATTCTGGTTACATATACCTTGGCCCCCGCGCTTCCACGCACACATCTTTTTTAGCACGAGAACCGAGGCGCTTTGCGCATGATCAGCCGTCTGATACGAGATCCCGTTCGAAATGTTTTATGAATCGGAGCGACGATGGATCAGGGACAGCACCGTTGCTCTACCACAGTAGAGGTTCGCATGTTACAAATACAAATATGTACAAACAACAGGTTGCGACAAAACCGGTGGGCCGGTGGACACTGGGCAGAGTCAGGGAGATTCCAGTAAGCTATACCGTATAAAGTAATTACCCAGCAACGACAGAATCCATGGCAATTATGATTGGTTTATGCGACAAAGACTCGTAACAATCAATCCTATTGGCTGAGAGCTTCCATTCTTCACTTTCCTTCCTCTGTATTCCGTATTGTACGAGTACTCGAGTACATACTCCGTACAATGGGTAACTATGCTCGAAGCCGACTTGCACACCCCCTGTCATCGCCATGATTCACAAGTCATAGCTGTGTACTCCGTAGTCCGGGGATTATTGTCCATCGTGGCTTTGAATCAAAGTTAGTTCTGGAAAGAGACCGATTGATGTCGGGCAGCGGAAAAGTTAGGGTTTCTCCATCTGATACGTACAACAGAGTCCAGAACAGGATAATTTTACCCGGTCCGAGCAGACGTCGGCCGGAACAACAGCGACGCCGATGCGACGCTAAACTCCTTCTGGAGACTGAACCAGGCACCGTCGCCGGTCTATGCAGACAGCGGAGCCCAGTGGAGGTTTTGGAGGGGATTCAATCATTCAAGCAAAGCATCGTGGACAGATGGACCCCAGGGAAGACCCATGGCCCATGCGAGGTTCGAGTTAGGTTAGACAAGGGTAGAGAGATTTTAGCTCCGAAGGCAAATGGCCATGCAGAAGCCCCGGCGCCTCCTGAACCGTTGAGCCGCTGACAGTCGTCACCCACTGTCATTGTCCGCGGTCGTTTTCACTTCTTGCGATATTCCAGCATCTGGCGGCTTCGTTGAATTGTAGGTTCTTTTGCCTCTGTACAGAGTGCAGCTCGTTCGGCGTGCCAGGCTTGTTGCAATATGTTTGAATGCCCGTGCATATGAGGTACGCCGAAAACCCCCCCCCCCCCCCCTAACTTTATCGTTCTGTCTTCCATTGGCCGACTTGCTCTGTCCAGCGCATGACCTTGGAAATAAATAACGGACTGACACTGTTCAGGACCCTCAGATAACCCCCCGCCATTTCGGAGTGCCTCAACTGGACCTCTGTAAAGTCCGGCTGCAACCATGTCCTCGCCACACCCCTGTTTGGAGCGTTCCGCCAGCACGCAGCCAATGTCCCGGTACGACGACCGGAGCACGACTCCCCTCGGGCGCACTCGCAGCTTGAGCGTCTCCAGCGATGGAATCGCGTCCAAGTCGAACCCAATGGCTCCCCCGCCAGTAGAACCGCCGCCTGCATTCGTCGCGCCCTCGCCGGCCGCGGAGGTCATCAGGGCCAACCTGGAGCAGGATGAGAGCGTTGCAGGAGATGGCGACAATGTCGCCGTCACGCCAAGCGCTCTGGCGCTGCTGAACGGGTTCTTGGACAATCTGCTATTCCAGTTCCTGGCAACGGCCAAGTCCACCCACCTGTCCGCCCTCCGTCCCGCCATTGCCGATGTTCTCAAGCCGCGACTGGCCAAGGAGGTGGTCGCCGCCGCCGACGATGAGCTGGGCGAGTACCTCGCCGGTGGTGATGATGAGGACTTCCGAGGGGGTCAGGGCCCTCCAACCGAGTTCGACCTGATCCGCTCGTGGAAACTCACCCGCCTGCGTTGTATGGTGTATACCCGACTCGGGGACATGGAGGAGGACGAAGAGGACGAGTATATTGCCCGGGATGGGTTGGACGAGGCGGGTGGTGCTCCACGTCGATTTGGCCGTCATGCCGGCACGGTCACTCCGGCCGGCGCCATCTTCCTCACGGCGATCATCGAGTATCTGGCAGAGCATGCTCTCGTAATCGCAGCCGACAATGCCCGTAACCGCCAAGCATTCGGCCGCGAATCTTCCGAGGCTGGCGCATCCTCGGAATTCCCGGTACAGCTTACGATTGAGGATGCTGACCTGGAGAAATTGGCCTTGAACACCACGCTCGGCAGACTCTGGCGCGCGTGGAAAAAGAAAGTTCGCGGTCCGATCCTTTCCCAATCCCACTCCAAGGATGCTTCTTCTCGCCGCGGAATGAGAGTCCGTAAGGACAGTGTTGATGCGGTGGATGATACGAATCTTCATGATCTTACTCATGATCAACAAGGCGAGAAACATGACACTGAACCGGTCTCGGAATCCTTGCCCGTCAATGATCAGGATGACAACGACATTGACAACCGGCAGGCGGTTTCCGTGCCCGAGATGCAGCCGCTCGAGGCGACCGTTGCCGTTGCCCACAAAGGGCGGCCAAAGAGTATGACGGTTACGAATTCTAGCCTGCCTACTCCCGTTTCCTCGTCAGCTAGCGAATCTCCCGAGAACCTGTCCGCAGATGATGCCAAGGAGAACCGCCATACCCGCACATGGTCCCTGCCATCTCGAACACATGAGTTCGAAGCGACGCCGGATACGACCCTGATTGACGAGGATGATCCGCGAAAAGGGGATTTATCCGCGAAGAAACCGCAGTCGTTGGGTACGATGTATGAAACCGACGAACGGAATGTCGAAGCGACATCTGCACAGCCGGATGTGACGGAACCCCACAGTTCAGAGCATCATGAGGAGCAGGTCGACGAAACCCAGGAGCCAGCAAATAAGCGGGAATCTCGCCAGATGCCGCGCAAGTCGCGCTTCATAGAGGAAATGTCAGACCTCAAGGAACCCACCGCTGTGGATCAGAAAGGGCCGCAGAGCCCTCAGGTATACAATTACGAAGGGGGTCAAGTGATCGAGGGCCGCGGCACATATGAGGTCCCGAAGCTGTCGAGCCTGCCGGCCCAGCGACCAAAGCGCAAGCCGAGTAAACCCGCCATGCGGAAAGGATCCTCATCTGCTTTGGGAAATGAATCTGACACCTCGTCGGTCGGCCGTCCAGATGACTCATCGTCCACACAAGAGGCTGCCACCGCCAGGAGTTCCCTCAGGTCCACATCTGCTCAGGAAGCCGTAGGCAAGACAGAGGACAGACAGCCGACTGCTGCTTCCCGCCAGACACCGGACCATGTTTCTACCTCTCAACCAGCTCAGCCCCAGGCTGTTCCTGTCGATGGACGATCCCGGCATCCGATGGGCGGTCACGTCCACGGATCCTCGTATTATTCCGACAATGTCGGGCGCTATCAGCCGGCTCCGGATGATAGCGACACCGCCCATCGCGCTCGGACACCGTCTCGGTCGGCTCCTCAGGCCGCACCTGGAACGAGCTCTGCCCGCCACAGCCCGGCTGAGCATTCTCCTGGTGTTGAGAGGGCCGCTGTACAGCGCGTGATTGTGTCGCCGACATCACAACAGTCTGTCCAATCGCATCGTTCAGAGAGCATCAGCGAACGTCGGCCAGTGACTGCTGGCTCAACCACGTCCAGCGTCTCGACCAAACTCAAAGGGCTCATTGGCCTTCATCCGTCAGAAGGAGATTCTCCTTCCGCTCACCGTCCTCGGAAATCGTCCGACACTAACCGGTCGTTCCGCAGCGATCTCGCAGACAGCAGATCTGACCTGGACAGGTTGATTGAAAGCAATGAGACTTTGCGCTATACCTTGACCCCCCGCAACATGCGTAACATTGAGGTTCGTTTGACGTCTGAATCTTTATATTGTTTGGACGTTGAGAGATACTGACCGAAGCATCAGGCGCCCTCATCTCCCCGTTACGTTGCTCGCACCGCTACCAGTGGGGAGTCAGACACTGCCGAACTGGCCGATTTTTTGAAGAATACCGGGCCCCCGGGCGAAGGTCAAGTTCCCCGAAGCATGTCGGGTTCACGGGATGTGTCCGCACCGCCTCGGCCATTGCCCGATGGAGTGCGCATCAACGGACTGCGGGCGCACCCGCCGGATAATTTGCTGGCTGAGACGCGACAATCTGCCTCCGCTTCGTCTTCACGCCCGCGGCCGAAGTTTGAACCTCGGGATGCGCGACCCTCGGATGATACGACGCGGGAGATTGCAGACTTTATCCGGTCGACGGCGCCACCAAATGAGCGTGGCCCGGTGCATTCTGCGGGTGCTGGAAGTCAGCGGACGACGCACACAGATCGCTCCCATTCCGCTGTGAACGATGCCAAGAGTGCACAGTCGGCGTCGGTTGCAGCCCGTATGGCGGCGAGAGCAAAGGAATCTGAGGAGTCATTGAAGAAGTCTAAGCAGAAGCCTCGACTGCAAGCGCGTGAACCGGTCATCTCGGCGAGAAATCAGACTTTGGAGCTGGCGGATTTCATCCGAGAGGGACCGCCTGGGGAGAGTGGCCAGGCCAGCAGTAGCGCGTCCATGCGCAGCACGCCGCAGCCATCTGTGGCGTCGTCAGTGAACTCTCGCGCTCCACTTATTGACACGAACCAGTCCAGTGGCCCTGCGAAGGTGAGGCAGCGGAGGAAGGGCCGTGTTCCCGATCCGTATGCCATTTATGATGACGATGATGCCCTGGAAGAACTTCTTGAGAAGGAGTACCAGCAACAACAAGAACGCGAAGAGGAAAGCCTCGTGGACTTCTTGCGCGATGTCCCACCACCGCCTGACAATGACAAGCCTCCAGAGCCGTTTGTCCTCAGTGGCAAGAACAACAAGCCGGCCTCGTCGTCTTCAGGATCAAGCTTTCGGGCTCGGTTCCGCCGCAACCCTTCTGTGGACATGAAAGGTCCCTCGTCGAAGAAGTCCCTGAGCTCGATCCGATCGAGCAACACACCGATCTCTCCTGCTCAGATCAGTTCGCCGATCCCGCAGAAGCCATCCATGTCTAGTCTGTCATCGGCCGCCAATGGCTCATCGGATAGGGGCATGCCTGCCGATTCAAGCTATGCTTCCCAGGTCAATCGTGCCCGGGGTATCCCCGGTCCAGCGACTCAAGTGCGAACTGATACCAGTGACCTTGCCGACTTCCTTCGCAATACCGGGCCGCCAGAGCCCATCAGGTCGCCGACCTCGGAAGAGAAAGATTCCACGTTTGAGAGGATCTTCCGGCGTGGCAAGAAAGCCAATGCATGAGCCCTGCAAGTGCGTGGGTCCGACCTGCCTTGCGATTCCTTGCTTATTATTTTACTTTGGTTCGTTTGATTTCTGGTCGTTACTTTCCAAACGGGTACTTTTTTTTTGTTCTTATCCTCTTCATTTGGTATTTTATACTTTTATTCTTCTGTCTTGTTGGCGTTGTTTTTACCCTCCAGATACCATTGGTGACTGTTTTCTCGGCAATATCTGTCGTTTATTTTAGTTTCTTTTGGATGGTTTATGATGATGTACAGATAGACTATGAAAATTCATTTGGATTGTAATTGACCACCCAAGTTGAAAATCTTTTGAATGTGTACGAGTACCCCGTACAGTCTCGTTATCAAAGAGAAGACCAAGGCCAGACATCTGCCAGACGGGAGGCCGGTCCGGAACAACGTTGATCCGACAATGTTTAGCTCCGTCAGCAAGCAAGCTGGCATCAAGCCACGAAGCCCAGCACTTGAGTTCAAGCGGCCAAACAACGGGAATTCGCCTCGTCTGAACCCCCCAATTGAACCATGAGGCACATTTTCAGCATAGTATTTTGTTTTCTGGTCTCGCTGGGATCGGCCTTGAAATTTGATGTCCCAGCGACACAGCCGGCGACGCAACGATGCATCCGCAACTTCGTGTCCGCGGGCCAGCTGGTTGTGGTGACGGCGCTTGTGTCTGGGAATAAGGGGGATGGACAGGTGCTGAACATGCATGTACGTGGAGATCGTTTCTACAGAATGATGATTTGTGATTTTTTTCTTGCTGACTAGGGAGAACCATGTGGTTTAGATTACGGATTCCATGGGCAATGAACACGGCCATCCCAAGAATGTCGTTGGCGAGACTCGGCAGGCGTTTACCTCGTCGTTCGATACTGCCTTTGACGTGTGTTTTGAGAATAAATTGGAAGATGCGCGCCGTACGTTTCCTAACCCCCGTTCGCACTCGACACACACACACTGATCAAAGACGATTGACTTTTTCTTTTTAGGAGCCGGCCGTAACCCGTCCCGCCAAATTGAACTCGACGTGGACATCGGCGCCGACGCCCGCGACTGGTCCAGCATCCAAGCCCAGGAGAAACTGAAACCGGTCGAGGCGGATCTCCGCCGGATCGAGGAGCTTGTCGGGGAAATCGTGTACGAGATGGAGTACCTCCGTGCGCGCGAACTGCGCATGCGGGACACGAACGAGTCGACGAACGATCGGGTCAAGTGGTTCTCTCTGGGGACGATGGGAATGCTCGTTGGGTTGGGCGTGTGGCAGGTGATTTATCTTAGAGCTTATTTCAGGTTCGTCTTGGTTTCTTGTTTTGTTCTTTTACTGCTGCAGGTTTGCTTGTGAACATGGGGCTAACTGTGGAACAGGTCGAAGCATCTTATCTGAATGGAAGTGTTACGTTTCGTTTTCGTCACTTTGCAGGCCGGGCGCTTGTTTGTTGTTGTACAATGAGGCTTCTTTGTTGCTGTATGGTCTCATTCAGGGTGTTTTGTCTTGCTTGGATCGGATCAGATAATGATAAAACAGCAATTCAGTAATGATTATAATGTCATCTTTTGACCGGTAGGTATGTTACAGCATTAGGTAACCTGGCTCAGCATGTCCCGTGTCGATGGATGAGGACGGAAACCTGATCGATGCCTCAGGCGCCAAAGAATCTTGTCACGTGACAGTTTCTGGATCTCCAGTTGCCAAGGCTCTGGATCGATCCAATCCGCCAAGGGCCCAAACCTCAGGTAAACAAAACCATGGAATACCAAGGTAGTCTCGGATGTCTCTCCCGCGGACGCTCTCAAACTGTACTCCGTACCTCGACAACCAGACGAACTTCAAGCTTCCAGATGTTTGGCAAGCCCGGCTGCTACAGATAATCTAGGCATGGTACAATCACTCCTAGCATCTTCGCTTTTTAAGCGAAAGTCTGGGGATCACACTCCACTTGAATCAAAAGACCAGTCGAGAAAGGTCGATTTCCAGCTGACGAAACTCTACGCATTCAATATATGCGCATCTTTGCCGAACAAGGAATAGGTTTGTGCGTGGCTGATATGTATCCAGAGCTGCGAATCATGGCAATGGATAGATAGCGTCCTGGTAACGTGGATCGATCTGCAAGTCTGAATCAAGGGATGCAATCTGACGATGGTCCGATCTCTCTCTTGCATCCACTCGGGAAATGAAGACCTCCTTACCAATTGAGCTGAATCTAGACATTCTGGATCTATGCAGGCTTCACGCATTTTTGCTTCTTTTTGAGACGTTTTTCCGTGATATTAACTTTCTTGTTATTGTCTTCATTTGTTGGGACTCTAGGATTGCGCGTTCTGGAACTTTTTTTTTTTTTTTCTTCTGCGGCATGCCCTCGATACGACGGAGAAATGCATCCTTCGTACGGAGTAGACAAGTACCGGTTCTGCGTTTCGGTCGATCTCCACGTGAGCGAGTTGAAACGCACAGATATACTTACATGTACTCCGTACCTGGACTCTTACCAGTTGCCACTGCCTTTTATTTCCTCGAATGACCGGGCAGAATATGGGTCCATTGACCTTTTCCATTCCTTGGCCAGGAAGGCCCAAGACTTCTCTACATCTTCATACTTTGAATCGTCGACCATGCCCAGACTTCAACCTGATCAGTTGGCAAACTCTCGTGTCTTCTCGGCACCCGTATAGTGGAGAGTGTTGCTTTGGCATGGCCAGTTCAGACCCATTCGCTCTACATCAACAGTGGTGTCAGAGCATGGACTTCGGAGTCGATGGAACCCTAACCCAAGTTGCCGCGAGGGGCTATCCAGTTCCGTCTCTATAAGTATCCAGAGTTCTGCTGGCTCCCAAACACCAAACTGTGATCATGTCTTGCCTCCTCAAGCACATTTGGCGGCATCCCGAGAAAACAGACACGTCCCGTCTCGATGCTATGGTGACAAATGACCATGATGCAGTTAAATGCGAAGATGAAGCTCATCAAGCACCGACTATTGACAAAGCTCTGGAAAGAAAATTGCTCTGGAAACTGGACCTGCGAGTGATTCCAATACTCTGGGTCCTATTTCTCGTTGCCTTCTTCGACCGATCCAACATTGGAAATGCAAAGATCGCCGGCATGACCGAAGCCCTTGATATGAAGGGCAACGATTACAACGTTGCCGTTACCATTTTCACCGTTGCCTACGTGGTGTCTGGAATGCCGGCCAATCTGCTGGTCAAGAAATTCGGGCCGCGCACTTTAATTGTCTACATGTTCTGCTGGGGTTTGTCCATGTTTAACCTCAGCTTTCTAGCTCTCGCATGTGCTGATCGGGACTAGGGCTGGTCACTCTGGGCCAGGGGCTGACGAAAACCACGGCTGGGTTGATCGCCTGTCGCTTTCTGATGGGTGTGTTTGAGGCTGGCTTCGTTCCGGGTATGCCGCTGCTTCCGTGGGGTTGCACGAGCTGCCATATTGATGATGCATGGAAGGATGTGCGTACTTGATAGGTTGCTACTACAAGAGACGCGAGTTCCTTCGACGATACGCCGTCTTCTTCAGCGCCAACATGGCTGCGGGTGCCTTTAATGGATTATTTTCGACTCTTTTGCACAAACTCCACGGCCGGGCCGGCCTGGATGCCTGGCAATGGTTGAGAACATCGGCCATTTAGTAGTAGAAAGCAGTAGTATGCTAATGGTTTCAGGATATTCGTCATGGAGGCCATCATCACGTTCGTTGTCAGCACCTTTGGATGGTTCTTGATCGTTCCGTTCCCGGAACAGGCTACATTTCTCACTGCCAACGAAAAGGCCCTACTTCGGGCTCGTCTGGAGGAAGACGGAGGCAGTGTATTGAACGATGAAATCAGCATCCGCCGAATTTTGCCCATGATGGGTGACTGGAAGATTTGGATATGGTACGTGCAATAATCGAACATCGAGGAATTACCTGCTGATTACAGGACTCCAGTGTGTTGGCCTACATGGCAGCGGAGGAAACAGCCAGCTCGCTGGTGGCCTTCCAACCGACCATCCTGAGAGATCTCGGCTGGACAGCTGTGTCCGCTCAATGGCACACCGTCCCCGTGTATGCCACAGCATTCGTTCTTACACTGAGCAGTGCCTGGCTGAGCGACCTCGTCGGCCACCGGTACCTCTTCACCGTCTTCGGATCCTGCGCCATCATTGTCGGATGGACGATCGAGCTGGACCAGGTCCCCGCCGCCGGCGTGCGGTACGCAGGCATGTTCTTTGTCTCGACCGGCGCCTTCATCAACATGTCCACGCTGGTGGTCTGGCTGTGCACAAACATAGAAAAGGGCGTCAAGCGCACCGTCTCGATGGGCCTGCTGACCGGGTTCGGGAACTGCGGCGCGTTTGTCTCGGGGAATGTGTTCATCGCCGAGCAGAGCCCGCGGTATCCCGTCGGGTTTGGGGTTGGCCTTGCCTTTGGATGCGCAGGGCTGGTGGTGGAGTCAGTTTATTTTGTCTGTCTTTGGTTGGAGAATCGTCGAAGGGATCGGCGGCAGAGTTCCTGGCGCGATGGAAGTACTGGTAGTATTCGGGAGGAGCAAAAGCGGATGGGGGGTTTGGGCGAGGCTCATCCAGAGTTCCGGTTTCAGTTGTGAGACCGTGAGACGTCATGGTTTGAAAATTACGGATTGCATGGGGAGGCTGTCTGTAGTTTAGTATTTGTCTACTCCATACACTTTCCTAAAGTACACGAAAGAAATCATACTGAGTTGTCGACAAGGAAAATGCGCAACTGCATCGGTAGCAACTAAATACAACAGGACAATACTATCATGGGATTCACAACTGACATCTCTCGAGGCTGAACCTTGGCATTTCGAGGATGAATGCGGGAATGCTGCAACCTGCCAAGCATAAGACAAGGTGATCCATCATTGTCGGAGTTCGGACCCTTCATCGCGATCGAAGAGAGAGTCCCGGATCTCTATCGTTCCGATCAAGACGCTCAAGCCCCGGAATGCAAGGGCTTTCTGGATAGTACGTTCCATTGCCGAGAACTTTGATAAATCCCTTGCTCTTGTCCTCATATCTGCAGGCCTGTGAATATTGGGTCGAGACTTGAAAACTAACGTCGGTTGTTGGCTTCCGGGAGGAATTAATTTGATGTATCAGATCTCTCAGATTAAACCCTAATCTCACAAGTAGTTATACCCCGTAATCGTATATAAGCCACCCCGGATTATGCATGATGATCGACAGACCAAGATCGTCGTGCTGAGTCATGACTCATGATCCATCCTTAATCAGGAAACTGCTCGCCAAGTGTTCCGGCGAGGCAACATGTTTATTGAAGAGTCTATGATCAACACTTTCCGTCTTTTTGTGGTTAGGATGGTGCCGATTGCTACCTGGAAAAGTATGGGCGACCGGTCATGTCGCTCAGAGCTACGATGTTATTCCGCATCAATGGATCCAGAGATGTTGTCAGCATAACCATGCCGAGTACCATGGAAAACGAAGCATCCCTTGCATGATGTACCCGCACTTCTATTTGTTTAGAAAGTTGAAGACATCTTGGGACTTTCGACAATACTATGAAATAATGAGGCAGAGTACGGAGTAAAGAGTAGGCCTAATATGTCGAACTAAGTATACTATTCAACCAGAGGCCAGATCAAGCGAGGAATTTCCGCCACTTGGCCTACATACTTGGCGGAATACCGAGTTCTGATTCATCAGCCCTTCCTTCCGTAATGCGGGCAAGTCAATTGTACCAGCGGGTTGTCATGCTCGCATCGTTTCGCTTGCTTCCTTGCCTCGCCTCAGATGACTTTTGGTAAAGTAATAGTATGTATATGCATGCATGGCCGCAGGGCAGTTGATCTGGAGCACAGGCTGCCGGATTTTGTGCATTTGAGAGGCTCAGTTGTAAACATATTGCCCTCGGAGGTATGCTCATGGACGTGAACCGTTTTCCCAGTCCATTTTGCTGGTTAATTGTAACGATATCCGGCGATACCCTTTTCCTTGAGCACGATATTCGAGGTTGCGGATCTCTTCATGCGTTGCTCAGCTTCCTCTGAGCATCACCCACCATGGACACCTCAACAGGTTCAGTCCGTGATAAAGGCCCAATCTTCACCATCGTGACGGCGGTGACGTGCTCGATGGCCCTGATGCTGGTCACTTACCGCGTAGCCCATGGTCGGATTACGAGGAAGAAGCTCTTCATGGACGATTATCTGATTGCTGCGTCGATGGTTGTTCTCTCTCCGTGTTCCCGGTTCGTTGGGCCTGTACTAACGAGCGGCTTATAATCTAGACTGTTCAAATAACAAACACTGTCGTCGGTGATATGGGTATGTTTTGTATTGCGAGACAAGACCGACTTCTTACTGATGTCTGTAGCTGTTTATTATGGATTTGGGCGTCATAAAGTCGATATCCCGCGGACAGGAGGAAACATCGTCATGGCATTCAAGGTTAGGACTGCCCTCCCCGGATCATCATGCATGCTAAACAGTGGTCAGTTCTTCTACATCTTCCAGGTCCTCTACAAAGTCGTTCTCTGCATGAACAAACTTTCGTTCCTCACCTTCTACCTCCGCATGTTTCCTACCCGCAGGTTCCGAATGATCTGCTACATCACGATTGCCGTCATCGTCACCGGAGTTTGCGCGTACGTCTTTGCAACGATTTTCCAATGCATACCCGTTTCCGCATTCTGGTACCGGTCGATACCGAAACGGTGCATCAAAAACTCTTGGTTCCGATGGTGGTGGGCGGGGTACAACACAGCGACCGATCTGTGGGTGTTCATGATGCCGATGCCGGTCTTAGCGCGGCTCAAGCTCAACTTGGCTCGCAAGATCGGGGTGATGCTCATCTTCGCGCTGGGGCTGTTTGTCTGTATCACCAGTATTATCCGCATGCAGGCCATGGTGAAGAGCGTGTCGACCACGGATCCTACCTGGGGTCCCTTCGACGCGTTGCTCTGGAGCGCTATCGAGGCAGACTGCGGGATCATTTGCGCCTGTTTGCCGTTCCTCAAGTATCCACTGAGACGAATGTTCCCCAAGCTTTTCTTCTCGTCGGGATCCAGTAATCCAAGTAACAGCGGGAACAGGAAAGGGCCTGCCAGCAAGCCCGGAGATTCGCAGAATCATGAGAACCACTGTGAGCAAAATACGGTGGATTGCGTCGGTGCAGTCGACCAGAGCGAGAAGGGAATTGGTTATGACCCGGTCGCGCCGGGTCAGATTGTCATGAAGACGGACATTAGCCTGCAAACTGATTACATCACGCAGCAGGAGATGCGTGAGAGGGAGAAATTAATCCTGTAAAGTGTTCAATGATGCTGCAACTCTGGCGTTTGGCATTGTTTGGGAAAAGCGTCATTGTTTTGGAAGGTTGAGCCTCGCCGTTTCATACTGTACATTCAGGTAGCCTATCCAATCCCCATGATGAGCCAATCCATGTGCGATCTGGAGTCTAACTGACGATGGTGCCTGGGCTTTGAGGTGAAGTGAATTCCTGGCAGTTTTGTAGTCGACTGCAGAGGAGGATAAAAAATCTCCATCATCATCATCAATGGTCCGATGCCATTGGATGTTCGGAGCAGCGTCATGTGATTGGCTACTCAGAGTCGCAGCTCTTTACCTGATTTGGCAGGTGCGTAAGTAGCTTAGCGTAAACCCAAAGTCTTCTGCACCAAAAGAGTGATGCAAACATGACAAACTCCGGATCAAAGGTGGTCAGTTTCTGAAGCTATGATGTCAAACATCCGAGGTCAAGTTTTCTCGAAACCATTTTCCATTGAACTGAACCAACCCTCTCTTACAATCATTGAGTATGTCGGCATCCCTTGTGACCCGATGCCTGCGATCTGCCGCTGGCAGGACCCCAAGAATAACTGCCGGAGCCGCCCAGCGAACTCGACCGTTCCGAGCGTGGACTCTTCTCGCCAAGGACTCCAATGAGCCTTCTTCCACGACGGAGAAGCATCGTGAATACCAAACCTCAAAGCCGCTGAATCAGGATCTTTCTAATAGCACTTCTACGCAAACAAATGACTTCCCGAAGGTGGGCGAGAAAAGCGCTCCTCCGGATATGCTCAGCTCGGTCGATCCCAACTACAAGCCGGTAGATCCGTATAAGGGACGAGTTGAACATTATACGGGTGGTAGACAATCTTCTTCTGACCCGGCAAAGCCAGAGCTGGGTGTTGGGGAAATGGAGGGCATCACTTTCAAGGTTGAGCCTATCCGGCGGCAGGGCGAGGATATCTCGACGATGAGAGCACGGCTGCTCTGTATGTGATGCCCAGTAATTTCCAATGCACCGCGACTGACTGTGCCATACTTAGATCAAAGTCGGAAGCGTGGCATTCTTGAGACGGATTTGCTTCTGTCCACGTTTGCCGATGCTCATCTCGGCAACATGACTCGAGAACAGTTAGAACAATACGATCGCTTCCTCGATGAGAATGACTGGGACATCTACTACTGGGCTACGCAGGAGGCAAAGCCCAAGGATACCAGTTCCTCGTCGGCGACGGATGCCGATTCACAAGTGCGGGACACTCCGACGGAGACTTGGAAGCAGGGCGCTGCAAAGTCGGGCGAGTGGGCGCAGACGCACGGAGCTTTCAAACCTGCCTATCGGCCAGTGCCGTCGCGATGGGCTGACTCTGAAATCTTGAGGATGATAAGACAACACGTCAAAGACAAGAGTGCAGCTGGTTTCGATGCTGCCAGAAGGAAACTGGGTGGTGGCCTGGGCAGGATGCCCAATGTCAAGATTTTCGACTCGTGATGGGCGAGGATGTATTGTATTAACCTTATTGTGTCTAATACTCGCTCGTTTTTGAAAACTGTACATAAGCAGGTGTTTCATTGACAAGTGGCCATAAGGCCGTGGTAGATTGGAACTTCAGCTATTCGATCATCAGGAAGATGATGAGCGAAGGCTGCTAGAAAGGCCGAAGTTACAAGTCGAGGTCACGAGTGAAAATGAAATAGAAAATTGAGATTTAGTTATGCAAGCTACGTTTTCGCAGATGAAGCTAACTAGGTCACGTGAAGCTGAGTCAGCATACTCGCTTAGTGGGGACGGCACACACAGAGCAACCAAAAAAGTGCGCTTAGGGTTTACCCTGTTCGCTCTTTCGTGGTCCCCGTGCGAAATAATCGCAATCTTTGCCGGCACGAGTCCCAACGAATTGCTCCAGCCCTCCAATCTCTCTCCTCGCCTTTCTCCGACTCAAGGCTCTTCGACCGCCCGCCCGACCTTGAAAAATGGCTGAGCAGTTGATCCTTCGTGGAACCCTCGAGGGCCACAATGGCTGGGTCACCGCCCTGGCGACCTCTCTTGAGAAGTAAGCTTGCCTGCGGAGCTGTGCGAGGAGAATGGGACGCGGTGATTCAGGTGGAATCTGACTGCGAATGCTTTTTTTCATAGCCCGAACATGTTGCTGTCCGCCAGTCGCGACAAGACCCTGATCATCTGGCACCTGAGCCGCGACGACCAGGCCTACGGCTACCCGAAGCGACGCCTCATCGGCCACAATCACATTGTCTCCGACTGTGTACGTGAGATTGGTGCTCCTGGCGGTGGGCGTACAGCTCGAGACGGTTCGAACGTCGGCGAAGAAGACACTGTGCTAACGAGAATCCTGTTGGATTAACAGGTGATTTCCTCCGATG
This sequence comes from Thermomyces dupontii, assembly GCF_041956625.1. Taxonomy (NCBI): domain Eukaryota; kingdom Fungi; phylum Ascomycota; class Eurotiomycetes; order Eurotiales; family Trichocomaceae; genus Thermomyces; species Thermomyces dupontii. The sequence goes on along the minus strand of NW_027192310.1, from coordinate 1,529,681 downwards.
GCGCCTACGCTCTCTCCTCCTCGTGGGATAAGACCCTGCGCCTGTGGGAACTGTCCACCGGCACGACCACCCGCACCTTCGTTGGCCACACCAGCGATGTTCTCTCCGTGTCCTTTTCCGCCGACAACCGACAGATTGTGTCGGGTTCTCGTGACCGAACGATCAAGCTGTGGAACACCCTGGGCGACTGCAAGTACACCATCACCGACAAGGGCCACACCGAGTGGGTTTCCTGCGTGCGATTCAGCCCGAACCCGCAGAACCCGGTCATCGTTTCGGCTGGCTGGGACAAGCTCGTTAAGGTATGTCCATTGGTTTTTCCAATTTCCTTTGGAGATTTCCCTGCACAAATGATGTTTTGCTACGTATTTGCTACTTCAGAGCCGTTTTGCGGCAATGAGACCAACAAACCACCACATACTCTGATCCAGGACTAGCTATAGAGCTGCCCGCTCGACCCAATTTCTTGCCGGACAGTCTAGCTGATAACGCTTCACTGTATAGGTTTGGGAACTTGCTTCGTGCCGCCTCCAGACTGACCACATTGGCCACACTGGCTACATCAACACCGTGACCATCTCGCCCGATGGCTCGCTCTGCGCCTCCGGTGGTAAGGATGGCACGACGATGCTGTGGGACCTGAACGAGTCGAAGCACCTGTACTCTCTGCAGGCCGGTGATGAGATTCACGCCCTGGTGTTCTCGCCGAACCGATACTGGCTGTGCGCTGCTACCAGCAGCAGCATCACCATCTTCGATCTCGAGAAGAAGAGCAAGGTCGATGAGCTCAAGCCGGAGTTCGTTGAGAAGGGCAAGAAGAGCCGCGAGCCCGAGTGCGTGTCTCTGGCGTGGAGCGCCGACGGCCAGACACTGTTCGCTGGCTACACAGACAACAAGATCCGGGCCTGGGGCGTGATGTCGCGAGCTTAAAAGGGACAGAAGCGAGGCTACGGGGAGGAGGTGAGGCTGTTGAGGTGGGTGGAAACACCACCAATAGGGAAAAGGAAATACACCAAAAAAAAGGGATAATAGATGTAGCTATCCACCTTTTCTCTGTTTTTTCCTCTTTCTCCCGGGAAAGACAGATGGAATGAAGCAATGAGCATATGAGCCGTCACCGTTGTCTTCCTCTTGTCCAACCTCCTGTTTGGGTCCTGTAGAGTAGGAATGACATTGGAATGCGACTGGGTTGTTTCTCTTCAATCCGATGAATATCTCCAAGATTCCTGTCTCAACTCCCCATGAGGTAATGCGTCAAGCGAGCAGCCTGGAGGGAGAGTGATAACTTGAACTTCATCATTTCACTTTATAGACGCTACGACCACGATAGACAACGAACATTCGTGATCCCTAGAACATGATTTGTACATTACCCCCAGCACGAGTGGAGGTAGGAAGAGTAACACTGCACGAACTCTAATTGACATGAGTCGATTCTAATGATACATAGTAGACACAGACCCGAATCCAACCCCCAACCCCCTGAGAGGGCGAGCGAATTATGGCTTCTGCGCCGATTCTTCAGCCTTATGCTCCTCTTCCATTTCGCGAATCATCTGAGCGTGCTCATCGGCGGCGGCGACCAGATCCTCCGCGCCGAGAACCGTGGCCAGTCTACGCTCCTCGGCCTGCCATTTCCAAGCCTCCTTGAAGTTCTTGTCCGCTGCTGCCATCGAGGCAAGGAGACGTGACGATGCCGCACAAGTCTCGTCGCACTCCTCGCTGCGGTCGTCGGCGGGGACGTGCTTGGCAACGTCCAGAGCCTTCAATGCCCAGCTACGGGCCACGTTGCGCAGGTTGCGCAGCTCTTCTTCTGTGGATTTCTCCTTGAGCCGGGGGTCATCCGGCTCCAAGAGGCGCGGTTGGCCGGTGAGATCCTTCTTGAAGAGAGTATGCTCGTATAAACCATGCTCCCAGATCGTGGTGGCGATGATCTCGAGGAGCGTCGCTTGCTTGCATGAGGGGCCGCTTTGCGCTTCGCGGATCATGGCCAGGGATTGCATGTATAGCGGGAGCGCAAGGTCTGGCCTGCCCGATTCCGTGTATGATGCCGCAAGAGGGGTGATGGTGTGCCCGACATCCTCCAGGGTCATCCACGAATCGTCCTCCGGCGGCACCACGACGGGTTGTCCCAGGGCCCGCCGCAGCTTCATCTCCACTAGGCACATTCGCACAGCGTTTTCGCGCACCTTTTGCGCTTTCTCGAACTCGCGCATGTGGTCGTCGGCCAGCAGGTCGCCCATTAACAGGAACATCCCAATCACTTTCTTCACCAGCCTCGGCCGTTGCTTCATCCGGAATTCGAGAGCCTCTTTGTTGGCCTCCTGGAAGTCCAGTGTGTTCCGGTCCTCGACCGGGATGTCCTCGAGAGTGAGAAGCTCCTTGAGGGATTTGGTTTGCAGTTCCGATTGACCGTTAATGAACTTGGTGGTCTCTTGGATTGTCCGGTCCAGCGCATTGACGGCCGGCTTGTACAGCCCGGCGTTGACGAACATGTCCACCACCTTGAGCTTGATGCCGATCACTTCATCCGAGTATGCGGGCAGTCCCTCCTCTTTGCAAAGAGCTAGAGCCTCTCGATAATATTGAAGCGCCTTTTGTGGCTGCAGGTTGACCTCCGTATAATACAGAGCCTTGCGTAAGGCATCCGCGACTTTCGGTGGATAGTGCGTATCGGGGACAACCTTGGGGAGTCTGACTCCGAGCACATAGGTCGCCAGCGCAAACGACACTATGACAGAGAGAATCGCTACGGGGAGGAGGATCGGATTCTTCCTCCAGATATCCTTGGAAGCATCGCGGTAGATACGCCTCAAACGTCGAAGGCGTTGCGAAAAGTCGGAGGAGAATTGTCGGTTTTGCGATCGCAGGTGTGAGGCAATCAACGGCGAGGTTCGAAAACGGCCATTGATGCTACAGTTGCCGGGCCTCGGTCGTGCGGTGAAAGAATATAGTCGTCGATATGGTGGTATCGGCGAGAGTCTCGAAGGGACAGAGCCGAAGCGTATGGAAGCCCGGCCGAGCATCGTGGAGGGAGCGATTCGCGATCAACTGTTGACCCTGAAAAACATGATATTCGGCTTTTTGATCCGGGAACACCGACTGACCGACCGGTAGTCGTCGCGCTTGGGCAATGGTGCCAGTGAGTGAAAGAAAATGCTCTTGAAGAGCGTCATCGCGAAAACCATTAGGTATGTTACCGAAACTTAGTGTATCGTTCAACGTAAATTACTTTGATAGTGCTCGTTTGTGCTGTAAATTACTGTAATTCGTGCTCTCGGTATTACCTAACCTAGCTACTTACCAAGCATCGGAGACACTCCGGGATTGGCCCGAGCTCTCTGCATGACGTCGCAGATCCAGAGCCCCAAACCAACAGCTAACCAGGCTGCAACTGTCAACCAGCTCAACTCTCTCTGACCATGTGCGGACGATACGCGTTGGGAATGGTGAGCATATGCGTATGGTTTCAGACATTGTATTTCCGCCAGCTGATAGTAGACGTAGCGAGTCGCCTTCATTCGGCGCCACCTTCAAGAACAAGGAATGCAAGTGGACGATGCGCCGGATGACGACGAGATCAGAGAAACGTATAACTTCGCACCCGGCTACATTGGCCCAGTGTATCGCGCTGACACGCCTGATTCCGGATACGAAGGGCAATCGTATGAAGACCGGCAACAAGATGATAATGATAGGTCGCAGGCACCAGCCGTAGACGCCCACGACGATGATGCCTCCCATGGTGCGCGGGGTGGGACGAGATACATCATCCAGAAGATGAAATGGGGACTTATTCCATTCTGGACCAAGAAAAAGCCGGAATACGGATCGCTGATGCGTACGATTAATTGCCGCGATGACTCCTTGATCGAGGATCGAGGGATGTGGACGTCGATGAAGAAGCGCAAGCGGTGTGTCGTGGTCTGCCAGGGTTTCTATGAATGGCTCAAGAAGGGTCCCGGAGGCAAAGAGAAGATTCCCCATTTCATCAAGCGCAAGGACGGGGATTTGATGTACTTTGCCGGGTTATGGGACTGTGTGCAATACGAAGGTGAGCGGTTCAGGCAGCGTTGAGAGTATGTGAAACTGATGTCTAGTAGGGTCCGATGAGAAGCTCTACACATACACCATTATCACGACCGATTCCAATTCATACTTGAAATTCATTCACGATCGCATGCCCGTTATTCTAGAACCGAATAGCGATGCAATGAGGACGTGGCTGGACCCACGCCGGACGACATGGACAAATGAACTGCAATCCATCCTAAAACCATACGAAGGAGAACTTGAATGCTACCCAGTAGCGAAGGAGGTTGGCAAAGTTGGCAATGATTCCCCCGAGTTTATTATTCCCGTCAGCAGCAAGGAGAACAAGGGCAACATTGCCAACTTCTTCGCGAATGCAGCCAAAAAGGGCTCGGCGACGGGGAAGAAGCCAGACGAGACAACCGCAGTTTCTGGAGGTGGAAAAATGGTGAAGAACACTGACTCCCGCGAGACCAAAGACGACGAGTGGGGAGAAGACAATGCGCCGAAACCGGTACCCGCTGAGGAACCGGAGTCGTCTCCGCGAGGAGTGAAAAGAGAACTCTCTGAGGAAGACCCCGAGCAAAAGACCGCCAAGGCTGTCAAAACTGAAACGCAAACTACGCAGCAGAAACCAACTCAGGGGGCACCGGCATCACCTGAGAAGAAGCCACGTGGGATCCGTTCCCCGGTCAAGACCAAAAGTCAGGTCACGATGAAGAAGGCCAGCGATGGCTCCCAGCGAATAACCAATTTTTTCAAGAAGTGAGTTGGCCACTCTGTGATCCCTTGCGCGCAGCAGGTGTGGCGCAGAGCATCACAATACAAGTCATATGTACTCCAAGAAACCCGCACGGCTCATCCCCGGACGGGATGGGATCATGCCTTGCCCACACAGGGACGCGAGCAAGGATCTGCTTATTGCGTCTAACCTGCAAGAGCATACCAGGCTGGGAAAAAACCCCAGCAGGGCCCAGTACAACTCTGGTTCCTGCGAAATTGCTGGCCCTCGAATACGTAGCACGCAATGCGCATGCAAAATGCCGATCGGCATCTCAAACTCGTCATATTTTCCTTCCCTTGCGTTATGAAAAACTCCGTCAAATGTACCAACCAACCATGGCTGAACGGATAATAACCAATTCATGAAATCGTGTCAACGTCCACGTGCCCAGGACGACAACTTTTCGCTTTTTTTTTCTCCCCCTAATGTAACATAGTGACACTTTTTGTTTTTCTACCCCGGACCAAGAAAATGCAATGAACTTCGCGATCCAACTTTTGGTCATGCCCATAATCCATGCAAGAAGACGGTTAGAGACATGCTGCATGCAATCGAATAAACTAATCAGGACTGATTCGCCATTATCGACTCATCGGGCTGACGCCTCTCCGCTTCGAGAGCATCGACTGCGCGCTGCAGCTCCCGTTCGCCAACCAGGACCGTCCCCGCACGGGCTGTGCTCAGGAAACTGATCTCTATGGGTCCCGGCCCGTCGTCCCGGGGTCGATCCGGAACGAGCTGGTGTTGTAGCTGGCCGGTTGGTATTGCAAGGGCCGAACTGCGAGACTCAGAGATGGAAGACGTTGAAGAGAAGGAAGGTGAATGGTGATGCCGGTGGTGGTGGTGGTGGTGATGATGGTGATGATGCTGATGGCGCTGTTGCTGTTGCTCATGTTGCTGCCGTCGATGATGAGGGGAAGAAATAGGTAATGGGATGCTATGTGTGTTGCCTGCCGTGCTCGCACCAGGCGAGGAATGGGACGCGCCCTGATTAGACGTGGAATCGAATGAGGGGCGTTTGGATCCGTTGGGAGGCGTGGCGCCAGCCCCGTTCGCTTCCCGGCCTGAATCAGCCGCGGCAAGGCGCCCGGCCACTCCACAGACAATCCCCGTGGCCTCTAGGGGTAGTTCGCGCAGATCGAGTGTGATGGGGACCAAGACATCTTGCTTTGATCCAAGGAGCAGACTCCCCTCGTCGCCGTCCGAGCTCAGCTCGGGGTTGGTGAAGCGGGGCAGGAGCCGCTTCTCCAGCAGGAGGGAGGCGGCCGGGTCGGCTGGGGTAAGAGTAAGGGACAGAAAGCGCGGTTGATCGACCAGTAGGGTTGTGGTCAAAGCCGGCCGTAGAATCGACCATGACGGTTCGCTGGTCCAGTCTCGATGATGGGCAGCACACTGGACTAGCCGGAGAGTAGGATCGACGCTGGGCACGATGTTTCGTTTCCGCAGCGACTCAAAGGTGCGAGCCTGCAGCTCCCAGTGCGAAGACGGGGGCGGCGTTATTGGTGGGGATTCATCAGTCGGCGACGATCTCAATTGGGGTGACAGGTTGTTGACATAGGCATCGGATCCGGCTTCAAAGGTGAAACCCCGGCTTTCTAGGGCACGAATGACTTGATCTTTTGTCCGAGATGGAACCAGAATGTAATCGGAAAAGTAGGTCGAGATGAAGAAGATGGATCTGGATCACTTCTTTTAGCCGTCGTATTTGACTTGGGCTCGATGCATGAACATAAAACGTACATTCCGGCCATCGCGAGTGGACTTGTCAGTTCTAGCACTCTCTGGCCGGCATCCAGGCCTTGGCCGTCGACCTGCATGACAATGAAATCATCCTTACTGATTGAAACCCTCGGGCCATCTTCGGCTGCCAGACCGGCGAACCTATTCGCCAGGGGGACAAAGTAGCGCTCCGCCGCCTCTCTGGAGCAGATCACGGAACATTCAACGGGGGTGACGGAGAAATTGAGAAAGCCATGGGTCGGTAGCTTCGGACGCTCTTCGTCTTCAGAAGTCGTTTCTTGTTTCTTTACAGAGGGAACATCACTGAAGAGGAGACTGAGAATGGTCTGGCCGAAGAACGGATAAAGGTCTAGGGGAATATGGACTAGAATCAAGCTGTGATCCTATCAAAGTCAGTGTCATAGGCAAGCTAACCACAAGCCATTTCCGGATGTACCGTAACCTGGACAGTGAGAGACGATGGCTGCTCCATGATCGAAGTGAGATGGACTACGATCAGGGACGTCGTAGAAAGCAGCCAGTGGCATTTATAAACCAACCAGAACCCAATTGAACTCTCCGATCCTTCCCCCAAAAGCAGCGTGCTGGCCAGCAACGGTGGAGAGATGCGGGTGGAGATGTGCAGATGTCGTGGCAGGCTTGCAACCAGCTGGCGGCTTTTCGATGCAAGCTGTGATGGCGACGTCTGTCGTAGTAAAAATCGAAATGATGCGAATGACTGGCAGAAATTGCGATATGAGCAATGGTTGCTCAAGCACGCGTGCCGCGAGTCCACTATTGCACCTCAGGTACGGAATCTTACTTGCTAGTATAGTACCTACCTTCTTCTTCCTCTTTGAAATGGTCCTACTGAGCGTTAAGAATCAATCCGATTACACTCGATTACTGTTCAGCACCAAGATGCGGTCTCATCGATCGAACTCGGCATTGCGCTATGATCGTTCGGGTCCATCAAGATGCGCATCATTCGGTAGATATCCGAATGTCTCCCGACGTTGCGTATCAAAGTCGCCACGGCTTATCAGCAAGTCAGCATTGCGCGCCGAAAATACATAACAGAAAATGGATTCCCTTCATGTACTTATCTCTAATGATTCGGTTCCCGGTTTCTGGCACTCGCGGTGGGTCGGAGAATGCGGGGAGCTTGAGCAACAAGTGAAGTCAAAATCGAGGAGAGCTTTGGGTTTGAAGAGGAGACTGGAAGACTTATGATCTTCAGTGGATTTGCGTGGCACTTCTTGATTGATAGGCTCAGGTTCTTTTGTAAGATATTTGACGAGTCAAGGAGAACAGCTATCGCTGCGAAGTCCGATAGGTAGTTCGTACTAGTAGGTACTGACCTGACCTCCTACCGTCGTCGGTTACTTCTAAAAAGTCGGTACTACGAACATCATCACAACATGATATTGTCACTTTCTATGTGAGTAATTGGATTAGGTACAGCTAGGTTATGCGATGCGTCCCTTTTTTGATGTAGATCAATACGGTAAGCCCTCAGTAACTCCAATCGATGACCGCATGCTAGGTACTCGTAGAAAGTTTATCGACTGTCATTTCTCCTAGTCCAGGGGAGCACAGTATCAATGTCGCTCCAGGATGAAGCGCAGCAAGGCTACTACTATTTACAGTATCTAGACGATTGCGCCTCTGCGGTGAGGGTCTTTTCCACCAAGTACTAACTTTCCAGGTACCTAAGCTCATCGTACTAACTTGCTTCCTGGGCAAGAGAACCCTGGAGGGGGTTCATCGGGCGTGTGTACTCCATTTCATCGAAAGTTTAGAATGACCACTTTTACCGCGGGAATCGCGGTAACCCCCGTCCGTCGCATTATGGACCGATTCGTACGTGATGGCTACATGAGTCTATATAGTTCTCAGGAACTCTTCGCTGCATTGAGTATTGTTAGTTACTATTTGATCAGAACCGAACGCGGATTAGGGTTCTGTCTCATTACCAGATTTTTTCGGTACTAACGAGAGACTCATTCTATCATGAAGTGCTGAATCAGCCAGATGGAGGTTGATACCACGTCGCTCGAGATCAGGTCACTTCATCCATCAATTGATTCTGCAATTATCAGCGAAACGCTGGTCTGAGACCCCTCTCTACAAAGTACGAGTAGTGAGTAGTACTCAGGCCGACAGAATACTCGTATAAGAGCGCGAACGAAGGCAATCTGGTCACAGCCACAATGTTTTCATGGTCAAATGGACCCAAATTTGATGGCTCTTCGAGCATCTGGGGACGAATGATATGGCCTTTCAAGAATAGTAAAGGCCGACCTCGATGGCTTCTTCCCCGCAATGCCATGCATGTGAACTACATTAGTGAGACTTGAAAACGGCACGACCCCGGCGCTCTCCCCGCGAGCATGGACCTTCGACATCACAAACTAACCCTGTTGGGCAAAGATAGCTTGCGAAGATGGGATTTGATTGTTTGCTCTTGGAGAAATCAAGAGGCGACCGTCGAGGGGTGGTTGGATGCTAGCAGTCTTAGCTACACCAAGTCGTCCAATTTTCTCCGGAACTATTGAGTAGTCATTTGAGTCGACTCATTTGTCCTAGACGCTCATTAAAATTACAGGTGCCTAAGTTTCCTCTGAACTCAACAATTGCGGATCACTCATCATCCACGCGGGCTCTCTTGGAACTTCGTTCGTCGTCGCGGTTACGATCTCCCCCCTGCATGCCATACCGCTTTTGACCTGCATTTCCACCGGTCACGTCGGCAATCATGCTATCAATGCCAAATGGGTCCGTGTCCTTCTCGAATTGTACCGGGCCATCACGAGCCTATCAATGACACAACAACATTAGCTCCGCTCGAACAGTATGGACAGATGACAGAAATCTTACCTCGGCCTCGGCAGCACCCTTGAAGCCTTCCTTCGCACGGCCCAATACCTCAAAGCGGTTTGACCGTTGAATGCGACTGATCTCTCCGGACGCAGCAGCTTCATCGTCCTCATCCGCCTGCGGACGAGGTCGGTAGATGCTATTGATAGCGTCCTGCGCCGCAAAGAGAGGCTTGTCATACGGGTTATCTTCGTTGAACCCGCTTTCGAGCCCGCTGGTCTGGTTAAACAGTCGGGAGTCGTACATTGACTCTGCTGACTGTGTTGGCTTGGCCAATCCGAGAGCCACTTTCTCGGAGATATCACGATTCTGCTCCCGTGCCATCATCTGAAGTCTTCGTTCAGCGCCCATGCGTGACTGCCGCAATTGTCGCTCGGCTTCCAGTCGCCGCTCCCGGCGGAGACGCTCACGCTCACGAACAGCTTCGTCCTCATCACTAGGAGTAGCCGAGCGAGAAGACGACGGCGATCGGCTCCCGCTGACAGAGCGTGTGCGTGATCGCCGACTCGCCGCTGCCTTTGCTCGCTCCTCGCGCGCCTTCTGTGCCAATTGACGGAGATGCTCTTCTTTTTGTGCCTTCTCTTTCTCTGCAAGTTTCTGCTGCATTTGTGCCCGGAGTCGAACTTCCTCTCGAGCGTGCCTGTCTGCTGTAAACAATGCTTCCGCAAACTGAGCAAATTTGTCATTGATAGTCACATCCTGTAGACCTCGGCCATCTGCCGCGAGACGCTTGTCCAATGGCACAGTGTAGCCTTTCGGATTCTTCCAATTCGACACAGGTGGCGGGATCTTCCATGCCTCCTGGTCTTCTGCCGTCAGTTTTCTTGGTGGCGAATGCATCACCGGAGGAGGCGGTGAGGGCGGTCCTCGCGGGATCTTCTTGTGCTTGAATTTTGGTGGCTCCATTGGATCCTGTTGCCGTTCCATGATCTTGATGATTCGATCGTTCTTCCTACTGGTGTCGCCCATCTGATTCGCAGGCGTGTATCGCACAAAGGTTGGGCCAGACCTCTGCCCGCCTTTGACGTTCTTCGGTTTTTGTGCCGCTACCGCGCCCGCCACAAGATTTGCGAGAGCGTTTTTCGTCCTCTCCATCTGTGCCTCAACCTCCTCTTTGGATGGCCGATCCAGAGAGATTTCACCCATGTCCACCCGCTGCCGAAGCGGGATCAAATCTTTGAATGATGCGTGCACTATGCGGTTCTCGCTGTGACCGCGGCGTGCAATCGCATCGTATTTCACTTTCCCTTCCGCATCGACTTGGATAGCCAGCGCATTCGACGTGGATGATGAACCCTTCCTGCCCATATCCAGCGGATACTGGGCGACCAAGATTTCCGGAAATGCGCCGCCATCGCCGAAATCCTCTTGAGATCGAGGTCGCCATCCTGTTCGACTACCATATGGTGGTGGACCAGTCCTCTGTGGTAATGCAATGTTAGTATATCAAGTCAAAAATAGATGCCGAAGTCATGAGAATTTGATGCATTCCGAGACGTACCCGTAGCACCACCTGCGACTCATCCAACTGCCCAGCACCGACCACACGGAAGCGTCGCGTCCTTGAGGGCGCTGGCGATTCCTCCTCTTCCCCCGAATGTTTGGGCTTTGGGAGGGATTTGAAAAGCCCTTCTGCCACAGACGCCATGGCGATCAAGCTGTTGCCCACGATGATGGCGTTGGGGTGGGCAAGTTAGGTGACGGAACAAACTATTGATACGCGCAGTTGGATAGAGTGGCAAGGACCTGCCATTGGATGCCGCATAGGGACAAGTGTGCTGATTGAAACCCTCGGGCCATCTTCGGCTGCCAGACCGGCGAACCTATTCGCCAGGGGGACAAAGTAGCGCTCCGCCGCCTCTCTGGAGCAGATCACGGAACATTCAACGGGGGTGACGGAGAAATTGAGAAAGCCATGGGTCGGTAGCTTCGGACGCTCTTCGTCTTCAGAAGTCGTTTCTTGTTTCTTTACAGAGGGAACATCACTGAAGAGGAGACTGAGAATGGTCTGGCCGAAGAACGGATAAAGGTCTAGGGGAATATGGACTAGAATCAAGCTGTGATCCTATCAAAGTCAGTGTCATAGGCAAGCTAACCACAAGCCATTTCCGGATGTACCGTAACCCAATCACTTTCTTCACCAGCCTCGGCCGTTGCTTCATCCGGAATTCGAGAGCCTCTTTGTTGGCCTCCTGGAAGTCCAGTGTGTTCCGGTCCTCGACCGGGATGTCCTCGAGAGTGAGAAGCTCCTTGAGGGATTTGGTTTGCAGTTCCGATTGACCGTTAATGAACTTGGTGGTCTCTTGGATTGTCCGGTCCAGCGCATTGACGGCCGGCTTGTACAGCCCGGCGTTGACGAACATGTCCACCACCTTGAGCTTGATGCCGATCACTTCATCCGAGTATGCGGGCAGTCCCTCCTCTTTGCAAAGAGCTAGAGCCTCTCGATAATATTGAAGCGCCTTTTGTGGCTGCAGGTTGACCTCCGTATAATACAGAGCCTTGCGTAAGGCATCCGCGACTTTCGGTGGATAGTGCGTATCGGGGACAACCTTTCCGATGGTGGTGGGCGTGGTACAACACAGCGACC